>NC_034595.1:55081308-55113376 GCF_900095145.1 Mus pahari
AAAGAATTCAGATTGAATAAGCTTGTAAGGGTGGATCTGTTATGGTTTCAAATGGTTGGCCCCAGAGTATTGTTACTAGAGATGGCACAGACCTATGATAGTAGGGAGGGCCTAATAGGAGACTCTTAAGACCATTAAGGGCATACTGTTTCCTTTTCTAGTCACTGTGATCAAATACTAGACAAGAAGCAACTTACAATTGAGTTTGATAGAATTTAGTTTGGTGGTGGTTGTTTGGTTGGTTGGTTTGGGGGTTTTTTTGAGGCAGGGTTTCTCTGTGTAGCCCTGGCTGTCCTGGAACTCACTTTGTAGACCAGGCTGGCCTCAAATTTAGAAATCCACCTGCCTCTGCCTCCCAAGGCCTGGGATTAAAGGCGTGCGCCACCACTGTTTTTATAGTTGTCCTGGCTAAAATTATTCCTGAACTTTTTATGAGAGAGCTTGAGCTTTTTATTTTTTTATTAGAAGGTCTTTAAGTATCAAACACACCCTTTATATCTGAAAAATAACAAAAAATACGCTTTTTGAGTATATTGCAAGTATTTTCCCTAGACTACTGTATGTCATTTAGTTTCATTTATATTGTATCAAATCTGTTGATTTCTTTCATTCTAGTTAGCCCTTTTAGAATGGTACATTTGATGTCCTAGAAAAGGCAACACATGTATTTTGACTCAGTTGTTTTATTTGAACTCTATTTGAGAATAAAACTACAGGCACTTAACATCCCAATAACTCTATCAGTTATCCATTGTTCCTGCCACTTTTAAAAAGTCCTATTTGTCATATCCTAACATGTTATAAGGTCTGGCCTCTCAGTTCTGCTTCATTGATATGTCTTTATGTTACATGAGAGGTATTGGTTTACCTCCTTGGCAGTATCCATTGCTTCCAAAAGTTACATATATGCGAAAATGAGGCTGTAGACTGTAGTAATTGTCAAGCCAGAAAGGACTCCCTGAATGTGCACTGTCTCATTCCCTAGTGTAAGCAGATAAGGAGTGTTCACTTCTCCTTGATGCACCTTAATGACGATAAGACTTTCATCTTCTTTGTATTCATGATACTGATTCTCCAGTATTTACTGAAATACCATTAATCATTTTAATCACAATAAACTCATGCTCATAATGTGAATGTCCTAAGAGTTTAGATAGCAGTTTCATTTTCATTTCCCCATAATTAACTTTACCTTATTTTTATATCATTATCAGGGCTGAGAATAAAAAACTTGCAGAGGAACCTAAGGAACACAGGATTCCTTTGTAAGGAGAGGCCTGTGGGCAGAGGAGCAGACTGGCAGAATCCAGATGTTTCCTATGGTCTGATACAGCTGTGGGCTGCTCTATCCATGGAAAGCTGGCACTGCCCACAGATGGGCAAACTAAAGTAACCTGAATGCCTCACCTGTGGGCAGCTTCCCTTCCCTCTCACCAGCAAAGCTCAACCAAACTTGCTGAGATGACTAATGGGGTGACATGGGAAAGGGTTCAGAAGAAGACCAGGAATGGGAAAGGATTGCAGCAAAGCAGCCCCAGAATCATAGGGGCAGAGGTTAGAGAAGGCTGTTGACCTTGCCAGGGGCCCTCTAAAAGCAAAGCTGCTAGACTCTCTGGTTTAGGGCCAGGCAATACACATAAGCATGACCCATCTCCAGGATACTGGTGTCTGTGTTCCGCAGTTAAGCTTGAGTATTCGTCTTAGTATGTATTACCAGTGACCTTTGGCAAATCTCTTCATTGTACGGAGCCTGATTTTCCCTAACTTGAAACAGAAATAATCACACCTCTCCTGTAAGATGGAAGAATGAGAGCAATTTTCTGCTATTCCGCAGCCAGAGGCTGAAGAGGGAGCCCCTCCCCACTGTCATCCTGAGCTAGCTCTGTGCATCTGTGGATCTAGCTCTGAGATGCTCATGGAGGGACTGAGGCATGAAGAGAATTAAGCTGCAAGGTTTAGACAGCAAGTCTCACCTCTTTCCTTTATTAGCAGTATGACCTGGAAAAAAATTTTTTTTATAATCTTTCTACAACAGTCCCCTGATATGTAAAATAGAGACTAGTAATCCCACAGCAATTTGGGACTCAGAGTTTTTGTGAGAATAAATTACCTAATGGTTAGGAAAGAGCATTGAAACCCCTCTAGGTGTTATTTGCCTTTCAAATGTGAGATATCGTTATCCCATAGAGACTTCTTAGCAAGCCCTGAAACCCTGTGGATGTTGCTATCCTTGATGCTGAAATTATCGCATGGAAGGCTCTACATGGGCCCAGTAAAGGACAGGAATCTTTGGGCTGGAGAAGCTAATGGGAAAAACATTTTAACTCAATTAGAAACAGCTGTCTGCCAAGGAGGACTGTATATACCTTGGGGACAAGGTTCCAAATGCCCAGGGCTGTCTGGTGAGGCGCTTCTTCACTGCCTGTCCTGTTCTAGGATAGCAACAGGACAAGCCAATCTTTCAGGCACGCTGTAAGGTGGCTAGGCACATTGGGAGGGAATTTATTCAGCTGGGAAACATTTTGTATCTCAGCTCCTGAGTTTGCCACACGGTAAACTCAGAGGTAAAGATCTACAATCATAAACATGTGAACCTAGCCTCAGGTTCCTCTGCTGTAACCAACAGAGAGAAATGATACCATATAACTTGGGGTGGGGGGGCAGTGATTTGAGACAGGGTTTGGGGTTTCCCTGTGCAGCTCCAGCTGTCCTGAAACTTGTTTTGTAGATCTGGCTCCAATCCAAGGAGGTTGGCCCGCCCCTAACTCCAGAGTACTAGGATTAAAGCTGTGCATGGCCACACCCTGCCCTCCGTCTTACTTTCAAATAATAGGAAGATGGGAGTTGCCAGGTGAGGGAAAGGACTGGACAACCAGAGGACAGAAATAGACAGGCAGTAGAATAGAATAGACTCTCCGGAAACGGGGAATTCCATTTCAATTCTTGCTTCTCATATTTGTTTGTTTTTGAGATAGAGTCTCACGTGTCCCAACCCACTATCTAACTACCTGTCTATAGAGTATGACCTTGAACATCCTCTTGCCTCTGCCTCTGGAGTTCTGGGGTTTGGGGCATGCAGTACCAGGGCTTTGCTTGTGACAGGTAAGCACTCTAAGGAGTAAGCACATCTCAAGCTCTGGTTTCTAATGCTTTCAACTCTCTCTCTCTCTCTCTCTCTCTCTCTCTCTCTGTGTGTGTGTGTGTGTGTGTGTGTGTGTGCACATAGGTAGGTAGGTAGGTAGGTAGGTAGGTAGGTAGGTAGACTTAAGACTCAAATTCTCTAAAAAAAAAAGTATGACCTAATTTTATGTGCCACCAGAAGGAAGCTGTGTGTGATTAAAATCTTTATCAGCAACCCCATCGGGATCACATGGAAAGGAGTGTTAGCCTGGTTCCTTCACGGAGAAATCAAGATTTTAGAATGAGATAGAGATCATGGCGGGAAAAAAATGTATATTACACTCCCTATCCTGCAAGTCTCCTAAAGTACCCCCCCCCAAAAAAAAAAAAAAAAACGTAGAAAGACTATGGGGAATTGTGGGAATGTATGTATGTGGGGGAACCAGTTCAGCAAAACTCAGACATAAGACAGTACAACAAGGATGAATTGAATTCCAAGAGAAGAAGAGGAAGAAGTAAACTGAAGGTGGTAGGGAGAACAGAGGTCCCTGGGCCCTGTGTTAGTTATATGACCAAAAGCAAGCTATAGAAGAAAGAGTTGGTTTCTTAGGGTTCTAGAGGGATATAATCCATCAGGATGGAGACAGCATGGCGTGCTGGCAGGAACAGGAAGCTGAGAAACCGCATTCCATCTGAGCATGAGAGACAGAGACAGAAGAGGGGCAGGGCTAGCAACACTCAAAGCCCACCCACAGTGTTGTATTCCTCCAGCGTGGCTCCACCTCTTTTTTTAAAAAAAATTATTTTATGAGATATATTCTTCATTTACATTTCAAATGCTATCCCGAATGTCCCCTATACCCTCCCCCCCGCCCTGCTCCCCCCACCCACTCACTCCCACTTCTTGGCCCTGTCGTTCCCCTCTATGGGGCATATAAAGTTTGCAAGACCAAGGTGCCTCTCTTCCCAATGATGGCTGAGTACTCCATCTTCTGCTACATATGCAGCTAGAGACAAGAGCTCTGGGGGCACTGGTTAGTTCATATTGTTGTTCCACCTATAGGGTTGCAGACCCCTTCAGCTACTTGGGTACTTTCTCTAGCTCCTACATTGGGGGCCCTGTGTTCCATCTAATAGCCGACTGTGAGCCTCCACTTCTGTGTTTGCCAGGCACTGGCATAGCCTCATAAGAGGCCGCTATATCAGAGACCTTCAGCAGAATCTTTCTGGCATGTGCAATAGTGTCTGGGTTTGGTGGCTGTTGATGGGATGGATCCCTGGGTGGAGTAGTCTCTGGATAGTCCATCCTTTCTTCTTAGCTGTCTGTTACTCCTTTTATGGGTATTTTGTTCCCTATTCTAAGGAGGAATGAAGTATCCACACATTGGTCTTCCTTCCTTTTGGTTTTCTTGTGTTTTGCAAATTGTATCTTGAGTATTCTAAGTTTCTGGGCTAATATCTACTTATCAGTGAGTGCATATCTAGTGACTTCTTTTGTGATTGGGTTATCTCACTAAGGATGATATTCTCCAGATATATCCATTTGGCCAAGAATTTCATAAATTCATTGTTTTTAACAGCTGAGTAGAACTCCATTGTGTAAATGTACCACATTTTCTGTATCCANCTGCCTCCTGGCTGAAGATGTAGTCCCAAAACGGGGCCTGTCCCAGAAGATGTGTTGCCTCTGCAGTTTGCACACTCATCTGCACAGGCTAGACTCCATGGGACCCTGGACACAATATGCCTTTCTTACCTGCTCTGGCAGACAGAGCCCTCCCGGATGGCCACCTTTCCTCTGATGGAAAAGGTGCCCAGATGTCTGGAAACCAAAACAGGGTCTGTCCCAGAAGCTAGATTGCTTCTGTCTGTCCCAAAGCTGTGTAGCTTTTGTAGTCCACACTCTCACCAGTGCAGACTGGAGCCTGGGCGCTCCAGAGCAAAGATGGCTCCCTTACCAGCTCAGGCAGTGAGAGTGCTCCTGGGTGGACACCTCTCCTCTGGCAGGGATGGTGCCCAGATGTCTGGAGCCAGAAAGGGGGCCCTCTCCCTGGCAATGACCGGAGTCTGTGTGCACCGGAGCAAAAATGGCTCCCTTACCAGCTCCGTGGCTCTACCTCTTAAAGCTTCTGTAATCTCCTCAAGCAGTCCCACAAACTGAGGACCAAGTGCTCAAATACATGAACCTAAAGGAGACATTTCTCACTCAAACTGCTGCTTTAGCCTCTGGCCCCTGTAAGTTCATGGTCATATTAGAAAGCAAAAAGTATTTAGTCCATCTTCAAAAGTCACCATAGTCTTTAATAGTCTCAACACTATTTCTCTTAGCTATGACCCCCTAAGAAGAAAGAAAGAAAAGAGAAAGAAAGAAAGAAAGAAAGAAAGAAAGAAAGAAAGAAAGAAAGAAAGAAAGAAAGAAAAAAGGAAGGAAGGAAAGAACATACATATACAATGGCATATGGAATATATATTCCTGTTCTAAAACAGGGAACTGTGGCTACACTAAACAAAACTTGAACCAAAGCAAGACCAAAATCCTGCATGGCAAACATCAGATTTTATAGCTTGTGTCTAGTATCTGGTACTTCAATTTCAAAGATTTTAGATGGCTCAGTTTCTCAAGCTTTGCCTCTGACAGCATGCATCTGACTCAGATTGGTTCCCCTCCCTTATGTATCTCTCCTTGGCAGATGTCCCATGCTATGGGCATCTCCAGTATCTCTCCCACATTCCAGAATTCACTTAGAAATCTTGAGGGACTCCAACCATGCTGCACATTGCCTGGCCTAAGTGGCTCTCGGAAACTGCAGAAGAAGTATCCACAAAACCCACAATCTTTTATCTTTCTTGTTCCAAAGCCAGAACCATGTAGATGATACCACCAAATTTAGCTGCCAGCTTGGTATATACTGTCACCACCTTCACCACAATTAAACCAGCTTTAATGTGCAATTGTGATCTAGGTACAGGGAAACCCTTTAGGCTCTTTCTTTTTTACATCCTGCAGTTTCTGTTTTGTAGATTCTTGTCCAGTGGGCACCTTTCCTGTCTTCCTCACACAGAGCAGGGGTCTTAATCTCCTCTATGATGACAGCCCCTCCTCAGTAGATGACCTGCTGTAACATTAAGTTTCTAATTGCTCTTTTCCTCTCAAACTACACATTTTTTCCCTTTTCACTTTGCCTAGTTTGTTGCTCTTTTTCAGTATAGACAAGTATAAGAATTATCAGTAACAACCATACTATAGTCTCGGTATTATACTCTCTTGAAATTTCCTCTGCCAAATAAATTATTCTGTTTTCAGGACACAGACAGAATGCAGCCAGATTCTTTGCTAAAATATCACACAAACAGCCTCTCTGCCAGTTTTTAGTACAATCATTGTTCCCTCTGAAGTCGTATGAGCCAGACATTCACTGTCCACTGTAGTCTCAGCATTTCTGTATTGCAGGTTCCTACTGGGATGGCCCAACAAGCCCTGCTTATAGCATTCAACAGTCTTTCTAGTTCAAACTTCCAAAGCCTTTCCCCCAAAAACAACAACAAAAAAATCTTAAGTTTTTAACATCAGCAGTCCTATTTCCCATTACTAGCTGCTTTTCTATTGCTGTAATAAAATACCAGGACTACAAGCAACTTATAAAATCTCATTTTTAGCTCCAGGGTCCAGAGAGAATGTGTTCATAATAAGAGGGACAAGCATGGCATGGCAGCAGGAACAGGAAGCAGGGAGTTCATATTCTGTCCATATGCAAGACATAGTCACAAAGAGACAGAAGTGACGTGAGGTAATAAACCCTCAAGGCCCACCCCCAATAATGTACTTCTTGTAACAAGAAATCATCTTCTAAAAAGACTCTTCAGCCTCCCCAACAGGACTACCAACTCGGTACCAAATGTTCAAATACATGAGCCTATGGGAACATTTCTCATTCAATCCATATTGCTGTGCCCTGTTCCCTTGGAATCCTAAAATCATGTAATTTGTAGCATTAAGTTACCTTTTGCTATGGGAATGCTTTCCCCACTTGTGTATAAACTTTTGCTTTGCAACCTAATTCTCATTCCTGACCAGACCATTAATTCTCCAAATATGATCAGTCCCCATAAAGCTAGCACATATGTTTGTTGGACTAAGCTCATGTAACTCCAGGGCCCAGGAATTAGTCCTCGCAGTCAAGGACATGGGAATCTAGTACCACTAAATAACATGTCCTCAAAGCTGACCCAAAGAAATGAGGTGAAATGAATTCCTGAAAATCACTTAGAAGGTTCTATGAACTTTACTTTAAAAATTAAGCACTAGGTGCATACATTTGGTCAGTTAGTATACATGTGCTGTGTTCTTGTGCTAACCATGCTTACATCAGGATTCATAGGTCATATTTCTGAGTTGTATTTATGTGGCGTTAGATGTTGCTTCCAAAGGCTCAAAACCACATAGCTGGAATTGATCTTAGGGGCTTGTACATTTCTCAGAGGCTTGAAAGAGATGGTAGAGGTATAAATCAAATGCATTTGTGGTTAAAGACAAGGGTAGTGGCCAAGACTTTGTAGAACCAGAGAGACGGATTCTGTAGGCCATCTAAGAGAGGCCACTGTGGCTCAGCAGGTTCCAGTTAGCACACGATGAAGAAAAGTGAGCTCACAGTTACACAGGCATCTGACTTTCAAGAGAAGATTAAAAGTCAGACCTATATAGAGAATTTTTATGAGTTTCTTTTTAAAAAATATTAGTAACGTGAAAATGATTTTACGTCAAGCATAATAATTTTACAAATCCCCAGTGCTACAGTTCTCAACCTGTGATCATGACCCACACACAGGTGGCATATGAGATTACCTGTATATCAGATATTTATATAACAGTTCACAACAGTAGCAAAATTACAGTTATGAAGTAACAACAAATAATTTTATGGTTGGGGACCACCACAGCATGAGAAACTGCATTACAGGGTCTCAGCGTTAGGAAGGTTGAAAACTACTGCCCTAGACCTTTAGCCATGATTGTTCACACAGAAGACTTAACATATTCAGGATCTGAGATATCTTCCTAATGGAAGAAGCTCTGGGTGCTGTCTCGTGGTACATGAGACTCCTGGGAGGAGTTAAGAGACCTTTTGAAAATGCTAGAGTCAGGTTCCCCTGATATGTTTGATTTATTTGAGAAACAGTCAGTGAAGGTAGCTAAGCTGAAACTGCCCATGAGTTACCCATGCCAGTCGAAACCTAGTCCAAACCTTTCATTTAGCAACAAAGAAACCTAAGGCCCAAGAAGAGTGTCTGAGGTCACAGGTTAGGTATGTACTAACATTCCTTGGGATGCTTTGGCTGCTTGTAACAGATGACTTAGACCAACATCACTGGCAATGCTGGTGTTTATTGTATTGGATGGCTAGAGTTACAGGGCACTTAGTTCCAGGTCTCTGAACCTGACCGGTCAATACTTTCAGTGCTGAGTTCAAAGCTTCAACTTTCTTGGTACTCTCCCTCCTGCTTTCAGGAAAGCTGCATTTTCTTGGGCATCACATATTCACATTCCAGCATACAAGGAGGACCACCTCATCTGGGACCTTCCCCATTGTCATAATGTCAGAATTAGGCCATAGGTCCACTGCTTAAACTCATCACCTCCCAAAAGCAATGAGCCCGACCTGTCAGGCTTGACCAAATCATGACTTACCCTATTGGGCAGAGGCACCTTTCCTGAACAAATAACCCTTGGTTACCTAAACAAAGTCAGACAGAGCCTTGGGAAATCAGATAGTTGGGACTGTCATGGCTGTGAGAAGAAGGCTTTGTCCTCACACTAGAAACAGAAACAGGATGCAGGCTCCTGGCAGCCCACACCCACCAACTCTGGAGGGAAACCCTGACACTCACAGTCTCCTGTGAACTTGATATTATCATATGACGTCTCCAATTTCCCTGAAACTTACACACTAAAATTCTAATCTCCAAAGTGATCATGTTCAGAATCATTGGCGGGCTTTAGAATTAGAAGGGCTCATTGAGATGAGCTTCCATGGTGGAGTAGAGCCCAGGGTTCCCTACCTAGATATAACATCAAAGCAAGAGCCGGCAACACTCCTCAGGCCGAAACAAGTCTACAGGAATATTCACCTGAGATCCTCCGATCCCAGAAACATAGGAAGGAAATTCCTGCTTTCACCATTAGCCTCCCATGCTTGTTATTAGTGACTGCTATGACCAAGATAGCCTGCCTCTCAGGAACTCATCACAAGCAGAGAAAAACACTTTCATGGGCCATTTGTCCAAGTTTCCAATAAGAGCAATATGTCACTCCAGCAATGCCTTCTAAAGAAGGCATCTTCTTCTGGTACATGCCTGTCACCTGTCATGCTTTTTACTTATTTGCATAAGTATAAGTTTTATATCAATATTAAACAACTTGGTATAATAAAATACATTAATGTATTCTATTTTATATAGCAGATATTATGTGGTAAATATTTAATATGAATTGATTTCATATAAAAGCGAGCCCTGTGAAGTTAATACCAGCATTCATATTTTGCAGATTGTAATACTGAAATGCAGAGAGGTTTTGCATTTTGCCTATGATCATTCGGCTCACAGGCAGCCCTGTAGTCAAGTGCATGTGGTTTGCCAGGCTAAAGTAAATGCTCCACCCAATAGACTTTCCATTGTATTCAAATGTTTCAGATTTGGGACACTCAGATCCAACACAGCCCACTCCTTTGAAGCTCATAGTATTAAAAAAAAAGGAAAAAGAAAGAAAAGGAAAAGAAAAAAGAACCATATTTAGGTCATTCATTTTATTTTTTGTTTCCCCAGAGTTTTCTCTGAAGTGTTATACTAAAAATATGTCATTCTATTAATGTCTTTTTTTTTCTCTTTCCCAATCCTCTGAAGCTTTCAAAGATTATACCTCTGTCGAGTGTAGAAATTGCCTTGATTTCCGAAGGTGCCAAAACCATGCCTGGATGGTTGACAGGGAGCTTCGCAACCCCAAAGGCAGACCCAGTGGCATTTGTTTCTGAAAGGCATCTGCAGAGCATCCCATGGGGAGGGAGGCCACCCTGGCTTTGTCTCAGAGGATGATTTTCTCAGTTCTGCCCCCTTGGTGCTGGGTCAGGAAATAGAAAGCACCCTGTTCTAGACTCCTCCAGGAAGCTCAGTAATCTACTGCCTGCTCCTGGATTCTGGCTGAGAGGTTTGGAGCCGATGCTTTTAACCCTCTGGACCTCCATGAAGCCACTTGTGAACTGGAATATGGTAACCACCCACATCATGGGCTGGCCAGTAGGACTGGTGGTAAAACATCAATGTGATGCTTGCGGTGTTACTGACACTCCGGAGTAGGACTTGGCCCAGCTCTGACGCTTTAGTCGCTGTGAGGACTTAGCACCTTCACCTTCCTTCTTGCTCAGGGTGCACAGAGGTGACCAGGTAGAGCTAAAAGAGATATTTGAACCTCTATTGAATGAAGACCAATTGGAAACCCCAAGGGTGGGAAGGGAGACGGGCTTCAGATGTTGGAAGGATCAGCACCATGTGGAAGAAGAGTGAGGCTTGAGCCATGCTTTTTCCAGGGAGATTCAGGAGCCAGGAATAGAGGCTGCAGAAGAAAAGGGAGCAAAGCCAGTGTCAGGATGTGAAGTTTCTCCATCAAGTGACAAAGATGCGGGGAGTGGCTTCAGGGGAAGTGATGAGCTACGTCTTCCTGGAACTGTACAACAGAGATGGCTGGGCACACGTAGTTTTGGTGAGAGGTCTCAGCCTATTGTTGCCCAATTAAGAGACAGTGGCTAGAGGCTGGTCTGTTTTCTTCCACAAAAAAACAGCCTATGTGCCTAACCCCATTCTGGCACTCTGCACCTACCCACTGCACAGTAGTGAGAAAATGCACTGAGCTTGTCCTTATGCTTAGATCATGTTTTGATTATTGAAGTTAGTCAATCTGAACACTGCCTTATACCTCTGTTCCTCAAACACCACAGTGATGTTGTTCCCCTCTGCCTTCTTACCCTCCTGTGGTTAAGCACTGACGTTTCTAGGTTTCACCTGGCAGGCTCTGCCCCTTTACACTCTGCAAGTCTCGTTCCTGAGCCACATCTTGTCTCACTAGACCTCCTCCAACCCACCAAAGTTGCTTCAGAGGGGTACATGACAGGTGGCATACATATAAGCCACAAACTGCTGGCCTCCATACCTTCCTGCCTGGCCCATCCAATTGATGTGGAATGGCTTTCAAAGAAACTAATCTGACAGGCTTCCCATTTGATGATGACAAGGGAGACCACGACCTGCTCTCCTCCACACCAAATGCTGTCATTATTAAGAAGAAAGGAAAATAGAGATCGAGTCAGGAATAAAAATAGCCACATTAATAAGATCCACGTACTCATAGTGAGCACATTCGGCCTTCCTTCAGTTAACCTTCCCAGCAGTCTTTGGGGCAGATGTTGTTTTCCCTATCTGATTTTCAGGGCTAAAGTAAGAGTCCCTGCCTGGGTAGGGTCTGAGGTGAGTACCAAAAGCTAAGATTTAAACCCCACTGATTTTGTCTCCAAAGTTTGCCATCATTGTCATTGAACAAAGAAGCCAAGATTTTGGGAGCCGTTGTCACCATGGAGAAGGAAAAGAGAAGAAGCTTACTAAAAATAAAACAAGTACTTTAAATCGTAATTCTCCCATGGTAGGCTTGCTTATTTTCTGTTTCAACTCACTAAACACTGGTTCACAGATGGCAGCTGGGGCCTCCAGTGTTTCCAGGACACTATGAGGGGTACTCTGTACAGAATAGTGACTGTAACTGACCACCTACCCCTGGGGAGTGTTGGTTTGTCTCTTTATTTGGGTAAGTCCCATCTATCCAAAGAAGCTGGGGCTTCGAATGAGGGCCAGCTCCTGTTATGGCAAATTATTCATGTATTCGGGCAGCGATTCAGCAGCAGGTAGCAAATGCTGACTGGGTGCAAAGGCTTGACTGTCTTGCTCCAGAGAACTAGAAAAGGAATCAGAAATATAACCCAGGCTCAAGTGAAGGGTAAACGCAAACACACACACACACACACACACACACACACACACACAATCAGCAGCAGCAAATGCATTCGTAACTACATTAATAAATTAAGCATTACATGTCGACCTTTGACTATCCGTCTATATCCCTATCACACCCTCCCTCTGGCAGACATCAAGAGTTTGATTGCAAGAGGAGCCGTGTGTACCTGGGATGCAAAGTCAAGAGACCCAACGGTGGGTGAACTGAGACTCAGAGAGAGAGGGTGAGGAGGTTGCTTGATGTCTCCCAGGGTATAAATGATGATGCCCAGACTCTGGGAGAGCCTTGGAAATAAGCTCTAGGCAAGTAGACATCTTGCCTGAAACAATTCTCTGTGCTGAAAAAGCTAGGTCCAATCCAGGAAGGAGCTTGATTCCCAAGGGATACAGCTTTTGTTGGAGAACTTCTAAGGCCAGCAGCACTCAGCACTAGGAACTGCCCTGTCTGAACCCAGCTAAGCCTGGCTATGAAGCAAGCCGAGGAGGTAGAACACCAGATGCTCCTTGGCTCCTTGATGGGATAAGAAATACAAAACTAGACACCTTGGAAGATCCCGTGAGCAGCCCCATTGTGGCCAGGAAAGCGCCCTCTGGCAGGATTTTGATTTGCAATCCCTGGCTTGACCTAATTTCACTTCTTTCATTTGCATGATAAATGAAAACGCCAAAGTGGAGTCCCGAAGGGCTTCCTCCCTCCTTGACAGGCACCTGGGTCCCCTGGCTGCCTCCGGGCAGGTATGGAATGTGGGAACCTCTGTGGAAACCAGATAGGGACACGTTTCATATTTCAAGAGGAGAAGCGGCTTTAGGGTGTATTATCTCTACAATTTGACTAACACTTTTGGAGCTGCGCTTGGAGCTCAAGGAAGGGAAGGGAAGGAGCCATAATCTGGACTAAAGAAGACTCGTGGCATCCCAGGAGTGAGACCATCAGCATCCACAGGAGGCTGCCTAGCAGTGTCCCCTTCTGGAATTCTGGCTCTGCTCACCCTTGGAGTCCAGAAGCTTCCTTCAGGCACCTCCTCTCCCTGTGGCACAAGTTAAGATGTAAGTGGATAAAAGTTCAGCTTTGGCTGCCTCCAGCTCCTGCCAAACCTACTGTGCGATCTTTCAAAACCACAGACCCTCTCCAAGACTCCTTGCTGGCTGTGAATTACATCTACTTCCAAGATTAGGGTAAAAATTAAATGATAGGTTATTCTTAATATCCAGTTATGCTAGATATCTTTAAAAAGCATGGAAACAGCTGTATTTCAGAATTTTGTTTTGTTTTGTTGTTCAGGAAGTTTCAGTCACACCACAGGTCTTGATGCGAAAGCTCAGGGTTAAAGGTCCTGCCTGGCAATCCCCTAATCCGTGTATGGTTTCCAAACCTCTCAAAGCTAGTTTCTTTATCCTTGGAACCTGAGTCTGTCTGGGTCAGAGTGGGGAGGACACGGTGAGAGCACCAGCCCAGACGCAATGGAACATTCTACACAATCTCTGTGACTCCTGTGACAGCAAAGGTGACCAGAGTAGGTACCAACATGCACACATCCGCAGTCCTGAGGGCCTGCTTCCCCGAGCATTACCGTCCGTCATTTTCAGCTGTGGCATTCATTTGTATGCAAGCAATTACTGTGCAATAGGCCTTTACCACGTCTCTGCTCCAAAGTTGCTAGCTGAAATCTCGTTTACATTATTAATTTGTGTAGTAAACCTTTTGCAGTCAAGATGAGTGAAGCAGCAGCCACAGTCCAGGGGCCTAAGGTGAAGAGGAGTGTTGTCGGGCAAGAGGCCAGGGCAGGCACACACAGCATGCCGTCCTCCTCTGGGGAGCAAGAGCAACCAGTGTTAGTGGTCTGAGGAATCTCCACCTTAAGTTCAAAACTAAGCTTGATTGTGTGTGTGTGTGTGTGTGTGTGTGTGTGTACATGTGTGTCTATGTGTGGGAGTGTGTGTATGGAAGTGTATTAGAGTATGTGTGTGGGAGTGTATGTGGGTGAGTAAGTGTGAGGGTGAGAGTATGTGTATGTGTATGTGTTTATATGTGAGAGTGAATGTGTGTGTGTGAAGTGTGTTTAAGTGTGTGTATGTGTGTGTGAGAATGAATGAGTGTGTATGTGTGAGTGTGTGTGTAAGTATGAGGATGTATGTATATGTATACACACGTGTATGTGTGTGAAAGAGTGAGTGTGTGTAAGTGTATGTGTGAATGTGTGTGTATATGTGTTGTGAGTGTATATATATATATATATATATATGTGTGTGTGTGTGTGTGTGTGTGTATGTGAGTGTGTGAGAGTATGTATAAGTGTAAGTGTGTAGGTGAGTAAATGTGAGGGTGTATGTGTGTGTGTGTATAAAAAGTTATATATTCTTTTAAGTAACATATCTCACTACCTGACTTAGCATTGCTTTCGATAAGCTCCACAAACAGGAAACCTTAAAACAAGGAAATCTGATGTCTAACAGTTCTGGGGTTCTAAAACTCTGGTATGGGCAGGGCCCCACTCCCTCTGGAACCTATAGACTCCTCCCTGTCTCTTCTCTTGTTGTGATGGCAGGTCATTGTAAGGGTTTCCTCTCCAGTCAATGCATCGCTCTATCCTCAAGTGTGGTAGGTACTTTGGTGTCGCTATAACAAAACACCACGCATGAACAACTAGGGGAAACATTTATTTTGGCTTATGATTTCAGAGGGTTCAGTCCATGCTAAGGAAGGCTTGGGGAACAACTCATTGTGGCAGAGAGGAAGCCAAGACTGAGCCCAGAAAGCAATCTGGGCAAAATGAGCCTGGTCCTTCCCCAGCAGCCCACTTCCTGGTCCTCCCCCCGGCAGCCCACTTCCTGGTCCTCCCCCAGCAGCCCACTTCCTGGTCTTCCCCCAGAAGCCCACTTCCTTCAACCAGGCCCCACTTCCCAAAGCCCCTACTGCCTTCCAAAATACTACTATCATCAGGGACCACACATTCAGAATATGAGGCCCAAGGGGAGGCATTTGCATTCTTCTCATGATGCTGAAGCGTTCCTCCTCCCTTGGGTGTTTCTTTGATCCCTTCCTGTAAGGACAGTGGCCAGATGGGAACGGGGGCAACCCACTCAGCTGTAATGTCACTTGAATATGTGACCACAGCTCTCCATACAAAGTAGGATAACATTCTAAAGTAATGGGGCTACAATCTCATAGTGAATTTTTAGAAGGGGCCACAATTCGAGCCTTAACACCCAATATGCCATGGTTTTGCCTCTTAATTATTAGTGATCATAATGTAAATATTGAAGGAGCAGGGACTCAGGTCACTGTTTCCATGGTTTCTACATCAGCACTTGGCATGAAAGAACCGAACGATGACTTGTTTAATGAAAACCCTACACAAAACTGCAATGAAGTTATGGAAATGAATCTAAAGTTTTCGGGACCTACAAACTCATGGGACCGGCACCCTATGCTAAAAACTCCTTTTCTGTTTTTCTCCATTCCTTCTTTCTAGATCTGACCATAGAGACCAGGCCTGGCATACATTAAGCAACTACACCTCAGCTAAGTGCTTCCAACCTCACCAGGATTCTAGTTTGCCAGTTTCTTAACTTCTCTGCAGTTACATCTTTGTTTCTATAACACATTCAGCATTGCTACTGTAATTGAAGGGCTTCTCAGAGGTAACTCTGCCTTGTACTGTGCGTACTTTCTATTTCTCTTGATATCAATTCTTTATTATCCCGTTCTGTCTTTCCCCCCCCCCCTTTCCTTCAGTGTTTTGACCTTGAACACAATATATTCTCTCAGGGGCTCTGTTTCTCAATATGCACCATGGTCTGGAAATAGCTGTCCCAGCCTAAGTCATAGAGTTGATAGGAGATGGAGCCATGGCAACTCTAATGGTAAATTTTGATTATTGATTTGACACATGTAGGATCACCTGGGAAGGGAGTCTCAATGAGGGACTGTTAGGATCAGGATGGCCTGTGGTAGATTATCTTGATTATATTAACTGAGATGGGTAGACCCAGTCCACTGTGGGTGGCACCATTCTCTAGTCAGGGGATCCTAGATAACATAAGACTGAAGAAAGCAAAGGGATTGTAGGCATGCATTTATTCTCTCTGCTGTCTGTGGGTGTGATTAGCTGCTTCAAGTCCCCACCATCTTGAATTCCCTAAAGTGCTTAACTGTAACCTGGAATTGCAATGCAAATAAACTCTCCCCTCTGTTGCTTTTGTTAGGATATTTTATCATAGCAACAGAGAAGGAAACTAAGATAGCAATCTAGGGGGAAGCATTTTGGAAATTAAACAAATCCAGTGTTCCCACCAGGAGTTTAAAGGTGCTATTAACATTATCCAACATTTATGCTGTTTCTTCATAAGGCTCAAAGAGATTCATCTCCATTGATGTCAGTGCTTCCTTTATAGACTATTTCACTAAAGCCCAGAGAGGTTAAGAAATTTGCATAAGAAACCTTATATGCCCTATACAGGGGGATGCCAGGGCCAAGAAGTGGGAGTGGGCAGGGGAGCAGGGTGGGGGGAAGGTATAGGGGACATTCGGAATAGCATTTGAAATGTAAATGAAGAAAATATCTAATAAAATAAGTTTAAAAAAAAAAGAAATTTGCATAAGATCACAGAGCCATTTGCAAGGCCATCAGTGAAAGACATTCAGTTCCCAGAGCATCCTTCACCCTGTGCTCTGTTCCCTGCCAGCCTTGTGATGGTTGGGTAACACCTTAATGACTCCAGCAATTTTGTACATTTTTGGAAAGTTCCTGGTAATCTCTAATTAGTTCATTTCACCTTCTATTCTTTCTTGGAAGGAATCATTTTCACAAACGAGGAAGTGAAGGTTGAATCAAGCAGCCAGAAAATAAGAATAAAAGGCCCTGCTTACTAGCCTTGAAGATTAGGTCTGTATGACTTGATCGAAGCCCGAGAATCATTTCTAAGTCCTTGATCTCTGCTTCCTGTAAAGCCACAGGCCCTGAGCCATGCTGATTCCTGAGCTAGGACAGGGGCACCCAGAGAGAAGAAGCTACCAACCAACACGTCACACCTAGCATCTGAGAGGCCATTTGGGCCTAGAGTCTATCTGTCAGACCAATGAGCTCAGCCACCCTGACCATACAGAACACAGGGCTTGGGAAAAGGAAGGGCCCTGAAAGATTCGGGGCTTTGAGAGCAAATGAACTTGAATTTTAATTTTAATCTTGTCATGGTCAGTTAGAAACTGCATTATCTAGAAGGGGTTTATTTTCCTCATCTATATGATGGCAATTAAACAGGTATGAGAATTAAACGAGACAATCTATAATCAGCACCTATTTCTTGACACGCAATAAGAACTCTGGAAATGCTTCTTTGTGGGTTTCTATCCTGCACCCAGCAGAGGACCTGCCCTCAACTCCAGCCTCTTGGGCAGCAGCTCTGATAATTCCTAGTCTCCTTTCCTGCTTTCTCTGATGCTACCCCATCAGTCCTGACCACAGGAGGTAGCCTGGTGAGATAGATGCTCCAGTTGCTTCTGAGCCTGGCTTTCTCCCTAGCAACCTCTGCTTCTGTGTTGGCCTTACTCTCTCTGTCAGAAGGTGCTTGACTTGAGCCTGCTTCAAACCTGTAGGACATTGTAATTCATGATTCTTTCCTCCCCAGCTGCTGTCTTTCCCAGAACCCTAACCTCAAAGTCACCCTCATCTTCCCTTCTGCCATCTCTGGACACCCCTGGAGCCTCACAGGTCCAAACCACAGGGGTCACAATCAACACCCCCACCCCACTCAGACAGTCAAAGAGCTCGCTCATTCCTCATTCATTCCTTTCCCGTCAATTCAGCAGGTCTTTGGTGAGCATACCTTACCACATCAGAACCCAGCTTAGCACAATGCTGTGAGGAGCACAGCATGGTATGGAACAGGGGGAACTGTCATTAGCAGCCATAGAAGGAGAGACCCTAGCTCATCCCGGCTACAACCTCAACTTCCCTGCTCTCTGACCTTGCAGAGGTTTGGCATCCCAAGGAATCTTGGAGGTCCCCTTTATTATGACAATAAGCCACTATGAATATGTGTATTTCAAGTCCATTGATGTTCAAAGTTAAAGACAGATTCTGTGTGTTCATAAGCAATAACACATACCCCGAGTACTAGTACACTACTGGATGCATGCTCTGGGTTTGATAACCCATTTGGGTTTTGTACAGGTTGGAAAATATTTGTCGATTCTGATACAGGCACAAAGTCCATTCACTAGTTATGACTTCTTGGCACTAAACTTCTTATGTGAATTTCAACCTCATAACAATCCTATGAGTCTTTGATGCCAAGTCTTATGCCTGGTATGGGGTGGGGGCTGGAGAGACGGAGGCACAGAAAGCCCCCACTGTGCCTGGTATCATATGTATGGCTAGAAAGTAGCAGAGCAGGGACTGGAACCCAGGCATTGTCTCCACGGCTGCTTCTTATTGAGTGTATGCTAACATTTGGCTGCCCACAGAACTTAGATTATATTACCCTCACCCCCACCTCTGAGTGGGGTTTGGCTATCCTCCCCTTACATGAGTGCTGGCTTACTCAAGATTCCAAAGGTCATCAGCCACCAAACCTAGATACTAATGCTCATGCCAGCAAGATTCTGCTGAAGGGACCCTGATATTGCGGCCTCTTGTGAGGCTATGCCAGTGCCTAGCAAACACAGAAGTGGATGCTCACAGCCAGCTATTGGATGGAACACAGGGTCCCCAATGGAGGAGCTAGAGAAAGTACTCAAGGAACTGAAGGGGGCTGCAACCCTGTAGGTGGAACAACAATATGAACTAACCAGTACCCCCTGAGCTTGTGTCTCTAGCTGCATATGTAGCAGAAGATGGCCTAATTGGCCATCACTGGGAATAGAGGCCCCTTGGTCTTGCAAACTTTATATGACCCATCACAAGGGAAGGCCTGGGCCAAGTAGTGGGAGTGGGTGGGTAGGGGAGCAGGGGCGGGGGGCGGGGGCGGNGGGATATAGGGAACTTTCGGGATAGCATTTGAAATGTAAATAAAGAAAATAAAGAAAATAAAACAAACAAACAAACAAAAAAGATCCCAAAGGTACTCAATTACAGGGCAGGGTTTTAAACTCAGGTGGCCAGTATAGAGTCAGACAATTGAACACCAGCTGACAGTGTCATGCACATGACTTTGATCCAGGCTTGCCGGCAGCCAAATCCTTTTGAATTCCACCCATAGACTCAGGCTTTATTTTCTAGACCCTTGGTCCTCATTCCCAGTGATTTTACTCTCAGCTGGCCATTCCTCTCATCTACAGGACCACTTATGAGTTCTATCTTCTCAAACCATAGCAGCGCCCCTTTAACACTCAGAATTGGGTTGTCAGAGCATGCCTTATGAGGTTCCACCATATGAGGATAAGCAGGGCAGACCTTAGATTCTTCCACACCAAGAATCTGAGGGCTCCATGCATAGCATCTTTTTCCCAAAGCCACCTCGCTATTTAAAGAGGCCTGAAGTTGCCCTACCCACAAGTGATATTCTTTAGCAGTACTGAGTTCTCTGTTTGCTTCCTGTTCTGATAAAAATGATATACCTCCATTTTTCTCCCAAATTCTGTCCAATACTGTGACCAAAGGCATTTTGTCTTTTAATATCATTATTGCCTAAAAATTGGGGATAACCATTTGTTTGTTTTCTTCTAGTCTAGCATACTATTCTAGCTGGGAGGAGAGTCCTGTGCATAACCAGTACATTGTCTTGGTTTAATGACTTTAATGGACTGGCTTCTCACTCCTAGAACATTTCAAACCATAATCTTTATAAAAGAAGTGTGCCTTACCAGGTCTATGCCATTCTTATGAGTTCTTAAGCTGAGAAACAAGGCCATCTTTTATACAAATTCCATGGCAGCCGGTGAGGGCTGGTACACAGAACCTTGGTTTTCCCATCTGTAAAATGGTTGGGACTGGTGGCACTAGAGGCAGAGAGAGCAGCAAGGAAAAGATGGTTGGTGCAACTGAGATTCCCTTCATCCTGGCAGCAGTCCTCAGTCTGTGGGTCAAAACCTCCTTGGGGGTTGCATATCAGGTATGTATATTACAACCTATAACAGTAGCAAAATTATAGTTTGAAGAGCAATGAGATCATTTCACAGTTGGGGGTCACCACAACATGAGGAACTATATTAAAGGTTTACAGCATTAGGAAGGTTAAGAATCACTTGTTTAAAGTCTAAGACATCTTGCATCTGGGGCAGGACACCTTGCTCTACATCATCCCTTCTTGATTTTTCACAGAAAGCACACACCTTCTACCCATCCTCCACTCAAGTGTGGGATCTGTAACAAGGGTGGCATGAACCAAAACATACCATTAAGAAGCAGGTTGGACAAAGTCAATAGCTCATTTGGGAGTATGAATGAAGTAAAGCCCATTTCTATGAAGAAGATAAAGGAAGATAAACATTCTTAGCTGGGAAAATGGATTTCATACCATGTTTGGCAGGATTTATACATTCCACCATCATAAAAAGCAACAGTGGTATACAGACATGGGACTGAGTTTGAACTCATGAATCTTGCAGTCCGGTTCCACATCCTACATAACTAGCAAAGTGACACAGATAAATAGATACCTAAATCTAAGTGTTTCTGTCTGAGAGGAGTGTGTGTGTGTGTGTGTGTGTGTGTGTGTGTATTGTGAGGGCATGTACATGCATGTGTGTTTGCCCACACATGTAGAGGCCAAAGGAAGAGGTTGAGTATCCTGCACAATTTCTCTGTTTTATTTCCTTGAGACAAGGAGCTAGACTAGACTGCCAGCAAGTCCCAGCTATCCTCCTGTCTCTGCTCCCTGTCTTCCCAGTGCTGATCACAGGTGCGTGTAAAGCCCTGCATAGATTTATTTTTAACATGGATGCTCGGAAGTCAAATTCAAGTCCTCATGCTTATATGGTGCACGGCATAGAGTTATCCCTAACCCCCCAAAGGTATATTTTAAGAATAAGAGCCATGTCCTCCCCTCTCTCTGAGCCCAGAACATCCATAGCATCTAACCAAAAATGAATGCTGTAATGACGACCAGTAGATAGCAATGTGTACATGTGTATGTGCATATATGTGTTTATGTGTGTATGCACATGTGTATATACGTGTGTGCATGTATAAGTGTGCATGTGTATATGTTTGTCTGCGCATGTGCATATCTTCATGTGTGTGTAAGTATGTGTGTGTATGCATGTGCATATATTCATGTGTGTATATATGGTATATGTTTGTGTGTTGGTATGGTTTGTGTAGACTTTAAAGAATAACTCAAAGGTCATTACTTCTATGCTTATATTGTTTATTTTCTCAATACAGCATTTTTTCCTCTCTAAAGGAAGAAAGAAAAAAATTAGACGGAAAGAAAAAGAAGCAGATGAAAAACAAATTTAAAAGTCCCTTGAGATTGCAGACTGCCATGCGGGCCTTATGTAAATATACCCCGGGATCTCCCTGACCCTCCTGAGACATGGCCATTCTGTCAAGGAGGTGAGGGCCTCCTGCTAAGGCAGTACCTTGACCACACCTCAGACAGAGCGTCTGCATTCTTATGTCTCTCTAAGCTTTTCCAAATCAGCC
Organism: Mus pahari; assembly: GCF_900095145.1. NCBI lineage: Eukaryota > Metazoa > Chordata > Mammalia > Rodentia > Muridae > Mus > Mus pahari. The sequence continues at coordinate 55,103,073 of NC_034595.1, forward strand.
TTCAAATAAATTCCAAAGGAATGGTCAACATATTGGTAGGGTAGTGTTTTATTTAAAACCCAATTTCCACAGCGGAACTGTCTAGAATGGCTACAGGTATGAAGAGGAAGAAACTAATTCCCCTGACACGTGTGTCTGTTACACAAGACAGGCCTTACTTAAGAAAACAAGTGTCTTCTACACCCAAAGTGTTTGTGCAATGGTTGATTAGAACTTAAAACACACTTTGCACAAAAGCTACAAAGATTAAGTTTCCTAAAAAGATGAAGTATAAGCTTATCAACTTATACTTGAAACTACAATAGCAACACAAAACAATTGGCTTAATAAATGCTTAGTTGTAAGGTTTCTCAACCTGTGGGTCACAACCCTTCTAGGGTCAAATGGCCCTTTCACAGTGGTTGTATATCTGATATTTATATGACGATTCATAACTAGCAAAATTATAGCTATGAAGTAACAATAACATAATTTTATGGTTGGGGTTACCACAAAGATCACGAGGAACTGCATTAAAGGGCCATAGCATTAGAAAGGTTGAGAACCACTGACCTAGTATGTCCCAGGACTGGGCTAAATACTTTGTATTTCTGATGTCAAGCAATCATCATAGTACCCTGCAAGTCAATACTTTTACCCTACTCTCCGTGTGAGGGATGCAAAGTTCAAAGACTTCAGGTGCCTCTGTCAGCTATTTCGTGGTAGAAAGCTGAGTACTACCTCCCTGTGGACTCCTGGTTTAAACACTTCTCTGTCCTGAGATAACTTGCCTCCTTTGCCTAAATTCAGAAGAGCTCTGTCTCTCATTCAGTTGCACCCTGGAGTTTGTGGCATCAAATATGTCCTGTCTCAGTTCTTCTTTTCATTCCTTCCTTTGATAACTGTTCCTTCCCACCTCATGACTCATGTCTGTCTCATCTTAAAAAAACAGCAGTTAAACTTTCTCTGACCATTTACCTTGAGTGATATTCTCATTTCCATTCTATGGCCGTGGCTAGGTTTTCTTCCTGCAGTCCGACTTCCATGTGAGTTGTTCCTTGTTTTCTTTCTATTGATTTCCAAAAATCAATATTGTTAATGCAAAGTTATAGGAATAATTTGTTGTGCAACACCATATAGGTGATGGAGAGGCACCTCAGGCCCAGAGAAACTGTCTTGACCTCTTGCCCCCACCTACCTTGTTCCATCCCTCCTCTTGTCATTATTGTCCCTACTACAATGGTCGCTGACCTCACCTCAGCAGCCAGTCATGTAAGTAACCTGGAAGCTGTATTTCCTTTGGAGTCAAGTCTTTCTCCTGTTCCCCAGAGGCCATGTATAGCCAACCCAACTCACACCCCCATAATTTTCCAGTTCTCTTCATCCCATATGTAATGGCCTTCATCACCTACTTGCTAGATGACTGTCTTACTAATTTCCACTTGCTGTTTTACCATTCATAGCCTGTCATTCCTCTCTTGCCTCTAGATAGGAGGCAGAAATTCTAATGCTCGAATTCCCTATGTAGCCTCTTCCAGTGTCCTAAACTCTTAATATTTGGCTAAGAATGTTCCACCTGTTGTTTTCCTGTACCAAAGTCTCTAACCTTATCCCTCACCAAATTGATACCTTAAAATTATTCTTTCTTAACCATGAATTGGTTGAAGACTCATACACACAAAACTTCAACTCATTAAGCCTGGCCTTTGCTCACATTCTGCCCTCTGTCTAGAATGCTGTCTGTGGCTACACACACATGCACATCTGACACTGTCTCTAGTACTTTGCTTGACAATCCTGTCTTCCGCGAACTATCCCCACACCTCTCCAAATGAGAAATAGAAGCCCCTTGTACTTGGATAGCCACAGAAGCCTTCCCTCCAGCATCAAGCATGCTGATCTGTAATTCTCATCTTTCCTGCCTTCTTTGATAGAGAGGTCATTGAAATCAAGAGTCTTATTTCTCTGTTATGTCTAGCAATGTACCTGCCACCAAGTGGCTAGTAAGAGAATTTTTGTTGACTCCATCAGATGTAAATAGCCCTACATCAGGAATTTTGGGAATGAAAGCCTCCTGGTAGCAGGAACAGTAGGCCCCAAAGAAATAACCTAGTTTGGAAGTTACAACTGGAAGACAGACCTCACCAGATTAACCCTGGCTGCAATGACAGGGCAGTGCCCACCACGAAGCCACAATAGGGTGGAGCTGCAGGAACTGGGTGCAGGGAAGCAGGAGATGTGCTTGGGAAGATCTTCACTCAGTGGGAAGGAAAGGGGATCCCATCAACATTCCTGCATCTCTTCTGTGGACCAGTTTATGCAAAGGCATGAATGATGTTGCCTAACCTGGCGAACTCACTCATTACTTACTAGTCCATGGTCTGATTCAGGGAAGGACCTCCATCTTTGTTCTCCTGGATAATTATTAGGAGTGCTTTTCTATGTTCCAAGTAGAAAAGTATCTCGTCATTTCTTCCCCTCCCCCCCCACTCTTGGCCTATAAACCTACCCATAAAGAAGGGCTCCACTGTTAAGGGATTCAGAGCAGTTGTGGACACTCCAGAGACTCTAGGATAGATATGGGTGAGCCAGTGGGTTCAGGAGTGGAGGTTTTCAAGCTGCAGACCTGTGTTTGCGTAAGGAATGGTGTTGGTGCAAGCAGCAGTGGGCTCTGAGGTCTGTCACTGACGTTAGTGGCCCTGTGTCCTCCCACCATGAGCTCAAGTGGCTAGCTAGGCTGCCTAAACTCTGCATGCTAATTCTCCCCTTTCCATCATGGAAGTATCCAGTTAATCTAAGCAGGTGAAATCTGGCTCAGCATCCTCGCACTGGGTGTTAGTGCTCACTCACTCACTGTCCATCCTCACTGTTGTTGGACTCCTTGCCTTGTGCACAGAACAGCGTTCTCCGAAGGTCAAGATGCTACTGAGGAAGAGGCTAGCATCCTGGCTTCACCCCAAATACAAGTTGTGCTCATAGACACTTGTTTCATGAGGTAAGGTGAGATGACAGGAGAAGCAACAGTTCCTGGGCACTAGAGGCAAGCTAGCAAATAGACAGTGAGCTCCTGCCCACAGCGCCCTGCAAGGCAATGGCAGAAATGCTAAGTAACACGAACCACTACTCCTAGATCCATCGGAGAGAGCATAAGAAGGTGAAAATGATTGACCTAAAGACCATCGCAGCTGGCTCTATCTACATTATGTGATTTGGGACAGTACTTTGAACCTCTCAAAGATTCAAATTCATAAACTGTAAAGGGTATAAATGCTGTTACAAGGCTGCTCATACAGATTCTAGAAACTAATTATGCAAAGCTTCTCCACACAATGCTTGATACCAAGGAAGTGCTTTGTATATGTATTTTGCTTTAGGCCATTTGGGACACCCAAAGACGACCTGAGCAAGATATTAAGCTATTAAGTTATTTGATCCAACTGATCCCCAAGTACATTGGTTAATAATAAAGACACTATATGGTAAAGTAATGCACCCAAGCAACTCATAATACACGTGTGAGATTAGGACTCAGAGAAAACTGTGGAGAGAAGTTAGAACAGAAAAGTGGATGATATGGATAGATGGATGGATGGATGGATGGATGGATGGTTGGATGGATAGATGGATATTGCTAGGTAGATAGACAGATAAATGCAAGCAAATAAGACAGCCTACTTGTGTTAAGCCTTCTATTATTGGCTATTAATGAATAAAGAAAATAGTAAATGATTTGTCAAAGGACCTGAAGGCATAAATAAATGGAGGAAGACATATATGGAAGGTCTGAGGAAAAGACAGTTAAAAAAGAATTTAACCTGCATACAGTCAACAGAAATTGTACTCTAGCAGTCGCCTTACCTAAATCCCAATCCATGCAAGATTTCTATTGATAACTCTCCATTACTAGTGGTCTAGCCTCGGGAGATCAGAGAACGGACCACTTCTGTCAACTGCTCTATGGACAGTGTCTAATACGAACAGCTCCTGTTTATTGGCAGTCTGCCTTTTCTATACATTATCTTAAGTCCTCTCAAGTGCCTGAAGAAGGTGTTAGTATCCTCATTTTACAAAACAACAAATGAGATGCCCAGATCTTGCAGCTAATTAAGGACCCTAGGATCTACACCAGGTCTTTAGGGTTTTGTCTCCTGCCAAGTTATATCTGTCTATAGAGCACATTTCTGTGCATCAAAAAGATATTTCCTGGGTTTCAGTCTTGTCTAGCCTTGGAACTCCCCTCTCAACTGCCTTTCCTGATGTCATACCCCTAGTGCCTGCAGGTCCCTTACCAATTCTTTTTATTATTTTTAATATGGTACTTAGAACCTTTCCTTGCAAATCTCATTTCTGTTTCATAAATCCGGCCTTTGTTCTTTCTTTAAATTAGAGTTATCCAAAGCGAATCGCAATTTTAATGACTTGCTCTTGATTTTATCCAGGCTGACCTGCAAGAGGTCTATTATCTGTCCCATTGCACAGTCCAGCGTCTCCTCTCCAAAAGATGTATTAGGGACTTGAGCTATTCAAGGGATTCAACTGACTGTGCATGCTTGGGTCACTGTAATTTGATTTATCAGACTCTTAAAGAGTGTCCTTGATGGACTCAGTAGCTGCCTGGGGGCTGACTAGGGAAGCTTACCAAAAGCCATGCCATCTGACCTTCAGGACTCAGAGGCAGTGGATGATGTCATTGTGTAAGCAGAACTGTCTCCAGACAGAAAGTGCTTGCCTCTAACAGGGAGGCCTTCCAGAATTAGATCTGCTCTTCCTGTCTATACAGACTCTTGATGTTAGGGTTTAGAACTTCAATTTAGTTTTATTGAAAGCCTACTATGTGTCAGACACCATGAGAAACACTGAAGTAGACAAGCTAAGATACACTTTCTTGTCTGGAGAATCTTACAGCTATAAACAACAAAAGGGCTCCAAGGGAAGACACCTACCCAGCACAGAAATATTCTGGTCTTTCCGTCTATACTCCAGCCAGAAAAATGTTCTATACCCACAAGCAGCTCATTTCTTTGAGAGGTAATATAAAATACTGATTAAGCGTTTGTCTCTAGAGTCACATCAATCAGACATTTTATTTAAGCACTTTGTTTCTCAGTTTCTTGGTGATAAAATAGGGGCATTGATAACACCTATCTTATTGGGTTACTATGGGACTTAGATAGTTTAATGCAAATGAGATATTGAAAACAGAGCCCAGCACATGTTAAACATGTATGTTGGTCCTAGCAATTACTGCTTCAAAGAAGAAATGCCTCTGTATATTAAGTCCAAAGTTGCTTCTGTCCACTAGATCTAAGCCTATCCCTGTGGACCGCTCCAGGCTCAAAAATTGTTTGAAAACAATCGATGCTGCTTGGTTAAATTGATTTTTTTTAAGCCATTAGGGAAGGGAGTTGAGGGGTCAGGGTGTGTGTGTGTGTGTGTGTGTGTGTGTGTGTGTGTATTTTCAGAAGAAAGTGCTAACTGAACCTTTGCCATGCAAGGTAGCAGTTGGGTTGTCACCTGTCCTAGGGAGGGGCTAGAAAGCCAGTGATAACTGCTTGGTTACTCAGGGTGATGTGGGTACATAGCTGAACATGTGGGTGTTTATTGAACAGATGCAGTATGTAAAAACTTCAGGGTTTGGTGCAGTGGAAGCTGAGAAGATGAGCACAAAGCAATGTCTTGGTGTGGTGGCTTAGAACGTCAGCTCTGAGACATGATCTCGGCTTAAAACCCAACTATGTTACCTGGTAGATCTGGGATCCTGAGCCACTAGCTTAAATTTCTGACTTATAAAGCAAGATGATAATAGTAAGTGGAGCCAAGCGGAGCAGCAGGAAATGGGACCTTGCCAGGCTGATCTTGAACTCCTAAGCTTCTCGCCTTAGCTTTCCGGGCTCTGGGATGATAGGCGTGTTACCAGGATGATGCCAGGTTAAGAGCAAAATGGCTTGGTTTTTACATTAATGGCAAAATGCTTAGAGTACAATAATTATAAACTAATGTTATATGAGACTAATACGTAGTCTATACATTCATAGTCTGGTTCCTATGCAGAGAGATGAATACAGATGGTTATAACTAAATGTAAATCTGCTCAAAGTGCACATCAGATAAACAATCAACCCTGGAAGAAGGGGGGGGGGAAGATGAAGAAATTGTGTCTGAGAAGATGGTGCTGGTTGGAAAAACTTGTAAACTGGTAGATTAAAAAGTTTCTCCCATCCTGTGTTTATCAGAGATTCTTTTGGGCCGCATATCACACCAGGGGGACTAGGATGTCAGGAAGTCAGAATCTCAGAAAGAGATAACAGCCAAGAGGCAGAAGATGAAGGACGGTATCTGGAGGATAGCTGAGGATAGGGAAGGAAGGTGAATGGAGAAAGCAGGGGCTAGAAGGTCCATGTTTGAACTTGACCTTCAATCTTCATGCCCATCATTCCCAATGGGGTGTCGTTTGCCACCAAGAGACATCTGGCACTGTCTAAAGGCAGTTTTTATTAGTCGTGCTTGGGAAGGTACCATGAGCATCTGGTGGGCAGGGCCCAGGGATGCTGCTAGCCAGATTACACTGCAGTGTATGAGGGAGCTCTGCAACCAGAGTTGCTTGTCCAATATTTGATGCTTCAGTATTTAAGAAACTCTTACTCAGGAGGGAGAAGGAAACAAACTAGACTGGAACCGTTGGAACTCCACCTGGTTCTGCTAAAGCACTCAAAGTTATGTAGCCTCTTAAGTGAGAAAAAGCTGCTGAGAGATTTAAAGATGTTTGGGAAGAAGCTCTGAGGGGGCCTGGAAAAGAGAGAACCCTGTGACCACATGAGGGGTACTGATGGGGATTGTTTACCTACTGCATCTGTGAAAACACAAAGCACATAAATAGAAAATATTACAGGCTGGAAAGATGGCTCCATGGGCAAAATGGCTACCGAAGAAGTGTGATGATTGAAGTCAGATCCCCAGAACCGTTCTAAAGCTGGATACAGCAGCGTGCACCTTGAACCGCACTACTCCCACAGTGAGAAGGAAGGCAAACCCCTAGAAATCCATGGCCAACTAACCTGGAGTATATAATGGCAAACAGCAAAGAGATGCTCTGTCTCAAACAAGATGGAAGGCTAGGAGTGACACCTGAGGTTGTCCTCTGACCTCTACATGTGCACTGTGGCACACTTATGCCCACACTCACGTATAGCAACATGCACACCACCTCTCTCTCTCTCTCTCTCTCTCTCTCTCTCTCTCTCTCTCTCTCTCTCTCTCTCTCTCTCTCNCACACACACACACACACACACACACACACACACACACACACACACACTAATGGATGCATGCATGAACACTGATGCATGCATGCACATACACACAAATAGTAACAAGTAAAATCACACAAGATAACATCACTAATATTGTGTGTGTTTCCAGATGGCTTTAAATAAACTGTCCCAGTTTTGGATCATTTTAGATTCTCAGATATGTTCTCCTGATAATACAGAAATCTTGCATCCTCCCTCCCCTGGGTCCCCAAGGGTTGCAATCTCCCCAAACCACTCCTTTATTTAGATATCACCAGCCTTTCACTTGCTTTTCTGTTGTAGAATGCAAACCGGAATACCAGGATATACATAGCTTCTGTATGTTTTATATGCATATTTGTTGAGAAATAAATGTATCTGCAGTGCTTGCCGTCAGCCCTGTCTCGAGCTCGGAGAACGCCTCAGTGAATTCAGCAAGAGCCTTTTGCTTTGGTAACATCAGCTGTCAACTTTGCCCGACAGTTCTCGGGATGCTGGCTTGGCAAAGAATCAGGCCAGCAACTGACACTACCCTGTAAACGAAATTGCTATATTAAGCCAAGTTATAGCTTTGCAATGCTTCCCTGTAGAAAAATTAAATCTCTCAAATTTAGTGCTATTTTTTAAAAGAGATTCAAAAGGAAGAAAAGCTTTTGTTTACAGGTATTCTCAAAACGAACAAACAATAAGAAAAACCACAGAGGAACTTTAACCGGAAATATAGAAGAAATTGCTGAGCCTTTGCAAACAGTCCTCAATACGCAAATATGAGTGCTTAATGCTTCTGAGCTCACTCTCCGGGGGGGGGGGGGGCGACAGCCAGTGTCTGTGGGCTTTCACTATGGTCAGTCTGCAACCTGTAAGGAAGGAAGTCAACATGAGTACCTGGCCAGTTAGGGTCCTGTCTTCATCTCTGTCCCTCCTGGTTTTCCTCTCTAGTCATTTCCTCCTGGTTCTTCCTCTTCCTAGTTCTATACCCCAAGTCCTGATTCCCTCTCAACTCTTGTTCTTGTCTTCTTTTGATTTATATTATAAATACAAACCATTAATGTGGTTTCATTGGAGAAAACAAAAATATTCAAGTATATGCAAAGTAGATGCAGAGAACTTTAAATTATCCATCGTCTGCAACTCCATCACTATTAATATCCTCTCATTTTGCCTACTGCATATGTTTATACAAATGACAAACACCACTATACACACTATACACATACCCACTACACACATACATACATCCACTACAAATACACACTACACACACACACTTCAAACACACTGTATAGACACACTACACACACTGCACACACATACATGCTGTACCCACACACACATTGCACACACACGTACACTACAAGACACAAATGCATGCTGTACATACACACACATACACTGCACAGACCCACATGCACACTGCAAACACATAACACTGCGCACACACACACACATATACACACATACACTCACCCTTACATCTACTTCCTGCCCAGCTTCATCAATCCCTGTTGAAATAGCCCAAGTACTGTTGTGACACATCCATCACCCTGCCTTTTATATTCTGATTGGTCATTCCAAGTTATTCTATTAGTGAACAATGATGATCTCATCACAAAGGTCTGTTCTCAGGTCTTCATCTACACTTACACAAATATTTATTTCAACAAACATTTTGTTGGGTACCCATCATTTGTAAAGTTAAGAGGCACAAACAAGTAGCTCCTTTACTTGTAGTACGATATAATATAAGTGAACGTCCAGAATGGAAAGTTTGGTCAAATGAGCTATTTATAACAGGAGGCAAGGAGAAGCCACGTTTTGATTGGAAGCCTTGATGAAGGTTTCAGAGGCTTTGGGCAAACGAACATCCCTTGTTTGTGGAGGCATATGTGGTGATCTGGCGTGTGGGATATGCCAAGGGGCAGGTCTTGAGCCTAGAAGTTGAGCTCAGCCCTCCTGGATGACCAGCAGTTTGGGAAGGGTTCCCAGGAAATGAACCTTCCAGGGCAGTGTCCTAGGACAAATTGGTTACCCTAAATAGCTCTGAAAAACACACATATAGCAATTTGCCTCTATGGATCAGGTTGTAAAGCAGTAAAGGAATGGGAGGGTATGAAATCAGGTGGATGGATGGCTATGATGCAGGAAGAGGGGCTGCAGAGCCTGACTGCCAGAGTGACCTGCATTGGACCAGTTAGTCCGGATGCCTAGAAGGGAACATTCCAGAACAGACAACTCAAGAAGGACCAGTGAACCAGCGATAGGGTCTGTGAGGGTGCCATGAGCCAGAACACTCAGGCCTATGGGTTGTGGGAGACGATTTGAATTCTATCCTAAGACAGGATTATTGGGAGGTTTAACATGGGCACAGTATACACAGAGCTGAGCTTTATAAGGACTACTGAATGCCATGTGGAAACCATGGGAGGTAGAGGAGGGAAGACAAATTAGAACTTGCAGTAATATGGGGTGATAAAGAATATACCAGAGAGTGTGGTGGAGAGAAGGAGGCCACAAGCAAACCTAGGCTTAACCCCACCCTATCATCTTCGTCAGGAAACTTCTTAAAAATTATTTAACTTTTGCTAACCTTTAACCTTATCTGTGAAGTGGGGATTAAGAAATTGTGGGAGATAAATGAAAATTCATATGAAATCAGTGAGTGGTGACCTACTGCTTAATTATGAAAATGGTGGAATGCCATAGGAATTAAAGTGTTGAATAGCTCATCTGTTCTTGAGGGCAATGGTTAGCCATGACACAACTTAACAACTGGTCAGATGGAAACAGGTATTGCATACATCATTCAAATACTGTCTTCCAAGGGTGTGTGTGTGTGTGTGTGTGTGCATGTGTGCGTGTCTGTCTGTCCTTCTTACTTTTGACCACAGGAATAATGTCTCCCAGTATAGTTTGTGTGACTATAGCTTAGCTGCTAAGGTCTCTTCTCTTCTCTTCTCTTCTCTTCTCTTCTCTTCTCTTCTCTTCTCTTCTCTTCTCTTCTCTTCTCTTCTCTTCTCTTCTCTTCTCTTCTCTTCT
>NC_034595.1:55113861-55146106 GCF_900095145.1 Mus pahari
GGTTCCTCAGAAAATTGGACATAGTACTACTGGAGGACCCAGCAATACCTCTCCTGGGCATATACCCAGAAGATGTTCCAACTGATAATAAGAACACATGCTCCACTATGTTCATAGCAGCCTTATTTGTAATAGCCAGAAGCTGGAAAGAACCCAGATGTCCCTCAATAGAGGAACTGAGGTATCTTCTCTTAAGAAACAGCATTCCCTCCACCCCATTCCTATTCCTGCTTTACTCAGATCCTACTTCATCTGCTCTGTGGAACCTTCTCCAGGTCTTTCATTCCAAGAGTTACTGCTGATTCTTAGATGATTAGCTCTACCACTAGCAGACATTATCAGCTTTTATTATAGTTACATTATAGTTATTTTATATTCTCTCTTATGAAGTCACATTACTGTTCTTCTAATAAGAAAGTAAGAAAGAACAAAGGTCTAGACACTTTGATTTACCTTGGGTTTTCTCCGGGCTTGCCATTCTCTGGAGAGCTTAGTCCCTGACAGAAGGAGGAGGCTGAGGAAGTATTGATGGGTTGGGTTGGCATGGCCATGTTACCCTCTGATTAACATTAAGGAAGCTAACAAAGACAGCATTGTCTTAGTTAGAGTTTTTGTTGCTGCCGTAAACACTATGACCAAAAAGCAAGTTAGGGATGATGAAAGGGTTTATTCGGCTTACACTTCCACAGCACTGTTCATCCTTGAAGGAAGTCAGGACAGGAACTCAAACAGGGCAGGATCCTGGAGGGAAGATCCTGGAGGGGTTCTGCTTACTGACTTGCTTCCCCTGGCTTGCTCATCATGCCTTCTTATAGAACTCAGAACTACCAGCCTAGGGGTAGCACCACCCACAATGGACTGAGACCTCTCAGACCTCTTAATTAGACCACTAACTAAGAAAATGCCCTACAGTCCGATCTTATGGAAGTATTTTCTCAATTGAGGTTTCCTCCTCTTTCTAGTTTGTGTGTCCAGTTGACATCAGACTAGCCTGCACCAGCATGCAATGTGGGAAGGAGTAGACGTGAAGTCAGGCCGACTTAACAATAACTTGGGGTCTGAGGTATACCGCGCTGTGTGATGTATACAATCACTTCATCCTCCCCTTTATGCCCGTGGTTTAGGCATTTATTTCTGTGTGACAAATACCAGCATTAAACAACAGACATTTATCATGTCCCACAGTTTCTGAAGGCCACGACTGGGTAAGCAGCTTCACCAGGTATTTATGGCTTAGGTCCCAGGTCAGCTTGGGGAATCTGGTCACTTTAGCTTGACTTTACTGGAAGACATACTTCCAAGTTCAGTCCCAGGGATGTTGGCTTTTGCTCTCCCCATACACCAGTTTCCCACTGGGTTTGTAGCTTCCCCCAAGTATACAGTCTGACAGGGAGAGGCACCCAGAGATCCTCACAATCTAGGCTCAGGACTGACAATCCTCTGCCAGTCCCTCCTGTGACACAGACCCCTTACTGGGCTGTAGGAAAGATAGGAAAGTGAGAGGACAAGGAGGCATGTCTCCTTTGGTCCCTGGGGAGGCTGACTGACAGGAGGGATGATGACGATGGCTGCGGAGGACAGAACACCAAGTTGAACTCTGAGTTTGCCCTGCCCTGCCTCTCATCGCTGCCCTGTTCCTCCTGATGCTCAGCCCCTCCTCCTCCTTGCTTGGTTCATAAACTCCCACCCCCTGGTGCTCGCTGGCCTCCTTGGCCTCTACCCACCCTGTTCCCTCCACTTGGTTTTCAGTGTCTCATGCACGGTCTTCCCTCTTTCAATCATGCTTCCTGCCTTCTCCTCAACACCACAAGGGTCTTCTTTCCCAATATCCCCAGATAGTATCCCTCTGGCCACAGCTCCCAGTAGGACTAGGGACAGGCCCCTGTTCATAGCCTCAAAATAAACTACCATCCTCATCAGGTCACCCAGAAGGATTACCTTATGGAAGCCACTTGGATTGTAGCTGTGGCTCAGACATGCACTGAATGGCTTCAGGAGTCAGTGCACTCCTCAGACATATTCTCAACCATTAGCTTATTCACTCACATACATTTTTGTCACTAGGCAGTGTTCACATCTCACTGGGGCTCAGTTGACTGATCATAACATGGGAATATGTCCCAAATATCTCTGGACTCTTCTCTCACCCACCTGTGCTTGGTGTATAATCTTCTCTCTCCTGGGACACATTGTTCTGACTCGTATGTTCACAGCCTGTGCAAACATGACCCCAGTGGTTAACCTTGCTGCCCTTGAAGACATAGGCTACGTTAAGAAAGTTGCTTAAATTCTTTGAGGCCAGAAAAGTAGCAACATCTAGTAATGAATTTTAGTAGTGTCGGGAATTACTAATGACACTGTGGTTTTTCAGGAGGGCCTGGGGACATATTCAATACCAAATAGTAGACAATTGGTTGATTTCTTTCTTCTTTTCTTTCAGGAGCAGAGCAAACACATTAGCACACTCCATTTATCCAAATCCATTGTGTTACATCTCCCTTCTCCTATGAAAATATCCGTGCTAAAAAATTTAACTTGTTTTTCACAACTGAAGTGCCATTGAAAAGAAGTATGTACTAGTCCCTACACGCCTGAAAAGGGGGTCTCACAAAGGTCAGCCTTGTTATATGGAACTGTGTTGGAAGAGTTGTATCAGTCACTCCAAACCTCAGTTTTTCTACCCAATCAGGAGAGGGAACGGACTACCTCTAGAGAATTAGATGAAGCAGGATGATTTGAACAGAGTTCCTAAGCTAGGGCTTAGCACACAGTAGGTACTCAGTAAACACATTAAGCCATTTCTAAGGCATGCAACATTCCATTTGTTTTTGCCATAACCTATGTTTGCATGACCACTACCAGGGCTACCAAACTATGCCATCAGTGTATTAAGGGACAGCCTCACTAATGTGCCTCCATGCTGGAGGGTGACGCGGCCTGAGCCTCTTAGCCTCTGATGTTTGGGGTTGTGGCATCCTCCTCCCCATGTCAGGGCAAGCTCTGGACCACCTTGCCCACAATTCTCATGCAAGGAGACTTCCTTCTCATTCCTCATCTCACGGAGCCTCATTATTTATGTACAACTCACAGATGATCTCTGGCCTTTTTAAATTACATTTATTTTTACTGTCTTCTGTAATCCTCCCATGTTTTCAATTACCCACTCACCCATTCAGAAGACCCCCCCCCCTTTTGGTGTTAGAAAAAAAAAAAAAGCAAGTAATTTTGCAAAGTAGCTCCAAGGTTTCTCTTCCAATGAGAATCATTCAGTGTCTGGGGTCTCAGAGAAGAAATGTAATTTCTTAACTCATAAAAGATACTACTTTGCTGCCTTCGTTGTCTGTTACATATACAGTGACTCAAAATAATTTGAAATCATATATTCTTACTTTTGCTCCAGCTTTGAATATTATGTTATAGAATATTATATATATGTATATAATTTATATAATATAATGTTATATGTGAAATATATTTATTTATATATTATACATAATATATTCATTATAATATATTATAATCTTTGTAATGATAGTTCTTTCAATATTACATGTGAATCTCCTATGGCAAATCAAGAGAAGGCCCTCTCCTGCTTCAGATTCTGTTATTGTAAAGGTTTCCTGGTGTTCTAGATGAATGCGGTGGGTTTGACGAGGGAAAGACAGGCTGCTAAGGTTTGGGATCGCTTCTGGAACTCTTTCTGAAATGTAATTGCCACAACTGATGGTATCACTAGGCAGGTCCTGTGAAAGGTGACTGTGTCATGATGACTATGTCCTCATGGAAACAGACTCGATAGGAGAATTTAGTTACGACAGGAGTGGAGTCTTGATAAAAGAAGGAATTCGGCTGTCATGCTTTGTTACATATCATTGAGTTTTGGTGTACGGGTGTTTGGCTTGCATGTGTGTCTGCTTCTCACTTGCTCTCCATGCCTGGTGCCTGCAGAGGCCGGGAGAAAGCCGTGGATGCCCTGGAACTGGAGTCACAGAGAGTCGTGAGACAACAGTCAGTCGGGTGCTAACGATGGACCTGGGGTCCTGTGGAAGAGTAACCAGCAGCTGAGCCATCTCTCCAGCCCTTGGACTCCCTTCTCTCTCTGTCCCTGTCTTCATTCACCTTTCCTTGATGTGACCCACAGTTTGTGGGGTTGAAAAATGCAAGATGAATAGGTTCCATTTGGTAATTGAAGGCCTGGTAATGGCCCTCAATGCTACACCATACTGAGGAGGAAGGAAAGTCCCCCAGGGCAGTTTTGGGAACTCTCCAGCAGGAGCAACTGTGTTCTCTAGCAGTATGATAGGAGCCATAAATGTATTAGTGTCGATAACTATCTATTGAAGTCACATTAAACAAAGTAAAGAGAAGATGAATATAGTTAATTTTAATGATATTCTTTGACACATGCATTGGTTCTTTTGTTCCTTTTCTTTTTTTCTTTTTTTTTTCACTGCTATGACTAAATATCTGCTCCAAGCAATCTAAGGGAGGAAGAATTTATTGTGGCTCATGGTTTTAATGATTACCGTCTATCACAGTGGGGAAGGCATGAGTGGGGAACATGAGACCAGAGTCATACTGTGTCTGGAGTCAGGTAGATGAGCAGATAAATGCTGGTACTTCATGGCCTTTTTCCTTTATATTCAGTCCTGTGCTTTAGCATCATAGCTCCTATTCAGGGTAGGTTCTGCCTCCTCAACCCTCTCTGGAGATACCCTATAACACACCCAAAGCTGTGCCTCAATATTGTCCTAGGTGTTTCTTGATCAAATTTAGTTGATTATCAGAATGAACCATTACAACACATGTACCTAACATGTTATCATTTTAATATGGGATCAACAGATATTATCACTGCTTAATTTTCTTACGCTCTAATATAGATATCTCAAATCTTTGAGCTCTAGTGTTGAGGACTTAGGGTGGAGATCAGTGGTGGATATTTGCTTAATAGGCACGAGGCCCAGGATTCAATACTCCCACACACACCCCACAAAAGAAAAGAGAAAAGAGATGGAGAAAGAAAAAGACTCTTTGTGGTTTTAACTTTGCTTCCCCAACTCTGTTGTTAGCTAGACATGGCAAAAGTACAGTTAATTTATTTGTGTGTTTATATATGCTTTGTGTGCTGCGTGTGTGTGTGTGTGTGTGTGTGTGTGTGTGTGTGTGTGTGTGTGTGAACTCCAGAGGCCAGAAGAAAGCAGTGGGTACCTTCTTCGGTCATTCCTGACTTTATATTTTGAGAAGTGTCTCTCACTGACCTGGGAGCTCACAGTTTGCACTGGACTGGCTGGCCAGTAAGCTCCAATGATGGACCTGTTTCACCCAACCCAGAGCCAAGATTATAGATGCACATATTCATGCTTGGATTTTATGTGAGCTCTGAAGACCTGCACATTTGAAAAGCACCTTACCAAACGAGCTATCTCTCCAGCCCTAGAGTCACTGCTTTAGAATTAAAGAGTGTTTGCATTACAAATAATAAAAGCCGAATGAACAGAGGCGAGGATGCACAGGCCCGTGTATGGGCTAGAAGGAGAAGATCAGGAACCGGGCTCAGTTTGGAAGGGTAAGGCCTTATAGACTGTAAGAAGGAGCTTGGGTCTCCGCAACTGTGCCCGCTGATTTCTCCAGTGCTGTCTCCTGGTGTCTGTCAAATTGTTTGTTTGTTTAATCTTTGGTCTCATAAACCTACTACCAGGGTTTAAGAAAAATTAGGAAGGACTTTAAACTTGTTCAGTTTTTGTTTCAAAAGCTCTAAAGCCTCCTGGACGCATTATCTTTCTAGGCTTACCACCTCAGGGCAGGTTCACTATGTGGGTCCCTTTTTTGTTGGGAACAGAGTAGTAATTAGGGACCATTCCACTGACACCGAGAATCTGTCCAGCATATGCTTTTCCAGTTTAATTTCAACTTCAGATTTTGTGGGTGTCCTTCCAAGCCTCACTGTGGGGGCATTAGATGCATTTTTTTAAGACAATAATAACGCCGATTCGAATGATCCCATCTGTTAAAATCCTTTCACAGAAATCTGTCCTGCTTTCTTGGCACTAGACGACTGGCAAAATTTGTAATGGATTGGTCGAGGGGTTTGTCACTGGCTTACCATCAAATTTAGAAGCCAACTGTTCCAAGGAAGCGTCTTGGTGTGTTTTGTGATGTAGTGGGACACGGAGCCACTAATTGCTGAAACCTAGCAGGGGAGAGAAGTATGTGTTGTGTGGAACTGGGGTTTGGTGCCCCGTCTAGACGGCAGGCAGTTGGGCAGAGGAAACAGCTGGTGGGCTGTAGGTTCCAAGCCCAGAATTCCCAGGTCCCCAGAAGTATGTCCATTCTGTCTTCACGTTCCTAATGCAAGCGAAGCAGACCCATTGTGCTCAGGACTCTCCTTTGGATTGCGTGACAATATTGCACATTAGTAAAAGGCTTTTTTTCGGTAGATAACGCAGCCTGAGAACTAAGCACTGTCGTATGTATCTAACAACATTTACTAGATCAGCCCCTTTAAGAACACAGAGTACAGCCAGGTATTGTACCTCATGCCTATAACCTCTGCCTACAGCACTGAGGAGGTAAGTCAAGAGAACTGGGTTTGAGGTTATCCTGGGCTAAGCAGAAAGGTCGAGGTTAGCATGATCTACATAGTAAGATCTATCACAAACACAAGCAACAACAAAACGAAACAAAGACAATAGATTCCACAAAGTGCTAACTGTCAGTCATTAGGTTCACTAAGGGATGGGTTTAGCATATTCTTTATTTAATTACTAATCTATTCGTTTCTCAAATATTTTTTACCTGTCGTGTCCTAGATACAGTGGCAGTACCTAGAAATATAGCTGTTATTAAGTTCCCTATCCTCATGTGATTTATATTATTGTAGAAAAGTCAGACAAGAAGCTGAGATACAAGTAGGTAAATAAAACTTTTATTGCTTGAGATCAGGGAGCCGGTGTAGTGACAGAAATGGTGCAGGAGAAGAGCTGCTCCAGGAAGGGTGTTCAGGAAGGGGGTGGCTTAGCAAGTGTCCTTAAGTTAAACCCTGGTGACAGCTCAGGGACCAGCATTCCAGGAAGATAGTACAGTTGGTACAAATAGCCATGGCGATGCTTTGGATTGCCAGGGACTTAGCTGACTGTAAGGCATGAACAGAGTGAGCTTTTGTACCACAGGGGAAATTTCACTTATTCAAGGCTTTCTGGAAGCCACAGTGTTCTCTGAATACAATGTACAGAATGTCAAATGCCATTGACATTTTTCAAAGGCCGTTACCAGCAGCACACGTCATTAATAGGGAAACGGTGTCAAGCAGAGTCTTTTCCTAGACTAGCAGGTAGGGCTTGTTATTGGTTTTGGGGGGCTTTTGTTTTATTTTGTTTTGTTTAAAATAAGGAATTAGAAGTACAGAAGGCTCCTGACCCTAGGTAGGGGCCTGGAGTCAAACTCAAGGGAAATCCTGATGATGTGAACCACCATGGAGGATGCTGTCTCCCTATGAGCTGGGAAGCTTGGTGCTCATGGTCAAGTGGGACAGAAGCCACACCTGGACCCACTTCAGGGCAGAACTGGTCCTGTCATCTAGAGAAAGATTAAGCTCATCACAATCCAACTTGTTTGGAACTCTTGGAAGACAGGGTCTGCAGGGCCAGGAAGGTACCAGCCTCACCCTTGGAATGGGAGTGGCAGTGTGTTTTAATCCACCTTGAGAACTGACTCCATGCTGGAAGCCAACACAGAGCCACATCAAATCCACTTTCCCCACAAATTGCATCCACATTTTTGCAATTTGGTGTGTATCGATTTTCTCTGAGGGACCTCTTGTTGAGTTATTTAACTGCCATCATTGCAAAGGGCAGCGAGTAATTTTCAGCATGGAACCACTTCTTCAGAGAAACTTCAGTCCAGGCCAGGCCTATAATTTTATTTCAGAGCACTGTGGATGATTATATTATCCAAATATGAGCTATGCTGCAGAATGAATGGCCCAAACACAAGAACAGAAAAAGTGCTAGATCTTCTTTTGTATGTCAAAAACAAACAAACAAACAAACAAACTCATCACACAGGAGTAAAGTAAGAGGGGAATCTGGGAGGAAAGGAAGTCAAGAAAAGCATTCTTCCCGTCTTTATGCTTCTTCTACTTTGAAGTAAGGGCAGACTGGGCAGTGTGCATTGGATTCTCAGTACCATTGGCTCCCTGGATTTGATGTTAGCATTCCTCAAATCCATTCACCTTCTTTCAAAGAATGATGAGGAAACTTCCCTTGTATATCTGAAGCTGTGTGCCTTCCCCCACCCTCTCTCTCATCTCTAAAATCTCACTCATGAAAAGGTTTGAGAGGAGTCCCAGTTTTCCTTTTCTGAAGCTGTTGGTAAGGTTTTTTTTTTTTTTTTTTTTTTTTTGTTCAGGTACTGACACCACTGTTCACACTGACTAGCTACCAGGAAGCTGAAAGGTATATGTCATATAAGGGTTATGGATAACTGTTTTGGTTGAGCATGACCCACATATAGTCACACCCATATAGTCACACCACATATGCAAATACGTGTAGTGAATTTTTCTTCTATTTTTTCAATTAATTAACTAACTAGGGTAGGGTTTGACCATGTTGTTTAGGCTGACGTTGAACTTGGGATCCTCTTGTCTCAGCATACTCTAGGAGTTGGGATTACAAGCATAAACTCTTTCGTGGAGCTATAATTTGTTTATGGCCACATATCTGCAGTCCTAATTTTAATTCCATTTATTGTCTTATTATGAGTTTACCATTGATGTTTAACTTGTTCCAAATTCTTTTTGAAAACCATTAAGAAGTAAATGAGTAATAATTGAATTTTCATGCCTTGTCTGACAAAATACTATACCAAGTGTCAGAAGAATTCTGAACTTGTAGGATATACCTAAGCATAGTGAATGCTGAAGTTCCCACATAGGGAAAGCGATCTAACCTCTGAAATGTGAGGGTATGGATACCACAACTATAGGCATATCAGAAGGAAGATGGGTCAGAGAAAAGTGAGATATGTGTGTGTATGTATGTGTATGTGTACATATGTGTATCTATACATACAATGTATGTACATATGTGAGTGACACTGATGATATATATATCATCAGTGTCACATGCATATATATATATATATATATATATATATATATACATGCTTGTGTGTGTATATATGTATATATATATGAAAGTATTTTTAAATTTATGTGTACATATGTGTGTCTCTGTGTGTGTGCACATGTGCACTCAGCTTCCAGTGAAAAAACAATGTTGGATCCCCTGAAACTGGAAGTGCAGGTGGTTGTGGGCCACCCCACATGAATGGCAGGAGCTAAACTCTGGTCCTCAGCAAGAACATGAAGAGTCTTCAATGCAGGATCAGCTCGCCAACCTTAAGTGAGAGTATTCGGGTCTGAGGAAAGAGCTTCTTTACTGGAGCCAGAGGGTCTGGAATAGAATCCCAATTCTGTCCCATAAGAAGTATCTATACTTCTTTTGGATAACATTATGGTATTTAGGATTAAATGAGTTAATGCTTATGATATGCTATGACAGTGATCTGTGTATTCTAAACACTCAATTGACATTAACTGCCATTGCTACTGATATTATTCTTATGGTAAGTACTTAGCCTGTGCCCTTTTATTTTCCCCTCATGATTCAATAAACTGGACATTGTTATCCCCCTCCCATCTGGACACTGAGATGCCCTGAGTTCTCGCACCAGGATGCTTGGATTTCAACACAATTCAGTATGCTCAGATTGCTCCCACACTGATTCCCTTATCACACACAACAAATGGAGTAAGTAGAAAATTCCCTACTGATGCATATCACAGGCCAGACAGAAGCACATTCTGGTAGCAATTCCTGCACTCCAGAAATTATCTGTGAATGATTCATGTCAGTCGCATAATGGAGATAAGTTTTCTTACAGGCTCTGCCCTCAAGTGGCTTCTAAACTAATAGGAAAGATAAATGAAGCAAAATGGAGTGCTGTATGAGAGATGCTAGATCGAGATACAGGGAGTGGCAAGAGAGAACAGAGAGGAAGGGCATCTGACTCAGTGTAGACTCAGAAACCGGCGGGACAACAACTGGTTGAGAGCATTCACTGTCTTTTGTGCTTGTTGGAAGAGATGGTGTTTTACAGTCAATGGTAGAACAAGAACCCTGCCCCTTTAAGAATTGTCTCCTTCATTCCCCCAACGCCAGCTCAGTCCCTGAACCCAGCTGCTTCAGGAAAACATTAAGTAAACCCTTACTGACATTATATTAAACCTAGATGCCCAATATCTAAGAGCCTAACAATTATATTAGTAAGAGTTTTGCAAGCCTGTTGCTGAACAGCCATGACTAAAAACAAAATTATACGAAACAACATTGAAACGGATCACACAGAAGACAAGCTAATTAACAACAACCCAAATGCGTAGCTTCCTGGTCCTGTGATGACCACTCTCTCTGCACTTGGGTTACTCTCCTTTCTCACATGTGGCTAGTGGACAGGCTGCAAAGAGGTGGGGAGTAGGGAGTGGGGAGGGGGGAGGGGGTTGCGATTGTCCATCTCTTCCCAGCTCCACATTTAGCAGCAGCATGTTGCTAGGCGGCTGGAACAGCTGTGCTGGGATGATGCACAATACAGATGACCAAAGGCCACAAGTCAGGGCCTTATTTGCTCATGGAGCTGATTGTTAAGCTCCATCTCACGTACTCCTTCCTGTTGATAGTTCATTTAGCACCACTTTATGCTTTCCTCCTGGGTTTGTTCAAGCCATCCCAATTGCTTGGTGCTTTGGACCTAGAACTTTTTTTTTTTTTTGGCCAGTACTTTCTTCGACAATTAACTAGCCTTGATTTAAAATTGTGGTGGCGCATGCCTTTAATCCCAGCACTTGGGAGGCAGAGGCAGGCAGATTCCTGAGTTCGAGGCCAGTCTGGTCTACAGAGTGAGTTCCAGGACAGCCAGGGCTATAAAGAGAAACCCGGTCTTAAAAAAACAAACAAACAAACAAACCAAATAAAATCGTGTCACTTATCTCACTGAGTTTGGAGGGGTTGATTTGACAATGCCAGCCAACTACTCACTACTCACCACATCTCACTACTTTCATGGTGTGAGATGTGGTGACAAAAACCAAGACCAGTGAAATGTCCTGAGAGCATCAGGAGCTCAGAGGAGATGGGACTTGAGCCCGGGCCTCAGGACCTCTACCTCAGCTGTTTCCTGTGGCAAGGCATTCTCTGTAGTCCTCTGTGGTATTTTTAATGCCTTCCCTGTATTGTTTAATTGGATTGCAGCACACTAAACAGTTGAAAAGAACTCAGCACAAGCTGCCAGGCTCTCTCTTAATGAACATTCTGGGTGTCATTGTTTGCCAAGAAAGCCATTCATTGGATAGAAATCAGGAGATTGAATGAAGAAGTAACATAATTTTTCCTTTATTCTTGCAATGCAAATGCTTGTTTTTCCATGTAATGGTTCTACCTCTCAGTCACGAGTAGGTTGATTTCCAGCATAGACATGGTTAACGAATAGCTCTCTACAAATTCCATATTTAATTTCACACCATTGCATTATATCTTGCATAATGTGCAAGAGCCTACTGGGTTCCATTATAAGCTAAATTTCCATGAATCCTTTTCCTTAAATGTGCAGATGGCATGCGTTCTGTCCATCAAATCTATATTGGTTCACAAGCCCAACATAATGATATGCACCAGGGAAACTGAAGAGAGATGGCTCGCTATGTGCCACAGTTGACATATCATAACATAGCAGAATCCAAAGAAACAAGAACACAGACTCCTTGTCTCTTCTTTAATATGTGAGAAAGCTGAGACTCAAAGAGACTAACACATCTCCTATCACACAGAGAGATTCTTAGAAAGTCAATCTTAATACATAGCAATACTCTCAAGGTTGTTGGACCCAACAGAGGGCTGCTTTCCTAAAACCTTCTACCAAAATGCTTCTCTATGACCTCCAATTGCTGCACGCACGTCACAGTGTAACATAATGGATTTACTGCATTCTCTCATAGTCTGTGAAAGTTGTGAACATAAGGGACTGTGTTCGTTGCTCACTGCCTCCCTAGCAACTGACAAGGGTGATTATACAATAGATACCCTGTACATGCACGAGAACGTGTGTTGAATATGTAAATAGTATAGCTGCTTCTTGGAAACATATAGAAGAAATGGAATTAGAGATTCACAAACATTCATCTACAAAAATATTTCTACCTCTCAGCTTAATGAACATGGAAGAGTGGATTCCGATCCTAAGCGCAGGTTACAGTTTTCACTGGTTTTTTAACTTCTCCTCAGGAGCAGTAACTTGAACGCCAGCATCACTGTTTGGACATTGGTCATTGGCAACTGCTCAGGACTGTTGTGTCTTCCTAATGCAATATTCTTTTTAAATGAAGTCATCATTGCAAGATGTCTCTATCTCTGGCATCAGTGTTTGTCTCGAGCCCATTTTGTTACCTATTTATCTATTGTCATATCATGTTTTTTAATTTTTAGCATATTCACCATATAGTATTTTTTATTCTTTGTATTGGTCCATGCCTTTATATTTAAAGTACATTTCTTAACGAGGTAAATTTGATCATGCTCATTACCCAATCAGGCAATCTATGTTTCTTAGCTATCACTTGCTATGTACATTTAATGTAAAATCTTTTCTATTCACATTTAATGTAGTTAAGGTAGTGATGGATTTAAATCTCGTGTCCCTGTGGTGCAATTCTGATTGTCTGTTTGTTTTATGGCTTCAGTCTTATTTCCTCTAGGTTGCTCAGTATTCTTTCAGTATTTTATTTTATTCCCTTTATTGCCTTGTCTATGCTTTTGAGTTAATTTTTACAGCTTGCTATATAAATTACTTATGCATCTTGCATATAGGTTCACCTTTCCTTACACAGCTGGTATGCAACGTAAGAGTTCTATAACCCAATACTTTGTGTTCCTCATTTTGCTCTGCTGTCCTGTGTTTTACTTCTTTATTGGTTAGAGAATTTGTGACATGCTATTTTTTTCTTTTGCTTTAAGATGAAATGTGTGTGTATGTGTGTGTGTGTGTGTGTGTGTATGTGTACACTTGTCTCCCTCTAGCACTATTCCCTGCCACCTAGAGAACTTTGAAACTCTTAAATCTAAAATAAAATAAAATTTGAAATTTTGAACATAAAATTAGCTTATAGAGAGGTTCTGGAATTTAGAGAATTTCACATTTTTTTTCAGATTAGAGATAATTGAGTAATTAAAAGTTCATGCAAATATTGCAAAACTTCAAACTCTGAAACTTTTTTGCCTCAAGCATTACAGATGAAGGATACTCAACTCATATTGTAATTCTGCTAACAACAAAGTATCTCCATTTTTATTTATCAAAGTGTATTTATTTTATCATTTTTGAAATTCACTGAAATCGTGGACGTTAGGTCAACAGTCTTTGAATCTTCTGCCTTCCCATGGAGAGTCTGCTGTCAATCTTACTGTATTTCTCACTTACATATTATGAGACTACCTTTAGTACTTTAGTATTTTTCCATCAATCTGGCTTTCAGTAGCTTAGGAATGATGTGCCTATGCACACTTTTCTCTGTAATTACTCTGCTTAGAGTGTACCAAGCTCTTGGACTAATGCTATGGCTTCTTCAAAATTCAAATTTGGAAAGAGCTGTTGCTGAAAATTCTTTTTAAAAACAATTCTATCCCGTTCAGTTTCTTTTCTCACCCCGAGGCAACAACTATAGATGTGTAAGCGAGAGGTTGCTTGTCCCTCAGCTCACTTCAACTTCTTCCATTTACTTTCCAAATACTCTTGCCTCTGTTTCACACTTCCACTCACAGCTCTTCAGGTTTGTCATGGCTTTCTTCAGTTATGTTTATCCTATGGTCAATATCTAATAAGAATTTTTGAAATTCTTACTTACATTTCTAGCTTAGAGTTTGTATCTGCTTCTTGTCATTTTTTATTTTCTCTTAAAATAGCCCCTAATCTCCCTCTTTTGTCCAATATTTTATATAAATTCAAAATATTTACTATAGGTGCTTTAAAATTTTATTTTTAAAATCCCTTTTTAGTGTTATTGTGTGCCCATTTTCTCTGCTTGATTTTTCCTTAGGTCGGTGAATCGGGTCACACTTCTCTATACATCTTGATTCTTTAATGTACAGGGCGGGTTGCAGAGAAAGATGCTATTGTTTTTGGTTTGATAACATCAGAGTCAGAGCTCATAGTTAGGTCCAGGTTTTTCAAATATTTCTCGTTCTCCATCAAATGTGGGAAGACTGCCCCTCTCTACCAAATGAGTTCTCACCCCACACTCACTTATCCTGAAAAACTGATCCTAAATAGAAGAACATAGAATTGTTTTTAATCTTTATATCCCTTTGATTATTCACGAGCCAGGACAATTTTCAGTGCAAATTAATGTATGTAAGTATAAAATAAATATTGCCACAGTGTCTCTCACACACAGACACACACACACACAGACACACACACACANACACACACACACACACACACACACAACTTTTGTGTAGAAAGTTTGGTGTAATCTGATTAAGAAAAGATGTAATACAGTTAAAAGTAACATGATATGATATTGTTATTTGCAGCAGAAATATGTCCATTCATCAAGGAGAGACCATATTTGGACAGAAAGCCCAATAGCTGAATGAGGAATTGGTCTACCAAAGGTTCATCTTAGACTCTATGAAGGACATAGCATACTATAAGACCAGAAATAAGGCAGAGTATACAAGAGATTACATGGCTTTCTATTACAAATTGAATTGAGACTGGGAAAAAATGGCTCAGTGGTTAAGAGCACACTGACTACTCTTATAGAGGATATAGGTTCAATTCACAGCACCCACGTGGTGACAAACAACTGTCTATTGCTCCAATTTCGGATAATCTGACAACCTCTTCTGGCTTTTATGGCCACTACACATTTAGTATGCAAACATACAAGCAAAATACCCAGATAGATAGATCAATAGATTGGTCGATCAATAGATAGTTAGATGATAGATAGATAGATAGATAGATAGATAGATAGATAGATAGATATAACTGAATTGCTGAATTGCTTGGTTTAATGGAAAGAGCTCTGGATATTGATACAGGAGACCTAAAACTTCATGTCTTAGGTCATTAAATAGAAATTTAAACAATAAACTATAAAATCAGAAAGAGTGCTAAATGGTATGTTCATATGCATAAGATGATGATTTTTAAATGGCATGTGCAATAGTTACCACAAATATGGTCACATTAATTACTAATTAAATTACTTATCCTTCCCAAAAG
This sequence comes from Mus pahari, assembly GCF_900095145.1. Classification (NCBI taxonomy): domain Eukaryota; kingdom Metazoa; phylum Chordata; class Mammalia; order Rodentia; family Muridae; genus Mus; species Mus pahari. Next base: position 55,129,207 of record NC_034595.1, read on the forward strand.
ATAATAGTATCTGCTTGTAAATAAGTCAGTAAGCAGCATCAAACCATGCTTAAGTAAATTTTAAAATATAAAGTGTTGTTCGAAGCCAGTGTTATTTTTAGTTCTATAGACATGATAAGGCCTGTCATGGCAGAAGCCAAGTTTTAGAAGAGGAGACTATGTATCATTCTTCCTAACCACTCTCGCTACAATAATAGATGGTCAATGACTGCTTTCTGATCAGCAAATAAAATTTTAGCTACCAATCAGAGCTTCCCTCACTTATGGCTTCAGAAATTCTCTGCATTCTTGTGGCACAAGTTTACTGAATTGAATGTAAAGTTGAAGTCTAACCAATCTGGGGAGCCACAGACCTCGCTAGGTAACCTCTGGGGAGCTAAAGTCCAAAGTTTTCTGTTGGGAAACCCAGACCTCTCAAATAATACAGAAGTCTTTTAATGTAGGTTTTCCAAAGTTTCATGGAAGCAGGATCCAACATTGTCTCTCTCATTTCTTTAGGTAGAAGAAGTCTCCGTTGTAAAAACACCTAGCAATATAAAATATTTCATACCCTTGAGTTTCATTTCTTGTAAGAATGTTCTTTTTAACAATCTTGGAGCTGGGGAGATGGATCCATTGGTAAAAGTACTTGGTATGCAAGAACAAAGACCTGAGATGTGATCCCCCAGAACCCACGGAAGACTGGTGTGTAATGTGAGTGACACTGTCTTACACAAGATGAAAGGTGAATGACAGAGCTCCAGAATGTCTTCAGAGATACTCATGTGCACCATTGCATGTGCATACCCATAGTCACACACATTGATTTGCACATTCATGTATGCACATGCACACATATACACTAACACGTCTAATCAAAAAGTGACATATGGAAGATTTAAAACAGCTATATGAAATAGTCTCTACTTCCAAGTTTCCTTCTTCAAATAGAACAAATTTCCACTCTTTTAGTTTTTCTTTATGGTATATACTTAATGTGATGTAAAATATGATAGTATAACATAACATAATACTTTATATTTTTATTTTTTGCTTACTCATTTTTTGATTGCTCTAGGAGTTGAACATTTAATCTTCTTCCATCTCATGTCTACTTCCTATTTCTTACATTCTCCATAAATCCACCCTGACATACATCTCTAGTTCATCTTATCTTGCCATCCTGGTATGGCTGTTTACCGCGGGGCTCTTTTCCTGTCTAGTGCAGAGGGCAGTTTCCTGGAATTGATATTTACTTCCTCCTTTCCATTTCTTTGACTATGTCTCTCATTCCTTTTCTTCCAAAGGTTTCAACGTGATCTCTCAAGCACTTCTAGTAAGTTTCCAGTGACGACACACTCTTCCTAACTTAGTCTAGCTCCTTTTGTCCCCACTGCCTTCATTCTTGATGCCTCCCACTTCTTGTTCTACCAAGGATTCGATGACTCAGGGTTGGTGCATGGCTATGGGGCTCTGGAATTTTCCATCTGCAATCTTCTACACAGAGCTTTCTGCTCCCTTGATTTATGTATACACACACACACACACACACACACACACACACACACACACAGACAAACATCGGTGCTTATTTCGCTCTTAATTTTTCAGCAGCATGTATGCTTGCATCTGAGGTTGCATGTACAAGAATCAAAGCTTCCAACTAGTCCTGAGATGTTTACGAGTACCTTATTCTACTTTTATGCTTGATTGAACATTTGGATGGATATGAGACTTTGGGGTTGAAAATCGTTTTCTAAAGGAGCGCCTCATGGACTCCTGGCAGATGGTATTGCTGGTCCCATGGTCTTTCTGCATTCTTTGTGCATGATTAGTTTTGTTGGTTAGTCTGTTTTGTGTTATGTCGTGTTTTTGTTTTTGTTTTTTTCCTGAAGTTTCACATTAACCTTCTCTGGCGTGAGCCTTTCTCCTCACTCCCCAAGTATTTGTATTGGATACTTGGTGGATATTTTTACTTTAGAAACTCTTGTGTTTATTTCTTGGGAATTTTATTAATTCTATGAGAAAATCTGTCCTCTAGTGTTTCTTCCATTTCCTTGTTGCCACGTGACCTTGAAGTCCTGAGCCGATCTTCTGATATTGGACCCTTCGCCTTTCATTGCCAATCCTTGGCCTTTTGGTTTCTTTTCCCATGTTTCCTAAAGTTCAAACTCTTTCATTCATTCATATATATGTATATATATCACATGTATATATATCACATGTATATATATATATATATATATATATATATATGTTCAATTTTCAGATACTATCTTGTTATCAATGTGTGTGTTTCAAGTTCTTTAAAAGTTTTTATTATCCATGTTCTCCACAATTTTATCTTGTTCTCTTATTATATTTTCTGTTTAGCATAGACTAAATTATTGGAGGGTTTTTTTAACAGCTAGTATTCATCAGCTGCCTTTTAATATATAATCGTGAAACAATTAAAAGCTGATGTGAGACTTGTGAGCAAGCAGACTAGAAAGCCAACCTTCCTCCGAGAGTAGCAGCAGGCTTCTTTTCATCCACTAGTGCAGCCGCCTTCTCTATGAAAGAGCCACTGCTCTGTGGCTTAGGATAAGGCCGCTATCCAATTTGAAGTGCTTTGGTAAAATGGGGCCTAAGAGTGAAAGATGAAGTCTAACACTTTAAGATCCAAATTTCACTTGATTCTGTGTTGTTAACTGTGTTTCTTACTGTGTGTTTTGTCCCTACACAGAAGAGCAGATGGGCACCTGGTCAGGGACAAAAGTGTCTGCTTCCACCTGACCTACACGAGGAAGGATGGGCCTCCGGCTAAGGATTCTATATGCAATATTAGACAAACCTCCTTATCACCATCATTACTACATCATCATCACCATCATCATCATCATCACCATCATCATCATCATTCGCTTCATGTTTGCCCTTCTTAGGGTCTAGTGTCTTCAAATCCCATCTGTTCATTTGGCTATCCTCTTGGTAAGTGATCATGGTTCAGCTTCTTCCTGCTAGCCCACTCCCAATCTATGTTCTAAAATCTTGGTCCTATCCTGCCAGCCTCTTCCTCCTCGCTTGTTGTACGTGCTTCTCCCTATACACACTCCTGCTATCACTTTGAGCTGGTGTTTGGAAAGAGAATGAAGACAAATGCTCCCATATGTGTATGGTACATTTAGTTTACTTGAGAACTTTTACAGAAGTGATTTCCCGAAAAAGATTGGCCTTAGTGTCGTTCCCTACTCCAAAGCCTGCTCATTACTATAAAGTGGTTTAACTTGCCGGATAAAACATGTCCTGACCACAACTGCCATCTCCTAAAAATTCATCACCAATTACCCACGCAGACCAGACCCAGAGAGTTCCTTGTCTACCACTCTTTTCCCAGGGGTAGTTTCCATTTTGTAAGATTGCAATAATCCCAAGGGCAGGTTCATGGGCAAATCGATCTTCTTCCCAAAATTGTCTTTGTTCTCCAGGTTACTTTTTACTTGCCTAAGTTGTACTAATGTGATTTAATGTGTACTAATGGGGAGGCTGTGAAACCTTTAGGAAGTGGCGCCTTGCTGGAGGAAATACTCCATGAAGGCTGGGTTTTGAGAGTTTCTGTCCGCCCCCTAGCCCCACCTCTCTGCTTCCTACAAATAGCTAAGAATGTGATATTTCAACTTTCTGACACCATATCTGCTTACTGTCATGCCTTTCCTGACATTATGGAATCTTTCTCTGGAATTGTAAGCCAAAATAAAACTCTTTTCTAAGTTACTTTAGGTCATAGTGCTTTATCCCAGCAACAAAAGATAACTAGTACAACAAACCAGTAAAGTCCCTTCATTTGGGCACCTACACACAAAGAAGATGCTGAAGACATGCTATTATGTGGTGCTGAGAAGCAGCACACGCTTTTCTGTAAACGGCGAGCTAGAAAGACATTCTCTTTGGTCCTCTGGGTTGCCTGATTCTTCTTCATTTCTGAGACTTATTTCTGTCCTTAGCTCTTGAGTCTCACTCAAGCCAACTAAATGACTGTGGTGACTTGTGGCTTCTCGTGGATGGCTTCCTATGGCAAGTGCACATATTTTTCCAGCATCTCTTCTATCTGTGTGTTCTTCCCTCCTCTCCCGTCTTCCTGCTAGGTCACTTGTATGAGTCAGAACTCAGCTCAAGTACAAGGGAGAAAAGCAAGAGTAACAGTGAATATCAATCTCATCTGCAGTATAAACATATGGGAAAACGATCTCAGCCCCAAAGCCCGCATAGGATGCCCTTCCTTTCTCTCCAACCTACTTGGGCATCCTTTGCTGAACATAGTTCTAGCTTAGCATGATTTGCCAACATTGCTCTTCCTTCTCTTCTCTTAACTTTTCATTTTGATCAACGTGGTCACTGTGGTTTTGTGTCCTTGCTATATTCAAATTAAAAATAACTAAGTTTATCAAGAGGACATACTGTCTGCTTCCAACTGATAGCAATCCATGACACATTTTCCCAAATAATAGACCTATTCTTATTATTCTTTTCTTTATGATAATTAGCCCTAGATGTGTATTTTGGCATAATGCTTTTCTCTCTGATATTGTAATAAAGCAAGAAAAACATGTGAAAAAGACTGATAGCCCTTTAATTTTTCTAGACTAAAGTCCTGATATAAGTGTGAAGAGCACACATCTCCACTTTGCTGTGTATCAAATTAATTCCTCCTTTAGCAGTACGAGAAGCATCTGAGGTTCATCAGTGAGCATGCTCACAAGAGAGAGGAAGCGGTCCCTGTCTGCACTCACTGATGGGACTGTGGTCCTCAGAGTCAAGGGCAAGGAAATAGGGTGGAGTTGAGCACTTAGTAGAGCTGCTAATGCTCTGGGCTCCAGGCTGGGAGCTCCTGCAAGAGCCTCCTGCCTGAAGGCTCTTGTGAGTCACCGGGGCAGGTGATTCAGTCCATGCAGTAACTACCTTCAAGGAAACAAGGTTTCATGAGGTCAAGTGACATGGTACCATCACCCACAAGGTAGGATCACGTTAACTTAAAGCCAAGGAGTGGCGCTCTGTCACACAATTCCACTTTTGTAAAATTTTGTAAAAATGTCTGTTACCGGAGTTTTAACTGGATGCTGAGAATATGAGTTATTTGTGGCACTGTTAGTTTTCTCAGCTTCCTGCAGTTAACATACATTACTTTTACAGTTAAAAAAAAATTACATTATTTTTCTGTGTGTGTGAAAAAAGCAATCCCCTTACATCAATAGGATTGCCGGGGGGATTTTATTCTTTGAACAGCTAAGTGTTAATTATAAGGATCCTTATTTCTTATTAATGTGCAGTCGGAGATAGGATTCAGGCAATTTCCCCGGCTTCTCACTATTAGTTATCAAACTAGCTGCCCGCATAACTTGTTTCTTCGAACAGGTGACAGTTGCCTGTGCTACCAGTTCCGGGCTTACAAAGCCCTCCAGGAGCTCCCGTATGGGGTGCCGTATGGGGTGCCTTAGCTGTACTTAGGGAGTCTTCCATCCCTGTGAGGATACAGTTTCCTCATCTGCAAATGGGGGGTCAAAGCCCTCACTTGAAGACTGAGAGAACTAGAGGAGTTGCTTGCAGGTACCCCTCATGGCAGTGACTCCCCACAACCAGGGCAGAGCAGCAGCCGGCTGTGGAGTATAAGCTGGACCAACTGCCTGCATGCTGAACTCCATTCTCCTATTTGCCTCAAAGCTATAGACAAACTCTTCACCTCCCCGTGTCTCTGTAAACTAGAGATATGTGGCTGTATAGTCAGTATGAGTCATAAATTGACTGACATAAGGAAGCACTCAGATCAGTGGTCTCTTGTTTGCTGGGACCAGAATAGGTGGTATTGGGAGTTGTTTCTGTGGATATTGTAACAAGAAATCAGAATGTGCATTTCACTGAGCAAGAAAGATGCCATGGAACAGAGCCACCAAATAAATACAAGCATCAGTTTCTTGGGATGCCTTTCAGAAAGAATAGGCTTCTACTCAAAAGCTGAGCCAGAGCTTTGAACTGATGCCACTCCCTCCCCCATTAAGACATTAGATGGTTGATCACTTATATTCTAAAGATTTCTGGAAGGCAGACAGGCTGATTTGGTTATGTGGTAGAGATAAAGGGACGACATTTCCCTCATACAGATGGTGGCTTGCCAGGTGAGCACCTCTCCCAGCTACCAAAGAAAGGCAAACTGTGGCTTCCTTATCAGCTTTTCCAAATGCGAGGCAGATGGGGATTCACAAGACGTAAAATGCTGTCAGATATCAAGCAGAAGAAATGAAATCAAGTATTTTATTGTAGTGAACAATTTGGAAGAGTTGTGAGTCTTATTTTTAATATGCCGAGTGATAGGGCAACACGTGTGTGGAGCCTTGGATGGTGTGACGGAGGTAAGGAGGGGTTCTGTGTCATTCTGTATGGTCACCCAGGCTTCTCTGAAAAAATAGCACTTGAGTGGGGCCCAAAATGAGAAGACGAAGCCATGTCTACGCAACCAGGAGTGGCAAACAAAAGTCATGACATCAAATTTGCTTGGAGATTCAAGTGAAAAGCTGACTGACCAACGTTGTAAGAGTATAGTATTAGACAGTACAGAATTGGTAATGACTGAAGCAGGTAAATGACCACAGCGAGGATTCTATTATCTTGATAGATGGGAAGATACCATTTACCATATTAAAGTGTTTGAAGAGTTGCTTCATGGAAGATGGCAATGGAGTTTGGGTTGGCTCAAACTGGGAATCAAATTACAAGGAGTAGAATTTGTCTCTTGTTCTACAGGAGCACACTTGGGAAGCACTGAACTCTTTGGCATTGAAGGTGTGACAACAAAAGCCAGATGTCACTCGTGAGACACGCTCTGGGGCTAAGACCTAAAGACTAAGGACCTGAAACATTTGTAAGTTGTCTCTAGCTCACAGAATCGGTGCTTGGGGAAACATGTTCTGAAACAATGGGGCAGGGAATGTCTGAAGAGGACACGATGTGTCTCCTTAGGTGCCCTGGTTCTCATCCTTTCCCACACTGGCTAGAACTAGCTTCCCCCTGTGCAATGTCTCTCAAGAGCTGTGGGGATTTCTGTTTAAACAGCAAGCTTGAAGCCTGGTCTAGTTAGTGACTTATTTGCATGTCAAATTAGGGTTCAAAGAAATGCAAATATGCAAGCTTATTTGCTCAGATAAATTTGCTTTAGTAACCTGGAGGAAACAGTAGGGTCTAAAACACTCAAACTAAAATTAATGAGGCCATGGTGGCCTGGTGGCTCTTCTCTCCTCCCACCTTTCACCTTCCCTTTCCCCATCGTGAGTCCCTGCAACTCAGCAAACACTGCTGATTCCTGCTGTCTTGGAGTCACAGGAAGAGCAGTAAACAGACCTGGCAAAACCAACACCTTTTGTTCCATGCAGAAGTAGGCCAAGAGAACAAAGGGGATGAAGAATTAGAAGTTCAAAGTACAATAACTGAGACACGGAATAGGAAGAAAGCAAACAAGCAAAAAGTCAATGTCACCCTACATCTGACCATGTATAGAGGGACTTTGGAATCAACGATGAATTTTGACTGGCTAAGAGAAACCAGAAAAGTAACTCACTATACTGGTCTCCTTCCTGCCACCATCTCCCCTGCCTTGGGCTCAGGCTCTGAACTGGACCAAAAACTGCTTTTCATCCACCTTGTTAGTGCCACAGCATGTGCCATTAGATAGGGATCGCTGTCATCGTACTGGAGGAGATGTATGATTATGTGCACTGTGCTTGAGCTGAGGCGGGGGGGGGGTAGCCTGTCATTAGCATACCCAAGGTGGCATGGGTTGTGTTCTGCTAAAAAGCCTTCAGCGAGCAAGTCTGGAGGCAAGAAAGTGGAAGTCAGTTGGCCTTCACAGCAGTGTGAACTGTCCAGGGTGGCACTTGATAAGCGAGCTGTCTGGAAGGAGCAGAGGGGGACTGAGGGGTGGGGAGTGGGGGTAGATAGCAAGAAGGAGGCTCTGTGAGCAACACTGAGAACTCTGGCAAGGGCTGTGAACCTCATTCCCTAGGAAGTTGGCAGCCAGCCCTTACAAGTTTTCCAGCATTCAGATGACAAGATCAGAGTAATATGGCTTCATTGTTCTCTCCTTGTCACAGTGGAGGCTGTGACTGTCACTGGTGATTAAAGGACCATGGAGTGAAAGAGCCACTTTAGAGAAGTTAGAATGACAGTTGACTTGTAGGGTGTGAATATGCACTTCTGTGCGCGTGTGAGCTGGGAGACTCAGCCCCACCTCATGTCTTTGTTGTATCTTCTATATACCCCCCAGCCTTCTGAGTAACAAGCCCTATTGTCCCCCTTTTAAGAACTTTAGGTTTTAAAATTATCCTGTGGTTCCAGCCTAACATCCTTGGTGTTTGAAGAATAGCCTTCCCTGTGAGTCCCCATGGCCTCAACTGTTCCCCTGAAGCCTCCTTTACTTCTTCCCATTGTGCCCCACATAGAATAAACTGCAGTTTAATTGTGTGGGTCTTTTCTCTTATATCCTTGGTAGAGTTTACAGACTCTACATTAGTGAGATGTATTTGTACTACATTTATCTATTTAGTCTCTGTGTGTGGATCTATGCATGTATGTCTCTGTATGTTTGTGCTTCTGATGCTGTCTCTCTCTGTGTGTATCTCTGTGTGTCCGTGTTTCTCTGTGGGTATATGCAGTGAACATCAAAAATGACTTTCAGCATTAAGTTCTCTCTCTCTTCAACCATGTGGAACCTGGGGATCAAACATAAATCATCAAGCTTGGCTGCAAGCACCTTTACCAGCTAAGCTGAGTAAAATATTATATACACCCAGCTCTAACCGCTAGGACCTAGCCACAGAACATAGCATAGTGTGCTTAGCAAAACCCTAATAGATGGTCGGCTGATTGGGGAAAAAAGATACGGATGGATGGAAAGAAAGATTTCTGGTTTAATCTATTGCAAGGAAAGCAGATTCATCATTTTAGTGTCCATGAAGGGATACTGAACTCCATGAGAAAGACCACGAAGAGCAGGACGTGTCCTCTTCTGTGTCTTGGGCTTGCGGCCAAATTCTCTTATCTATGTCTGTCTGGCATGGTGTCCCACAGACAAGAATTCCCAACACCCAAGCTGAGTATCCTGTTCTCTTGGAATTCTAGAAGAAGATAACTATTCCTTATAATTCACACACTTAGTGTTAGGAAGCACACACAGACATACACACAGACACACAGACACACACAGAGATACACAGACACACACACAGACACACACCCCACTGAGATTACCTTCAAGGTCTGTTAGTACAAATAACTTCCTTCAAATATTATACAATTCTCTGGAGTTCGATCACTAACCACTGCTGGTTCCAAGGAGGTGATGAAGACCATGATGGTGACCCTGCGCTGTATCATTACCTACCTCCCCGTGGCATTTCAGGAGAACTCTCACTTGTTATAATCAATGCCAAGGAGTTGTTCTCACTGTAAATCAAACACAAGATAATGGATATTTTAATTACCTCAACTTACCCATTGCACATGCACATTTCAAAATATGTTACTTACTACTGATAGGCACGAATTCATTCGCCAAGTGAAAACTCAACTATATTGCCCTTAATGTGCAATGCAGATCTACATGTGGGTTAGATAGTAACATGTCTGATGGAGAGAAAACAGCAAAGAGAGAAGGTAGGTGAGGGGGATGAGGTTGGAGGCTTTGGGGGAGGGCCTCAGTGAGAAGGTGATAGTGTATAAGACTGTGAAACAGGGGAATGATGGGGATAAACAGAATTTAGGGAACGAGATGGTCAGGCAAAGGAAACAGCCTATAGGAAGGTTCTAAACTACAGGCTGCCTGACCACTGAGGAATACTCAAGTAGCAAGTGTAAGACCTTCGTGGATAATGTGGATGCAAGCTAGAAAGGCATAACATTATAACCAATAAGCCAGCACTGACGTCTGAGCTCAGCGACTAAACCTGGTTACATCATTATGTCAGCCATGCCTCCTCAACCTTCTCTATAAAATGGGAACACCAACTTTCCTGTCAGGAGCGCAGGAGACTATAGAGTAATAAGCCTAACGTGGACATGGCAGATGGAGCCGTGACCAATGCTGGCCATGCAGATCTACCCTGAGGGTTCTCCTGGAGAGCCTCGGTTTGCTCCTTCTCTGGAAATGGACCACACACCACCAGGCAGAAGCTGGCAGACCCCATTGCGTCCTGATACCTATCCTAGTGATGGTGTGCCCCTCAGACCCGCAGCAAGCTTCCCAGCTACCTTCCCGTTTGCTTTCAGCAGGCCGCAGTGAACGCTGGAGTCCAGGAGATGCTTCAGGCCTGACTGTGCCACAGGCTGCCGGATGGAGAACAACTTGAGCTTGAGCAAACAAACAAAGCGAAACAGTTTCCAAGACGTGGGCCTTTTGTTTGTGTGAGCAGGGACATGAACAAACACCGGCTTGTTTCAGTTTGAAGCCGCTTTGGGAGGAAACGTTGGCACTGCCGTCCCTAATTACATAATGTCTGTCTTCTTTGGCAATGACCTCCTTATTATTGTCCTTTCTGTGAAAAACATCACGTTTGAGACTCTACAACCGTACCCTTGTTAGCTATCTTGTGGACCTATTTCTTAGTTCCATCCAGCCCAATTTCTTTCCATTGTTCTTTTCCTGGTTCTCTGAAAATATTTTCTAGTTGATAGTTAAAGTGGTCAGGTAAACTTGTAAGTGACAGATTTACTTGTTTCATAGATATTTCTTAATCATCAGTTTTAAGTTTAGAAGGGCACTCCACCCTGGAGTGGGTAGAAGAGCTATATAAATATCCCCTGCCTTCCAGAAAGTTGGAAGAGGCAGATGCATCAGATAATATTCATGCTTCTTACCATTCGATGCACTTGGATTTCCATCCTAACTTCCACCTGACTTTGTGAAACTAGGCAAGTTTTTTAAAATTTCCAAAAGCTGTGTGTGAAACAAAGGACATAATCTCTAACTCCTGTGTGGTTATGCAAGTTGAGTTAACCAATATTTTAAAAATACTTGTCAACTGTCCATAGCATAAAACACACATTAAAATATCATCAAATGAGGCTGGAGAGATAGCTCAGTAGTTTTGAGCATTTGTTACTCTTGCAAGGGATCTTGGTTTGGTTTCTAGCACCCATATAAGAGCTCACAGACACCCCTAACTGCAGTGCCAGTGGAGCTCTTAACTCCATGGCACCCCATGTATGCAAACATATATGCAGCCAAACACCCATGCACATCAAAGTTTTAAAAATCATTTTAGAAAATCAACTGCCATTAATTAGTAGTATTATGATACAGGTAAATGACCAATTTCTGGGATAGAGCGACGTGAAGTTCCTATAGTGGCTGGATCCATGGACACACGAGTTTTGCAACATGGTCAAAGAGAGGGGAGACACTCCAAACACAAGGGAAAAGAGAGCAGAGGATGGAGACAGGGCTGTGAGTTCATTCAACAAATGACATTGAATTTCTGTAGCTCATGAGGCATTATACCAAGTTTTTGAGAAGAGAGTGAATAAGACAAGGTCACCCACCATAAACTCAAAAACTAAGCAAGAAAATTAATAAGCAAGAAAAATGTTTTGAAATTGTGTCTGTGATAGAAGTGGAGTGATTTCAAATAGAGCAATTAAGCACTTCTGCTGGTGGCATTATTTTATGTAAAGTGGTCATGAGTGGCCTCTTTGAAGGAGATGTGATTGAGCTGAGCTCCAAAGAACAGGGTGAGGCAGAAGACAACTGCTGAGGTAGGAGGCCACGGCTAGCTTTGGAATTCTGCTGGGAGATTGAAAGGGACAGGAGAGGCGTTCCGTGGATTTGGCATGATGGAAGGCAGAGTTATGTGGACAGAAGCAGCTTGGGGATGGGTTCAAACTGTGACTGGGAACTGCAGTGTGTCTAACAGGCTTTGTGTTTAAAGTCTTGAAGCTAAACACAGATTACTATCAGGGTGAATCACAGGAGTGTCTGCTTCTTTGTACTTGTGTTCGTGTTTGACTTCTGCTGTCTGATAAAAAACAAATAAGGGAGTGAGAGTGCAGAGACAACAAGAGACATTTAGCTGAAAGACTCGCAGTGATGCTGGGCAGTGACTCGGTGGATGGAGGAGAGGTTGCTGTTCCTTTTTAATGGGAGCTATGAGAATGTATGTAGCGGATGACTGAGTATCTCAAAAGAAAAGGGTATGTGTGAAGAACTAACATCTGTGGCAAGTAAGAAAGGAGGTACCCAAAAGATGTGGGGTTTGCCTTTGAGGGGCATAGGAAACCCTTACACATGGAAGGGGAGGAAAAGACGGGTACCCAGGAACAGATAAGGTTCATTTAAGAGTTATTCTGCTCTTGTAGGACAGAAATCAGCAGAGGTAGGATTAAAATACGAAGACAGAAGAAAAATCAGTGTACTGAAGCAGTAGTGGGAAGGTTCAGGGTAAGTTTCAGAAACAAGAAGCAGGCAGAGGCCAGCAGACTGCAAGGAGGGCGAGCCGGAGGACCTGACTATAAATATCAACTGACTCTCCTCACAGCGTCTCCCAAGAACCTAGTAGAAATACGTAATCTTAGGAGTAATTTTATTAACAGCTTTTTTTTTTTTTTTTTTTTTTTTTTTTTTTTTTAAGATAGTAGTGTTTCTCTTTGGGGCTAGAGAGATGACTCAGAGGATAAGAGCGCTGACTGCTCTTCCAGAGGTTCTGAGTTCAATCCCGGGGAAACCACATGGTGACTCACAACCATAATAGGATCCAATGCCCTCTCCTGGTGTGTCTGAGACAGCAACAGTGTACTCAAATACATAAAATAAACAAATAAATCTTTTTAAAAAAAAAAAAACAAAAAACAAACAATAAAGATAGTAGTGTTTGCTTTTTGCCCTAGGTCTCTGAGCTATCCAGTATCTGGTCCTTAGTTACCCAAATTGTGTCAGGGGATGCGTTCCTTTCTGTGGAGCAGGCCTGAAGTCAAATCAAGACATCGGTTGGCTATTCCCACAAGTTCTGTGCCACCACCGCCGTAGCATATTCTTGGGTCCCTTTTCCTCCCGTTGGGTTGCCATGCATGACCCACTTTGATCTGATCGCCTTTGCTTCATTTTACTACATTTCATTTTGTCAGGTTTGGTTGTTGTCTCTTGGAAGCCGTTCCTCTTCTAATGAGAACTAGAGAGGGCGTGGATCTGGAGGAGCATAACTGGGAGGAGTGAATGAAGGGGAAATTACCATCATTATCATAGCACACAAAATGTATTATATGAGAAAAAATTATTTTCAATAAAAAGGAAAACATTTGAAATTTAAAAAAAAAAACACACATATTCACGGGTCAGAGTCGGCTCCTGCTATTCCAAATTCACAAGGCTAGGACACTGGACCCATACACCAACCACTTCCTCAGATGCTTCTTAAATGTATCAGATTTTTGATTTAGTTTGGTAGAAGCCCATTGGTGTCTAACAGATGGAGGAGTACAGTGGTACATGGAAGCGGATGAGGCCTCCTCAGAGGATAGCGAGACAGGAGAGGAAGTGCAAAGGTGCCTCACACTCAATGTTCAGGACAACTTAGCTTGCACCCCAACAAAAATTTATCTGGACAAAGCTGGGAAACCTGTGACAGTGTGTCTGGTAAGTGTGATGGCCCATCTATCTACACAACAAGCCTAAACTCAGAGAAAATCCCCATGCATCTATCTACAAAGCAGGACAGTGCTAAATGTGTGGTTCGTAGGACAGTCAGACTCTATACATAGCCCAGCCCCCATACCCTCACTTCCTAGTGAAGACTATTGGAGCCTAATAAAGACTCCTTAATAAAGACTGTTGAGTATATCCACCTGTTTGCGATTATGTGGTCTCTATTTATGGCATTTGGGGTAGAAACAGAATGTGTTGTGAAGTAATGACAAAATTAATAAAGTGAATAACTGGGTGCGGTTAAGTGACCAGAAATAGCTTATGGGAGACAAGGCATTGCCTTCAATGTCAGAAGAAGGATGACTATGTCTATGAGAGCAGGAGAAACTCTTTGACAGAGGCAGAGATGGTACATCCATCCCTGCAGTAATGGGTTAACTGATTTGGCTAGTATAGCAAGTTCATGGTGTGTGGTAATAGGTAGTAATACTGGGAAGGTTGTTTAGAGCCAGATGGTGAAGGGGCTTGAATGCCAGGCTAAGGAGTTTGGCATTTATCCTGGAGGCAGTAGGGAGCCATTTAAGATTTTTTTTTTTATCAGTGGGATTATATGAGTAAAGCTTTGCTTTAGGGAAATTAAACCGATGGAAGAATGGAAGATGGATAACAGAGGAGGGAGACTGGATGTAAGGAGAGTCATTAGGAGAACATGGAAGAGATCAGGAGAAATATTGAGGGCTTGGTTATGGCAAAAGCAATGGACTAGGAGAGAGAGGAGTTTGAGAAGACAGGAAAACTGCAGAGACTGTCAACTGAACTGAGAAATGGGGTATCTCACAGGGATGACCCCAAGAGGACATGAGGCTATCCTAACAGCATCCAGGGGTGTGAAAACTGGGAAAATGAGGATGGATACCTGGGAAGTGCTGTGGAGTCTGGGAAGGGCTAGCTAAGCAGGTGGTTACAATGGAAGACCTGTGGAAAGATTGGTGATGGCAAAGTGGAATTCCAGAACTTGCCCTTTCTTCTAGATTCCTTTTGTTGATGTGATTTAAAAGCCATGATGTTTATCACTGAGAGAATTTGAGCAGGGACTTGCAGGAACCAAGGACATTGTTGGTGCCTCGTTCCCAGGTGGGTGTTTTCTTATATAGTATGGAGCCACCTACGCAGAGAAAGGCATCACGTAAAATAGACAGGACCCTACTCCATCAGCTAACAGACAGGACCCTACTCCATCAGCTAACAACCAAGACAATCCAGCAGCACAGGCACAATCAGAGATCATCTGAGAAGTCTCTCAACTGAGACATCGTTCTCAGAAAACTCTAGACTGTTTCAAGTTGACAGGTGAAGTTCAGTAGGCCAATGGCAAGACAACATGACCACTGATTGCTCCTAATGTAGTAATTCAGATCATTCTATTTTACACATGCATACACACACATGCACACATACACACACACACACACACACACATACACACACGTGCTTGAGCACATACAGAGGCAAACTCATGCATCAGACTCCTTCTCAGTGTATGTATACTGGGAACAAAATCTCAAGTTATATGTGTGTGTGGAGATTGGGTTTCTTCACTACATGTAGAAAAGTCTATTATCAAATATCCAGAAGATGGGGTAGGGGTATCAACATCAACTGACAAAATATTACTGAAGAATGAACAGAACTGATTGGGACCAATTTGTTCTCATTCCAAAGCTCCACTTCTAAATATTTTTAGGAACACCCACCAGTACTTCAGAGGAGAATCACAGTGAAGGTGAGTATGCTGGGCTCTCTCACTCCTCGCTCTCCATCCTTCTTTTATTTCTCAACAGTGCAGTGCAAAAGTAAATGACCTCAGAAACTATGCTGGGCTCCAAAGGACTTTGGTACATCAAGAAGGATTTCCCAGAAGCTAAAGTTACCAGGTCAGAAGCACACTGAAAAGCCCTCTCTAGTAAAAGCAGAATGGAAACCAAAATATTATTCTATACCTTATTTCTCAGTGTGAGAGGAGCTGCTTGGGAAATTTGGTCATTTCAAAGCTAAAAGCATTGAAATCAGGACTTGTGTTAGTCATGAAACCTAGATAATTATAGAAGAAAGCTAAGCGCATGAGCATCTGTGACAAACACTTCCATCCTCCACCAGCTTCTTCCTATAAGACCCCTGGCACACACCTCTCTCTCTCTCTCTCTCTCTCTCTCTCTCTCTCTCACACACACACACACACACACACACCTCTCTGGGATAATCCTACTCATTCTGGATCTCTAGCCTGGTGTCATCATGTGACCTCAGACTTCACTGAAAGTGAAGGCTTGAATCTTACTTCTGAGATAGAGTAACTGTGTGGCCTTAGGCAAATCTCTTCATTTCCCTGAGATTTAACAGCCTCATCTGCCGTCCTGAGAATTATATTAGTTAATGAGTGAAGAGTACTCCATAGGGTGCCTAGTATGCAATGGATACTTGTTTTCAAATAAGTTTTCCACTTTATAGCAGTTTCATATTTACTAAAAACAGCAAAGGTTATAGAATTCCCATATAACCCAAGCCCAGTTTTCTCCCACAATAATGTTTTTTATTCGTGTGCTATGCATCACAATGAAGCCAAACTGATATGTTATTAGTAATCAATCCCCATGCTTAACTTGGCTTTCTTTGGCTTTTATCCAACTCATTCTTTTTTTTCCTGCCTCAGGATCTTATCTAAAATGCCCCATCGCATTTCATTATCATGCCTCCTTATGTTCACACTGGTTATTACAGTTTTTACATTTTCGATGTTTTTTTGTTAGTTTTTTGTTTTGTTTTTTTGTTTGTTTGTTTCTTTTGGTTTTGGCTTGGTTTGGTTTGGTTTGAGGATTTTTTTTTTTTGGTTATGTTTTGTTTTCTGTTTTCTTTGTTTTGTTTTTGCTCTGCTTTGCTCTGGCATTGTCAGTATGGAGCATGTCTTTTAGAATAGAATATCTCTCACCCCTCAACCAAGAATTGAATGTCTGTTCTGCCAAGCAACTTGGACCTACCTGCAAAGGGCAAGGAAGAGAGGCATGCTCTGGTAAGCTCAGAGTTATAGGCAGGTCATGTTGATAATAGACGGGAGCTAGGAGGGTGAGTGACACAAAGAACAAGAAGCTGGCTGTGGAAGCTGGGCGAGGTGGCACATGCCTTTAATCCCAGCACTTGGGAGGCAGAGGCAGGAGGATTTCTGAGTTTGAGGCCAGCCTGGTCTACAAAGTGAGTTCCAGGACAGCC
>NC_034595.1:55146301-55243043 GCF_900095145.1 Mus pahari
AGGAGGAGGAGGAGGAGGAGGAGGAAGAGGAGGAGGAGGAGGAGGAGGAAGAGGAGGAGAAGGAGAAGAAGCTGGCTGTGGGGCTTCATGTTTGTATTTGTAGTACTTGAGAGGCTGAAGCAGAAGGATTCCCCTCAGTGCAAGGCTAACCTGTACTACATGGTGAGGGCCCTATATTGCAGCCTCCTTATCCCCACCAAAGAGAGACAACTTAAGAAGTAGTAGAACCCTTTGAGGGGCCCAAACCAGATAGTAGTTGCTCCACCGAGAGTAATTAGAATGTGCTTATTTCTCAGAACCTGGACAATAAGAAACAATAAGGCTCTTATATTTCTTTTCTCTCCAGAAATTAAAGTCTGAATCCATAAACAAGAAGGGACTCCAAGAGAATGCCCTAGGGAGACATTTATGATCACCCTAGGGTATGAGTCTTTGGAAACAGAGTTTGCCCGAAAAGTCACAAAGACAAACAGAAGAGCATTTATATATGACGGTAGCCGCTTTCATATGCAAGTGTAATAAAAGGTAATTATTGCTATAGGATAAGGAACATGGGATTCAGAGGCAAGCTGAACACTGACCTTTGTTCCTTCTCTTCTGCTGAATTAGCTTGTTCTATCCTGAGTTTATGCTTCTTTGCAGACTCAGAAAAACAGTAGCACCTAGCTCTTGAAATGATAAGGACAAGAGCTGATGCATTTGTCACAGATATATGTGTCACCTAATAGTATCATTTTCAACCAGGCTTTATTTTGTAATTTTTCATTTATTTTGTATTACTCTTTCAAAACTCTAGCATTTCCTCTTTGTGCCCAGAAACTTAGGCATGGAGAAGGGAAAGGATTCACTTCAGATTAAAGCACTCTCGGAACAGGCTTCAGACCCCAAAGTCAGACCCTCTCCAGTAGAGTTGCAGTGCAATGCATGAACAGTACAGGAGAAACATGACACTAGTCATTGCTCAACAGTATTCCTTCCTCATTTAGTAAATACTAATTTAAAGTGTCATTTGATGACAAGCATGAGAGCTGACCAGGAGAGAGGACTGTCTCAGATAAACATAGCTTACCTCATGCACTTAACATTCTCTATGAAGAGACAGGTAAACAAGCACATGTAAAGTAGGCTATTGAATATGTATGCTTATGATAATGTGGGGGCATCTCTGTTGAGCCTGAAAGATTCTGCTTTAACTCTTTCACTGTCTTTCCACAGTGTCTGTCTCTCCTCCACTAGTACCGAGGGGAGAGAACAGGGGGGTGTGGGGAACAAGGTGGGGTGGTGCGGAAATACAGGCGCAGGGTTCCATCTCAAGTTGGAGCGCCTGTGTTTTACAATTACGTATGGTTGGTGTGGATAGAAGTAGGAGGCCAAAATGGAATTATAAGGAACAAACCAAGGGCAAAAACAAGTTCAGAAGAAAGAACTGATTCTGCCATGCATAGCCTTTGAAGTGTTCCCGTGTCTTCTGACATTGTCTCTGCCACTTAATTTCACATTTAAAAAAATCAGGCTACTCTCAATGAGAATTATGTTACTGATACCTCCTTTGAGGTATGTTCTTTTGACATGTGCATTACATGTATTGTGGGACCAGAGAACCTTTATTTAATCATGCTACAGCTCAGGTGGTCTCCAGCCTTTGGCTGATCAGATGTCTACTGTTTGATTTCTGCCCAATCCTTTGGGTGTATTGTTCCCTCAAACTAAATGGCTTAAAGCAGCATTTAATGTTTATGACGATTCCATGGAGTGGTTAGAGAGCCACCTGTTTAACAAGGGATCAGTCAAGCACTTGCTATTGGATAGAGGGGGGTCAATAGAGTGGGAAGGCTTCAATGGTTACATTCATATGGCTTCCAACTGGTGTTGACCGAGAATGGGATACCTCTGTAACACCTTTTGTTCTCCAAAGAGTTAGACTGACAAGTCCATGGTGGTCTCTGGATACCATTCCAACAGTGCCAAGAACATAAGGCCTCTTCAGGGCTCATCTCTACTCCTGATCAAACACCACTTTTCTCAAAAAAAAAAAAAAAAAAAGAAAAAAAAGAAACAATTTTGCCACTTTCTTGTCTCTGTTGAAAACAAGCTGCAAGATCTTTCTAAAACTGGGGCATGGGACTGGCAACAAGGATACTGCCAACACAGGTGCTAACCTGAAAAAACAAAATAACTACAGTCAACTAAGGAATGCTGAGGGCAGAAGATATAGTCCTACCTAGGCAAGGGATGACCAAGTGCTTGACCAATACCAAGTTGTCAGCCACGAAATCAAACACACACAAGCAACATCATACGGTCCGAATAGACTGTTTCTACAAATTTAGGAGGGTGGGGGCAAAAGGGGGAGAGAGAGAGAGAAAAAAGAGGGAGTTGTAACACCAATTAAATAAATAAAAAGATACCTTTTTAATTAGGAGAGAATAAAAGAGTGGTGGATGGGAGATATTGAAGGGAGAAGAAGGTCAGGGAAATGGTGCAATTATATTTATTCCAAATAGTAATTTAACTGGTCAGGTAAAAGATGGAATGTATATTACGGCTCTCAATTCAAAGGGGCTTGTTTCCCAAATGTTTATAGATAAGCCAGAGGGTTATCTAGATATAGATAAGTCAGAGGGTTCCCCATTTCCCCACTCTAACAAATACCATTCAAATCAAGAGAAAGATTATTTTTTTTTCCTCAAAGAATAAAGCACTTTAGTAGCAATGAGTTGGACTTTCCTATGTCTGATTAGGAATACGGTTCTCTTTGGCATAAATGAAATCTTGAGTGAGGAACTGGAGGCAGACTAGACTTCAGATCCATCTACCACACAAATCCCTTGTGATTTGAATATATGAATTTGTTGAGATTTCCTGATGGCTAACAATATGCCTTCATGTTAGCAATGACAAAAACCTAATAGCTGGGCCTGGTATTAAAAGGAAAAAAAAGTGGGGCTCTTTTTCATGTAATTGAATTCTTCAATCTTGCACTGTATTCATTGAGAAGAACTCTTGGGATGAATTTCTTTGAAATCTCCGCTACTGATTTTATTTTCTGATATGTTGACCTTCTTCATCTCCAGACATGTTTCAAAATTGGCAGGCTTCGTACTCTGTGCATCAGATACAGCAAAAGCTGTGTTAAGGCTCCTGTTGTTGAAATTTATTCAGTGTGGATGCTAATGAAGAACGTTAAAGCCATCTAGCCTGGTTCCTTCCCCCTTTTTTCTCATTTCTCCAAAAGGGGAAGAAATGGCATCTACTTAACAATGAGAACAAAAAATAAATAAATAAATAAGACTGCTGGCTTCATTCAGGACCTGGTCTGACTTTCACTCTCTGTTCTATTTTGAGAGGCAAACTATAAATATATGTCAAGGATAGAGGTGAATATTATGTTTATTAGTAGAGATGGAATGGATAAATACCTCACTGGTAATTACCTGGTTTAAGTGTTCTCTGATGCATCCATTTCTGTAATGCATGTATTTACCATTTATCAGACATCTGCAATGTGAAAAGTACCAATCTGGGCATCGGCAGTCTAAGTGTGAATTAGTTATGACCCTTCCTCAGCATAGCTCACAGGAGTGTGGAGGGTGGACGAGGACCAATTTGATCAGTTCCTACTGTTTCACCTGGAAATGTATTTAAAGTAACTAGAGATCAGAGGTGAGGGGGAAAGACACTACGTTCCACTTAAGCAATATACATAATGAGGAGTTGGTGGTGTCTTTTTATTTTTATTTATTCTTTGTCATCATGCTTTTTGGTTTTGTGTTTTTTGAGATAAAGCCCCAGTATACCACCCAGGCTGACACCTGACTGGTGTTCCTCCTATCTCTGAACTACCTGGGACACCAGGGGAACAAGGCATTCTTCATAGATACTTGCTGCTTGTGAGTTGAACTAGAATCAGCTGCCAACTCTCTTGTTAGTTAGTCAGACTCCCACCTCTCTTGGTTTTAGCCCATGCCATTAGAAAATCAGCAGTCCTTGGTGAGCGCAGCCTCTCTCTGACTTGATGTTAGTGGCCATGCAAGTGACTGCAGCTTCATCCCAGTGGATGTAGTGACCTCACTAACAGCCTTGAATGCACTGGCTTCCCACCCACCACCCACTCCCCTGGTTCAACCCATGTGTCACTCCTTATAATAAATATTCCCAGCTTTCTCCACTCTCCACTCTTCTTTCAATTCCTGGTTCCTTTCAAACCTATTTCCTAACCTCTGACTCAGCAAAGGCTTCTGCCTTCTTCTTTCTATGTGATATAAAACCACAAGAGGAGAACTCCCTCACCTCCTCTCACTGCGCATAGAATCCTAATTGAATGTCCACCCCTGCCCTCGCTCTCTCCTTACATGGGAGGAGTGTGCTCTGTGTGCCTTGGCGAAGGCCAGTTTCTGTCTGCACAGAAAGCCTTGCTGGTCTCCCTTCCGCACAGTCACCTGGTTTCATTCTGCATTCATTTTATTCTAAAGCCGTCACTAAAGCCACCAAGTGTCCCTGATGATGTAAGCCTGCCTCAGTCCCCATCTAGACCCCTCTGCCACTTCACTTCTTGACGTAGGTCTCAGTGCCTCTCACATCCAGCACACTAGAAAGGGCTCCTGATTGGGTCTCCTCTAGAATTCACAATTTATTACTACATCTGATCCTGTTTTCCCAAGTTAAAAATGAGCTAAAAATCTGAGTATTCTCCCACACACTTGTTGTCAAGCCTCATGTAATTCCTGAGCAAAGTCTCTAACTTCTCATTTTAAGTTCATTTTGATACACCCATTTTTTGCACTTCCACTCTCTCCATACAAGCACCAGCTGCTGCCATCTCCATTCTAGGTCTGCTGTGGTTGTCTCTTGACTGCCATTATGATACCCTCCCCCTTCCAGTTAACCTTCTACGCAATACTCTCTCTCTCTCTCTCTCTCTATATATATATATATATATATATATATATATATATATATATATATATATACACACACACACACACTCTACAGGACTGATTGACCACTGCTCTGATTAAAGTCCTCAACAGTTTTCTGTGTCTGGCAGGTTGAAAGACATCTTCAACATTTCCTAACAACCTCTCTGTTGTCTGATTTCTGTTCCCTGGTCCACTCCCCACCCCAGTGATCATGGCCCCTCCCACCACTGCTCTCTGCTCCAAGTATGAGGCAAGCATTCCTTTCTATTGGAACATCACAGAGGTGACCCACTGCTATTTTCCTAACACCTACCCTAGTGTTTAGATGAAACAAATAAATGCACTTATATTGTTAGAAACAATGGTTTCTATGAAGAAAGAAGAGCAGTGAAGTATTGAGAATGGAGGAAAGTTGGGGTGTGCTGGGGTTCTTTCATTTAGTATCTAAAAGACTGTTTTAAAATAGAAGAGATTGGCCTATGGGGACATTTGAACAGTGACCTGAATTACTAGAAAAGAAGATATGGAAGAAACTGGGAGGAGAGCTCTCTGGGAAGAGTGGGAGCCAGTATGTAAGGAGATGGGCCTGGTGTGAATGAGAGCTAAGAGTTCTTGTGGACCAGGAAGACAGTCTTACGAGCACAACAGCCAGCTGGAGAGGGGGGTGGGAAGTTCAAGTAGAACTGTGTGAGGATTCATACTTCAGCTCTAGAAAGCACTTGGCATGACGCACACAAGAGCAAGTATGCTTTGTTGAGATTCCAACTCTAGGGGCTCCATCACCAGCCTCTAAGTGACACCCAGTGCAAATCCCTTTTTCTTTCCATGCCCAGTTTTCTGACACAGAGGAAGAGAGTTCATTAGATTGTCTCTAATATTCGTTCTAGATCTAAAAGCTGTTCGTTATGAATGTGCTTTTAAGAGAGCAGTGTGAAGGGTTCGTGTTTGCCATTGAGATTTTAGGCAAGCAACTTTTCTACCAGGGTCTGTTCCAGGGTTTGGGAAAAACGGGACTAGATGTTCTCTCTAAGGATGGGTGTGCTGGTCAAAAGACCGAAATACAGTGACGGCTCTTTGTGGAGTGTAAAAATGATTCATAAACTTGCATCTTAAACTTATTAGAATTTTCAGTTTCCTGGGTCCTGTTTTAGACTCTTCTCCTGGACAATCTCATCCTCACAGCTATGTCAGGGTACAGATCTATTTATCTGAGAATAAGAAAGGCCCATGTTCCCTTGAGAAGCCAAATGGCAGAGTTAGTCTACGTTGACCAGCCTTGCAGGTTCTTTGTCACAATGCAAGGTCTACCTTTGATACATGTGCAGAGTGGATGGACAGATGAGGAACTATCTGAAATCCCAATCCCAGGGACATTGTGACAGTGACAAGAATACTATATGTTTTATTTCATGAAATAAGACCTTTGAATATTATCTATGTCATAATGATATTTTTCAGAATTTTACTAAAAATAGAAATTTTTTTCTGAGCTCATCCTAGTACAATAATAATTCCCTCCTTTCATGTCTTTCTTTGTCAACTATGTGCCTACTATGTGCTGGTCTTGGCACCAACTAATTGCTAACAGGACAGAAATGAAAAGACTCAATTTCCTGAGTACTATACAACTTCAGAGTGGACTTGGTAACAGAGGTGGCATTGTCTGGCACTGCGGTAAGCAGAAGCACATACACTGTTTTTTGTAGGAACTAGGGAAACCTTAATAAGACAGGAAGGACCTTGCATGGGAAAGGCTACTTAAAACAAAGATTCATATGTAAGCCACAGACTCCCCACCACTAGGGAAAGCAATATTTTCACTGTCTGGCATCATGTTTCCTAAACCCTAATCTGCATCATTTTTCCACGTTTTAATATCTGAAAAAATGAGAATACATCCCAGAATTGCTGATCTCAGAATAATGAGCTTCAGTAGCACTGCCCAGCCTGGGCAGAGCCTTTCACACCACCATCTCTTGACCAAGTTATGTCCACTGCCACTACAGCATGCACTCACTTTGACTGACAGCTTAAAGAACTTCGGGAATGCTTACACTCTGATTCTGCTTTGAAATGAAAAGTTATTTCTACTCCAAGGGGGAAGAAAACACAGGAAAACAAGGGCAGTGCAATAAAGGATACAAACACATCTGAGGGATTTCTCAGTGGGACGAAAATAAAAATATGAGTGACAAGAAAGTATTGTCATGGCTTTTCATTGAGGCACATGAAAGACTAGTACACCTTGGAACCGATGCCTCTTAAGCAAGATGACATGATGAATTTCAATTAGTCTAGGCAAAGCTTGTATTTTTAGAAGCTGTATCAATTCACATTGAGCTCTGGGCTAACTTTATTTTGAACAAGTTAAAGCCAGCTTTACAAACTCCAGCCATCCTATTTCTATGGCATTCATCATTTGAATGGATGTTTTATTCCTGCCTCTTTTTTCTCTCTCCATCTCCCCCCGTCTCTCTCTCTCTCTCTCTCTCTCTCTCTCTCTCTCTCTCTATTCCCTTTTTCTTTCATTCTCCTGCAGTGTCACCATGCTAATCTCAGCCCATGTTCCAGGTTGTTGAAAAAATAGTTTAAGCTTTGGTTTTCTTATTCCACATAGTAGCCACAACTCCTGTCATCATGGTGATGGCTCCTGGTCACCCAAGGATGATCTTATTATCTAAGTATGTTATTTATAAGGAATTTCACAGCTGAAGTGAGGTACAGAATGACCTACTCTAAAACAAGAACGATTAACAAGTTTGGAGCACAGCCAGGCTTGAGAACAAGGTTGTTATTGGCATGATTTTAATCATGATAGACAATTAGCCAGGCTTAATTATATTGAGACGAAAAACCAGAATGAGTGGCAGTAATGAATTTCTCCCGGAACTCTCCTGTGCCTCCAACTCAAGCTGGCTGACCTATAAAGAGTGTAAAATGATAAAAGATGTTTGCGCACATGTACAGGCTGTGTTTACCTCGAGGAACAGCCAGCATGGGGAAGGGTCCCTCTTCTATCGGGACCTATCATAAGCACATACGGAATTCTCCAGCTCCACTGGCATTTCCCCATCAGCAAAAGACATGCAAAAGAGAGGAAAACATCTTTAAGCTGAACTTGGGCACATTAAATGTTAATGCGATTATGTAGCTAGGGATTCTTTAAATGTCGCCTGTGGCTGAAGTGTTACTGCAGTTGTGTGTTAGCACTTTCTGGTGTTATAAAAGCTTAATATTTTCACTGGCTGTGTCAAGCCCAAATAGAATACCCGGAACTTCAATAGAATCACAGTGATTAGAGAAAAAAAAAAAAAAAAAAAAAGAAAGAAAGATAGAAAAAAAGAAAAAGGATAAAAAGAAAAATTAACAATTTGACAGTCCTTGCCTCTAGGTTTGGAAATGGAATTTAAAAGAAAATCCTCCCAGAGTCTCTGGTCTCCTTTTCCATTATGGATTTTAATTGACTTATTATAATTGAAACATGGAAGAAAGAAAAGTTCTGTGGAATAATTGAAATCTCTGTAGTTTGTATAGTTCTTTAGCCTTTGTAGAATATACCGATATTTAATCTTTATTCCAAATGTAGATACATAGTACCCATGCACACACATGCACGCACTCACACACAGAAAGAATAAGCTTTTGGCCCATGTTAAAAATTAAAAATGACAAAGCTGAAGATTAGACATTGGGATATCTCAGTCACATAGCAGAAATATACACAAGGCCTCTGAGCACAAGCACTGGTTACGCTGATTCTGGAAAAACAACTGCCCGTGTAGGGAGTACTTGCTAAGGGGTAGAGAGAGCGTGGCTTTTCCAGTGTGGTGACCGCCTCAGTGGGAAGGCACGTCGGTGTTTGTGTCTGGGTTGTGACTGTGTCAGCCTGCCATCCCTCGTTTCTCATCCCGTACTTTGCTTTCTCTCACTCCATCCCTTCCCCTGAGTACTCTCACAGCCTCCGTGTCGTTTCAGGATTTGTGTACTTGGTGTTGAGAATGTGGAAGAGAAATCCAGCCCCATACCGTGGTTACTAGCACCACATTCATAGTAGCAGAAAGGTGGAAGCAAGTTAGATGACTGGGTAAGCAAATGGCATGCACATAACACACAGGGATATGTGTACTCTACAACGAAACACACAGGGATATGTGTATTCTACGATAGGCAAGGATTTGATACATGCTCAATGTAGATGAACTTTGACAAAGACATTATTTTTTGATGAATTCAGCTAGACACAAATAGTCTCTAAATATCCTTGAATAGAGTGTTCCTAGATCAATTAGGATCTCAGAGTCCTTCACAGGGGTGAGGTGGAGATCCTGGGAGGGGAATTAAGAGTTTGTGTCAGGTGGGTACAGAGGTTCATTTTGGAAAGATGTTGGAGTTCTGGGGTAGACGGTGATGCTTTCACAATAGTCCTTTGTATAGGACTGCATTTGAAATGGTTAAAATGATACATTTGTGTAGTATATATTTTACTGTGATAAAAAGCTCCATATTCTACCATAGTGCGTGAACACTGTGTACCTGCTGCCCAACAAAACAAGCCAGCCAGAGTGTGACATGAGCTTGCTATTGACACCACAGGGCTGGGGACCACATTACATAGCCAGCACAACCACAGAGTGAGCATGACAATTAAGAATGATTCTGTATAGGATGAATGCCTGAATAAAGGGGAGAAAAAGAAAGGGAAAAGAGCTCAGTGTCTCCTAGAAAAGTGGAGGAGCAAAAATGGACGTCCATTCCATGCAAGCTACAAGTGCAGAGAGTGAGCTCAGGACTCCATTTAGTTATGTTCCTGTCATTGTCATAAAACCCCATGAACAAGGCAACGTATGGAAGAAGGAGTTCATTTTGGCTTACTGTTCCAGAGGGTTAGAGTCCACACGATGGTGAAGAGAGCACCGCAGCAGGTGCCTGGTGGTAGGGATGGCCACTGGAACAGGAAGCTGAGGACGTGCATCTTGAACTATTAGGACAAAACAGAAGTATAATTAGGTAAACTTGAATAGCTTCTCCAGAAGCAACAGCAGATCTCCAGATCCCCCGAGTCTAGGCCTGGAACTCTCCACATCCCATGCCTCCACTGCCTTCAGTGGCTTCTTTGTTCCTGTTCTACATTTAATGTCCACTGCCGGTGGCTCTTCAATATCACCTAGAGGAAGGGCAGATCCCTGAGTCTAACAACCAGAGCCTTCCTCAAATTGAAATGAGAACACTTGGTAGTTTCTTCTTCCCCTTCTCTCTTCCAACATGCCCTCTTTCCAGGGCAGAATATCACTCACATTCCAGCCCTCTCAGCTTTTGCTGTCCTGGTGCCCCTTCCTGGTCAAACATAGCCCTCTTCTCTGCCAATTAGAATTTCCCATAGCTTTGAAGCTGTAGTTGATGATCCTCCCTTCCTGGCCTTGACTAATTAAGGATGGGAAGACTCTGTTTCTACTTTCCTCAAAGCCAGGACAGAGACCTGACACCACTAGGGAAACTACACTTCTGTTTCTACAGAGATCTGCCCCTAATCCCTAGCTGTCGCCTCCTCCTCCTCCTCCTCCTCCTCCTCCTCCTCTTCTTTCTCCTCCTCCTTGTCTTCCTTTTCCTTTTCCTCCTCTTCCTTCTCTGGTAGAGACCCTTATGCTGTACAAATGAGATGAAACAGAGATGGTTTTGTTCATCCTAAACCACTGGTGCATTACAGAGCCTCCTCAGGAGCAATTCTCAGTTCTGCTCTTAATATTCATTGAATTCGTTTCATCCACATTCTGCTTCACTTATTTTTTTTTCCTGCTCTGTGACAACTGCTGCACTGGACAAGTGTATGCTTTGAAGATATGCTGTTGTTTAACAACTCTGTGAGGAAGATACTGTTATCTCTACTTTACACCAGCAGTGAGTGAGCTGAGCGGAGAAACAAATTCATAAAGCTGTGAAGGAACACAGTCAGAGGCTGAAGCCAAAACCATCTGACTTCTATGTTTGTGAGTATGGTAGTTCTGGAGATGAAAGTCAGAGCCTTGCATATGCTAGAGAAGTACTCTATCATTCATCTACCATCCCCCCTACTCCAGCCCAGTGAACCCAGACCATATGGGTCCAGAGCCTCTATACCTTTGCCTTTGTTGCAATAAAAATCTTTCCTGAAGAAGGAGAGAAATTTCTTCAGTATCATGGGTCTCTAAAAGTTACAAAACACCCACATTTAGAAATCTTCTGACTCTACTTTATACTTGACACAAACTAACTGAAAGTCTATTTGCAGTTAATTTCCCAAGAACTATGAAACTCTATGCAATCATCGCACACCTAGAGTGTGGTATTTAGAGAGTAGGAGAGAAGTAGCCCAAAGCCCCAGCCTTGTTTTGAATTCCAAATGCATTCTTTAGACACCATCTCCACAGCACCAGTAGCAGAGTTTGACTTTTTGTGAAATGAATAACATTTTATATCAGAAACATGGTGTCATCTCTAGTTATTAGTTATGTAGCCACAATTTTGAAAGCTAAGACTACAACACCATGGATGTGATGAGAGGGTTTAGGATAAATAAATCACATAACATTTTATGTTTCTTTTTTTTAAGTTCCAGAAAGTCCTAGACCTGTAAAAAGTTGAAGAAACCCACACATTTGCATACGTCTAAAATGCTATTATAGAAGACTAGGTCATATAGAATTAATCATCAATAATAAGTATAGATGCAACATGGTAAATAATAAAGTGAATAATGGACCAAGAGTCTGAGATCTCCGTCTTCTAGGACAAAGCAGTGCTTGTTGGGTAAACGGGTAGAGTGTTAAAGTGCTGTGCCTTAGTATGTTTAGGCTGCTATCATTACAAAATTCCTCAACACAAACACCTTTGAAGCAACAACAATATATTGCTCACAGTTCAGATGACTGGGGAGCTCAGGATCAAAGTGAGTAGCCTGTGTCTGGTGAAGACGTGCTTGCTGGTTCACAGCCAAAACTTTCTTCAATATGTCCTCACAAGGTAGACCAGACAAGGCAACTCTCTGAAACTTCTTCCGACGAGTACAAATGCCATTTTTGGAAGAGCTCCACTCTTATGACCTAACCATTTTCCAAAAGAATATTCCATCTAATTCCACCACATTGATGATTAGATTTCAATGTATCCGTTTTGTGGATGGGACACAAACCTTCACAAACTCTCTCCCACACTCATGGTTTATGACTAACACCTATAGTTTAGTTGCATTTGCAGGGAAAGTATTCTAACTAAAGGAGAATTGTCTCAGCAATGTGTAATATATTTACCTACAGAAAGAACACTGTTATACACTTCTCTCCCAGTCAGCATAGTGCCATATGCCTGCACCTGGGTCAGACATTCCTGAAATCCAACCATCAGACATAAAGACTGCAAGTCAAGTGTAGACATACCTGTAATTGGAGCACAGAACAGAACATGCTCATTGTAAGAGAGGCTTGCAAGCATCGTGGGAGATATGGAGTCAGCATGGGCAGCCAAGGGATTAATACTTCATCACTCAGGAGGATAGTCCAGACCCATTTTCCCTATCTGCAGTGTCCTAAAGAGCTGGTGCAAATGTCAATCTCTGTAACAAGGTAGTTTGTCAACCAAGTGATGATCAACCACCATTGAGATGAAAGAGATGGGCTTTCTTGTTGAGCCAGCTGTATGCCTCACCCTGTGCTAAGACCCTGACATTGGAAGTTTGCTTGTTGATTTTGTGGTCTCACCTCTGTCTCGAAACACATAATTTCTGCACAGTAGAAAGACCAGTAACATCTTCTTGATAATGTCCTAGGAGTAAAATAAGTCTGGACAGAAAACATCAGATACAAAATAACTGAGAACAGTTTTTCTGATCCTGCTTCCAATGCTTGTAGATTTGGAGTTCCAGGGCTTTAAAATATAACAGTTGTCTCTTGGTTGCAGGATTTCCTGCTAACTATAACTTTAGAAGTTGGTTTCGTAAGAGTAGAGTAATAAGGGGACTATGACTCAGTAAGTTTCTGGATTGTGCCAGGCAGCATGTGGTTAACACTTCTCCACTTAACCATAGACAGAGACTGTCTTCTGACTGTTAAAACAGAAGATTGGAAGCCAAACAACCTTTCCCAAAGTCATCACCCAGTGAGTGGCAGATAAGCCCAGCTGTAAATGTTATTCTCATGTAATTTCGTGGTGCAGTACCTATAAAAATTTTAATGTACGTGCAGTTGACTCTATGATTCCATTCCAAGTCTGTCTAATTATACTTACATATGAACACACTCATTGGGATAACTAGATGTTTTCAATAACACTAAAATATTCATCTTGTGAGTACATATTACAGGATGCCTATTACAATATTCATTATAATAGCAAAAGAAAGGAAACTACCTTGATGTTCATCACCATAGCAAGGTTAACTGCATTATAACAATTCACTATGGAATATAATCGAGCTGATAAAAGGTGGTGTAGAGTTTTTGTATTCTTTAATCTAGGAGAATGTGTATGATGTACTATAAATAAGAAGGGGAATATCTGCAGGGGAATGAATGTATGCCATTGATTTTTTATTGATGTGTAGTGTGTGTGTGTGTGTGTGTGTGTGTGTGTGTGTGTGTGTGTTTTCCAATAAAGATAATGAAGAAGTGGGAAAAATAAGGTCAACAGCAGGTTAGCATTATTAAGCCAGGGGATAATATTGGGTGGAAGTCAATGTAGTCAAGTCTGAATCTTTCGACCAGTAACTGGGAGTTGGGTGTTAAAGACCAAGTAAGAAAGCCGAGTGCCAAACCTGAAGAGCATCCTCTTCCTGAGACAGAGACAAGATCTGGAGTCAGGTGAGGGAGAGCGTGGCAGGAAAACAGAACTGGAAGCAACGGGCAGTCTTTGAATACTTGCTATGGACCCTGCAGGCAGTTCACACACTCTCAAGGCCCAGGAGTGCCTGGATATGAACCAGGCTCTATGGAATGGGCAGTATAGAGACAGAGCAAAGTTGATTCGTGGTGTGGAGGACATCTGAAGCCAGAGGCTCTAAACGAGCATGCTCTAAGAGCCTCTATTATATCTTCTCTAGCCTCCAAGTACTGTATCCACCACAATGTCCCTAAAGACTGAGTCTAGGCTACATCTAGACCACCACCCATCTTCATTTTCTGTACTCCTCTTGAGAAAATCTTTCGTTAACTCATCGCCTTCTGCACACCATCTTAGCCACCCATCTCCCCATTGATGAAGCTCCCGGCTATAGAAGTCTTTCTCTTCTGTTGTTGTTTATCCTCCTGTGGGTGTCTGTGACTCAGACTATCTCAAATTTCTACCCAACACTGTCTCAGGAAGATTTATCACCCCCAGCTTCTGTATTCTTCCCTTCCCAAAGCCACCCACTGATGGGGTCAATATTCCCCTGTTGGACTTCATTGCTACAGACACAGCTCAGCCATGTCTGTTGATCAGGGCACTAATAAAGAAACAAGAAAAGAATTGCTTCCAAAAGCACTATTTCCATGTTCAGTTCCATAGGTCCTTGTTACTGAGAGTAAAGTTTTGCTAGGGTCCCTTCTTTGTGTACAACTGACTACTATTCTAGATGGTTCATTTTCCATGACATAGAACAATTACACTAGGTATGAACAGAACTGCTTGTCAAAACTCAAGTTGGTACTCAGGCCCCCTCTGTGTCTCACTAAGGATAGCCATTTGGTATATAATGTATTTTGGCACTTTTTTTTTCCCCTGAAGGTAACAGACGTTCAAGTCAGGGTCCCCTTCATGGTACATATTGATAATTCTGACACAGGAAGATTGGTGCAAGTTTAAAGCTAGAGTGATCTACATGGCAAGTTCTGGGGCAGCTATGACTTCATAGCAAAAAAAAAGAAAAAGAAAAATGAAAAAGCAAAAGCAAAACAAACAAACAAACAAACAAACAAAAGTCGGGGTCCTTTCTTTCTGAGGGACCAATATGAAATTCAAAATAGGGGGAGCATACTCTAAAGACAAGGGAAGAAAGTTAACAGCTGTGTATTCAAATCGACTAAACCCAACCTGGACCTCAATGGGGGCAACAGTTAGGTCCCAGAGCTCCTGAGTGTTAATCAAATTTCTGCAAATTGCACGGGTTTTAACTGTGCTTTGGGAGTTTATGACTTAAAGCAATCGTGAGGGATCCTCTGGTGCGACAAGCAATTAACCCTAATACATGTGTTTTGTAAATCTGAATTTACTCCTATGAATGGAGGGTTTGAAGAATGAAAAAATAGCCAAAGAAGAACTAATTAGGGAAGACTTCCAGGAGGGGGTCAGCCAGGTACCAGTCTAAGAGTAGACAGTGGTCACAAGAGAAAGGGTCAGGAAGTCTCAGTGAAATGTAGCCTTGTGTCTGGAGCCATACGCCACTCCAAAACAACAACGAGGACTTCTGAGAGTGCACAGAAGTTTAGTTTGCAAGAGGCTTCTGTCTCATCACTGTGATGTTTAGCTTTAATTGTCAACTTGACGTAATCTAGAATGATCTGGGAAGAGAGTTTCGGTAAAGTGTTGTCTGGATTTCGGGTGCTGCCCTGTGGGCACGCCTGGGAGGGATTTTCTTAACTGGGTTAATTGAAGTGGGAAGACGCACCTTGAATGTGGGTGGCACCATGTTATGAGTTGGGTCCTGCACTGAATGAACAGGAAAGATCCAGCTGGTAAGCATGCGCATGTTCCTTCTCTCTCTCTCTTTGGGTTCCCATCTGATTGAAGTCCAACTGGTGATAGACTGGATCCTGGGCTTGTGAGCTAAAGAAAACCCTTTCCCCTTAAGATGTTCTTTTTGTGGTACTGAATCACAGTCACAGAAAGAGAACAAGGACCATTTCCATTATGATGGCAGCCAAGAGGGCTTACCCGGTGTACCAGGACTGTACCAGGACTACGTGCTTACAGAGTGAGCCCACAAACAACCTAGTCAGTTTAGTATTAATATCATCTTTTCATAGAGAGAAGAAACTAAGACAGAAGTGCTTAAAATCATGTGTTCTTTGAAAGAAAAAGAAAAAGAAAGAAAGAAAGAAAGAAAGAAAGAAAGAAAGAAAGAAAGAAAGAAAGAAAGAAAGAAAGAAAAAGGGAAAAGAAAACATAGATGGGTAGCAGAAGAGCAAAGATCTCACATGAAGCCTATGTGGCTTGGTGATTTTCATCACATCATGCTCAGAACAGGATGGGGTCAGGGGTCTGGGGAGGCAGCAGACCATGGAAAACAGACGCACGACTCCAATCATTTCTTTATTTCACGCTGTGCTTTGCGGTCTACTTACTAGTTCGTAAATAACAACTAATTTAGTCATCCTGGTAACTTTTCAGCAGAAAAAGGAGGAAGGGAGGACAGGGGCAGGGACAGGGAGAGGGATACCATCCCAGAAAGTAACTAACCAGCCCCACACAGCTAGCAAAAAATGTGAAGGCCTTCCTGCAACCAAGCTCTTAAGCATGTCTCCTGCTGCCACCCTGGCCTCTGGTTTTGACATGTGGGACCAAGGAGGTACAAACAGAGGTCTCTCCATCTTCAGGAGCTCTGCATCCAGGAGGAAGAGCCAGAATGTCAGCCTGTATCAGTCAACCGTGAAATAGAAAGAATCACAGGACATGTGAGGGTGCTGGGGGGGAGTGGGGGTGCTTGACTAGACCTGTGGGGTTTGACCTGGGCTGCACTCCTCCCTGTCTTACAGATACCAAAGTCAAGTTACCTGTGGCTGTCGGTGAGCTCAAAGTGGCTGAAGCTGTAAGGAGCCGCAGCAGAACAGTCGCTTGTCCCACCCGATAGCTACCTGTCGCTCTCAGATTCTTTCAGTAATTATTCTGAAAATGTTGAACATTTTAATCAGGCATTTTTCACTGGCTTCATGTAGGCGTGAATACTATCTACTCTAGAACTGATATTTTTTTTTCCCTCTGTCCACATTCTCAAATAAAATATAGTTAAACTCCCACTTCTCAGCACTGGCTTCCAACTTGCCTCTTGGGTGAGTTTTACCCACTCATCTTTTCAGCGTCTTTTCCTCCAAAAGGTGCCCAGATCTGACCCCCTTGTCCACTCAGAAATTAGCCTGTCCTAAACAGTGTTCTTAAGAAACCCCCCAAACAAGCTCATCCCAGGCCATACAACTTAGTCAACAGCAAGATCACCTTAACACATCTCAGACACAAGTCTCCCTCCTCATCTCCATCCATGTCCCGACCACACCTCTGGCTTTTCTTATCTGATTGGGACTACCCAGGCCCCTTGCCTTCCCTCCTCCCTCCTGCTTGGCTCCTTCCCTGCTTCCTGCAGAGCAATCAAAAGTGCTTGCAACAAGAAAAGCAAACTCCCACCCTTCTCTATTCCAACATTCCAGTGCTCCCTACAGTGCTTTAAATAAGGCCTGAGGGGTTTGCCCGCCCCTCAGGAGGTCCCCTCTGATTCCTAGCTTCTGCCCCACCCCCCCCCCCACACACACACACACACACTCTGTGGTACTGGCTTGTAGGCTGTCTATTGCCTGACCAGTTTCCCACCTTGGGCTCCTGTCCTTGATGCTTCCTTCCTGGAAATGCTTTTCTGGGTCCCGTACTCTGCCCTATCCTCCCGGTTTGGGTTCAGTTCTCTGTCACCACGGCAAGCATATCGTCATCTCTTCAGACCTTTCGACTTACAACCAACTGCCTGAAATATTTACTCTCCTATGGGTCAATTGACACACTTTCTTCTTCTTATTCATTTCACCTCTAGGAAAGAGACTTGCACTTAGACGTGCAAGCACCTCCCTGGCTTCTTTACTAGCCAACCTCAGTGTTTGAACAATGAGCATAGGAGTGATGCGCAACAGAAAAGTTGAATTAATAATTTAACTATCATCATCAATTACCAAAGTAGTACGTGGGTATAGCAGAAAGCTGGGACATAATAGTAAAACATATTTTCTTTTGCATCTTTTCCTAGGCATATTTTTTAGTTGAAATGACTCTGTATTCTCAGTTTGTACCCCATTTTTAAGATTCGGCATCCATAAGAAATTCTTTGGATTGTGTCCCATGTCTCGTGTGATCTCTGTTCAAATACACATCCATTTCTTTTTTCCTGTCTTCAGCTCCTTCCTGATTACTCTTACACAAGTGACGTCACTATTCTTTGTTTTGTTTAGTGAAGTATCTTAATCCATGGGCAAGAGTGCCTGAGTGCACTATTAACATTTCCAGACCTCAGTGTCTTTATCCACAAAATGGGAACAGCAACAACCCACACCAAAACCTGCCTTTACTAACTTACGGGATCATGCCAGAGTCTAATGAGGTATCAGGACAAACATCTCACTAGGTATTTGGGGTAAATAATCACTTTTTAAACTATGGCGTTGTACAAATCCAGTAAGATTTACAGGAGGGATAATGAAAACAAGTCATTTGTAAAGTAATTTGTAAATGTGAATAAAAAGCTATTGGCAATTTTTCTAGACTGAGTGAGTGAGTGAGACATGTCCTAATGTTTGCATCTAATTGCTAAACAGTTGCCAGTGCCTAATTCTAGGTTTGTACCCTCTAACAGCTTTTTTAAAAATCATTTTGGAATTTTTTTCTTTTCTTTCTTTCTTTCTTTCTTTTTTTAATTAATCAATTAAAAAAATTTTTAGAGCTTTCAGATGTAAAGCTGGGGTCAGTTATTTTTAGCTATCCCTTCAGCCTGTCTCATTAGCCAAGTATTTTGAGGTAATAACGTGGGCATATTTGATGATTGTTCATTTTGAAAGATGTCATTTTGAGACTTTTCTGGAAATTTCAAAGCTGCCTGTGGGAGACCTGTTTTATGCCAAAAAATGTCATTTCACATTCAGCCCTACATACTGCCTTGTGCTCTGCCTTATAAATGTTTCACACCACCTGCATTTTTTATCGTGGCTCTTTCATGTGAACTTGGATTTCTTGTGGCTCACCTCGACACTGTCTGAAGGGGAGAAAGTGATATTTTAAATGGCCCTTTCCCCCTTTGTCACAGAAGATAAAATTCCCCAATTATTTTCCCCCTGCATAGATATCTATATTAATATTTCAAATAATAGATTCTTTATAGTGTTATTCATAAGCCATGTATTAAATTTAAAACAAATGTATCCTTAAAAATGAATGTTTAATCTGTGTTTAATACCTGAAGTCAGATTTGTGTTGACTTAATTTGGCTTTAAAGGAAATGTATAAAATGATTCACACTCTTTCATTCACTCCACAAATATTTTAACAAGATTATTGATTACCACCTACATCATCTCTTTTAATCCTTATACTAGTGTGGCAATTTAGGAATTATCATCATTGTCATCATCATCAATATCATCATCATCACCACCACCACCATCACCACCATCATCATCACCACACTATGGTGTAAAACAAAACAAAACAAAACAAAACAAAAGGCTGTAAAGAGCCCCTTTAGTTGGCTCTTTGCTATAGTGTGGTGTCTAGGACTTATGTAGAAGAACCTATATGAGGAGAACCTTTGAGCTAAGAGGTCGGGAGAAAAAGCTAGAGAGTCTGGGGAGATAAGACACAGTATAGGAAATTCAAAATGGAGACCAGGAAGAGTGTAGGCCACAGCTGCCTAGTTTTGCTTCACATCTGCACCCCTGGGTATTAAAATATCCTGAGTTTTGGCTTCCATCCTCAGACATTATTTATCATCGGTAAGGAGTGTGACGTAACCGTGGGAATTTCTATGTAAATGTTTTAGGTCATTCTACCGGTCAACACAGCTGATGACCCACAAACCTGCATAAGGCCTGGACTCGTGTGCACAATAGTACAGAGATGGTCCTGTCCATCTCTCCTAGGTTCTTAGTGTTCCAGGTACTGGGCAGGTTCCTAGGTCTTAAGTTGAAATGGACAAAGCAGAGATAGGAAATTTGCATGGCAGATCCCCATGAAAAGGGAGACTCTGCCTTTGATGGGAAGACGAGAAGAATTTTATCTGACTTGGCTTGCGTGCTGTCAAAATTATCCTAAGTTCATGCGTGCAGCTGTCCTGCTATGACCAGAGGACACTTTCCTGGGAGTCATCCACAGTCCCTGGCTCTGGCGCTCTTTCTACTGACTCTTCTACAATGATCCCTGAGCCTTGAGGGGAGGCCATTTATGCTGGAGAATCCTGCAATCTCTTATTTTTCAGCCCCTGATCCAGCTGTGAGCTGTGTTGATCAACATCTACTGCAAATAGAAGTTTCTCTGATAAGGATTGAAAGATGCACTAATTTATGGGTGTAACATAAGTCAAAAGGAGTTTAATGCTATGTCCATTTAACACAGTAATAGTAATAGGTTCTCTTATGGAGTGCGATTCGTTTAGTTATAGCTTCTTGGTCCAATAATGGTACTAGATATGGGCTTTAAATCTAGTCAGAGAGTAGTTGGCTACTTCCATGGTGTTAATACCACGACTGCACCAGTTAACATGTGTGAGACAAGTCAGCCATTATTGTAGCCAGCAGGTCTCACTTCTGTGTAAGACCGATGGCCAATTTTCTCCTCTGGTTGCATGCATAGCATCTTGCAGTACCATAAAAGCTAGCTTGTAGGGATGAAGCTTCCGTGTCAGTACCAGCATTATCCATGTCCTATGACTTAAGTATGTTATGTCTTCAGCAACATGATAGTGCTGTCAAGTTCTGGAGGGTAACCAAGAACATTGAAAATAGGCTATAATGTTTGGAGATCTTTGAGACCTCAGTAGCAAATGCAAAAGGAGTAACTCCTTCTTGGCACTGGGTGTTTATGTTACTCTTTGGTGTCTAGTTTAGGCATTGTTGTCTCATTCTGGGATAACTCCATTTCAATTCTTTTTATGTGAGTACATAGAAAACTTCAACAGTAGTCAGTTTCTATATAACTTTTTCAAAGTCTTTAGCATTAGTTATCTCTCCTTGGCTTCCCTCTTGTGGCCTTCCCTCTCCTCCCAACCCCAGTTTAACCCTTCCTATCCATTATTCTTTTTAAATTCTTTATACCAATGTGCTCTATATCCCTTCCGTTGAAAGGCCTCTCCCATGACCCCTAAGTAATTTCCTGACCTTGCTGGGTATTCCAAGTCAAGCAGACATATTTAAAGCTTCAAAGCTAATATCCAAAAAATGAGAGAAAACCTTCAACATTTTCAGAGCTTCTTAAAGAGAAGTCTCCTATTCATTAATGGTTTTGATGCTAAAGATACCAGTCAATAGAATTATCAAAACAATGGAAACCCCATTAATTTATCAAATTAGGTGAATGAAGATGGGTTATGAATGCATCTTTCTTCATGACATTTATAAAATCACTTGTATATAGGAGGCACTCATTAACCGTTAATGTGTTTTGCTACTAAATTCTAATATGCAAGAAAAGAGAAGCGCTTACAAATAGTCCCTACAATCATATTTCTGCTGGAGAGTTTTTATTAACAAAGGTTCTTTGATGGCCATCTAAATTTCATACCATTGCAGCAAATGCATTACATTCCTATTTATGGAAAATCA
This sequence comes from Mus pahari, assembly GCF_900095145.1. Classification (NCBI taxonomy): domain Eukaryota; kingdom Metazoa; phylum Chordata; class Mammalia; order Rodentia; family Muridae; genus Mus; species Mus pahari. Next base: position 55,167,729 of record NC_034595.1, read on the forward strand.
TTTCCCATGGGTTAGGGTTCAGATCGTGTGCATAATATTTTCAAATCACTTGTTAAAAATAAAATACATCATGACAAGCCTTTCTAATACTGTAACTACTGAATGCACTTCCAGTTAGAAGAAAAAAAATCCACTCATGCTGCCCTGAGACCCCAAGATTTCGCTAGCCCCCCCGCCCCCCCAGCCAAATCTTTGTGCAGCTGTAAATAGGATAGAATCCAACATTCTGGGGAAGTCTGCATTTTAGGATGAGGTGTGTAATTTACTGTAAAGTTTATCATAATAGAATCTAGCAGTTACCGCTCTCATCAAAGCATAAGTCCCTACCTCTTCAAGCCCAGCTCGGCTGAGGCAGCCTCTGTTTTGCCAGCAGAGCGACTTTTTGACCCTGAACACTAAACAGTCAGAATGGTTCCGCAGCTCCTGACCGCTGGAACATGGTTCATGAGGAACTTCAGAAAATGGACTTTTCATTTCTTTTCAACCTTGCCAGGATTCCCTCTGTGGTTGTTTGAATGAGAACCAGCCCGGCTAGGCTGAGGTATTTGAACACTGGGTCACTCATTGGTGGTACTGTGGGAGAGGTTTAGGATGTGTGGCCTCAGCAGAAGAAACATGTCACTGAGAGGTAAGCCTTCAGGTTTCCTAGCCTCGCCTTACTGCCCATTCTCCTTGGCTTTGCTTGTGGTAAAAGCTGTGACCACTCGGCTCCCTCTTCCTGCTGCCATGCCTGCTATGTGCTACTATGCTCTCTTGCTGCAATTATCCCATGGGAATTATATGCCCCAAAACACCCCTTCCAACTTTTCTCGTCATGGTGTTTTATCACAACAACAACAAAAAAAAGTAACAAATAAATACTCTTACTCTTGGCAATGCCAAGGACCAACTACACTATACAGAATGACTGGGCATCGCCAATTTTCATGCCCAGGACTAAAACTGTGCAAATGATCAGTGCTCTATCTGCCCTGTAATTTGACTTTCCAAACTGTGAGGGTTGCTCCAGTAAGGGGTCATGATATCAATGTAGTTGACTTCAAGCATTTTTTTTAAATTCAGGAAGGAAGAGAATAACTGTAACTTTAATTTTTTTTCAAACCCTAGTTTTAATGATGCTTCTTAAATGCTTTACTCTCCCTTGTAGCCACCACCCATCAGAGGCAGTGGAAAAGAAAGGATACAGGGGAAGTTGACCTGCTTAGAAAGGTTCTTTGGAGCAACTCCCATCTGTATTGTCTGGAAATCAGCAGTTCATTTCCTAGGGGTCAGCAGTGGCAGCTTGATCCACTAGCAGACACTTCACAGATATACCAGCAGTCCGCTTCCGTAGAGTAGGGATAGCAAACACGAATCATCAGAGGTGCACTACCTAACAGAGACAGCCAGGCCTCTGCCTCAGCCCAAGTCAGCAGGAGGGACAGGGACAACAGGAACGCCAGGAAACGTTTTCAGCTGTACCTCTCAGTGAAGCAAAGATCCGTGAAGGCTTGAGACCAACAAGCGCCAGACCTACAAGTGTTTCACAGCTAGCTCTATAAGCATGCCTAGCTCAGCCTCCATCACTGTCCATCGAGTTCTATTTATACTCCATCCAAATATCAGGTGTCCTGCACGGGTCTTACCTCAGCACGTGTCTTGCCTCATCACGAGAGTCTGTCTCAGCTGACATCACTCTGCCAATCAGCCTGATTCTTCAGAAGTGGCAAGAAACTGCAGCACACTACCAGAAGTTTCTTGGTGCATTTCTCTCTATGGAGTCCCAGCCAATGGAGCTCAGCTATGCAAGGGAAAGCCGACCAATGCATGCATGTCATTAGCAAAGTATCCTTCATCACATGTCCTTTCACGTGCTTACATTAGCAGAACATCCTTTCTCCTGTGTCTGCTTCAGTGAAATGTTCCTTCATGAGTCTGCCTTAGCTTTTCACCTGTGTCTACTTCAGGAAAACACTCCTTCATGTGTTTGCCCCAGCAAAACACCATCCAACACAACTGACTTTCCAAAGAACCCCTAAGTTTACACTTCAAATTATGGAAGAAAATACCACAGTGTAGAATGGAATAGAATAAGGGACTGGAGTATAGCATAGATAGTGTATTGGTTATTAAATTTTGGGCTCAGGAGTGTGTGTGTGTTAAAATATGATGATGTGTGTATATTTTTTACAGTGGTCATAAAATCAGAGTACCAAAATTTTCACATCAGAACCCATTTTGCACAGTGTCCTTTTTTACTGATAAGATCCTCTGTAGACAAACCTTCCTTTGTCTTTCTGACAACTTCCAACTCTGTCTAAGACATGAAACCTTTATGTAGTTTTGCTGTACAATATGTAGGTCACTTTCCTTCCCGCAACAGACTTCTGAGTGGGGAACTATTATTATCCCTATTTTATTGACAGATACATGAAGAAAATTGCCTAAGGTAACAAGATTGACAGATAGGCAACCTGAGATTTGAACCCATTGCCTCTAAGGGCAAAGCCTAGGCATTCAGCCATTAAATTGGCAAGTTTGTCCCTCACACATTAGGCTGGACCCAGCACTTTTTCCTGTGTGCTTTCGTGAGACACAGCCTTCAAGACAGTGCTTGTCACATTGTTTAAACGTCTGCCTCCTAGTAGTAAGTTGTGACAGCTGTAAGGACAAGAACCATATTCTCTACTGTCTTAAAGCATGCATGTGTATGTGTCACACACGGAAAGCCTCAATTCCCAATAAGGAACTGTTATCATATGGTCTTCACAGAGGGAACACTGTTAGGCATTGCCATGGTTTTCAGGTGAACTGACAAATTTAGCCAAGAAGCTTAGCCCAGATTACTTTATACTTTTTCTATTACAATAAACACATGAATATTATTTAGTAAAAGAAATGATCACTTTGGATGAAGGTCATGGAGAGTCAAAGAAATCACAGAAGTATTAGCAATTTTATAGACAGATAAAGACATGATCAGAAACGTTTCACAAAGTATCAAATATGCATTTTTCATTCATGACCATACTGTTCATAGACATGACTGAGAACCACATTCATTTCTCTTCATGGTACCATTTCATCTGGCCCACTTATTCAATCTTTTATTCAGCATAGAGAGTGGAGCTAAATCCCACAGTTGGTCCTGGAATATAGGCTCAATGTGCACTGTTTCTCCCCTCCAGGAGTTCCCTGTCTAAACTAGAGTCCAATAAGTAATCAGGTAGTTTGGGGTGATTTTAGCTAGCAGCAAAGGGTCTGAGCTCAAAAGTCAGTCGGCTTGAGACTCTAGGCTGGTCTTCCTCAGTAAAGATCTGTTGTATATTGAGCAAGGTGCAATACCATCAAGGAACAACCAGACCATGAGCAAGGTTCCAAACCAGCTAGGAACTGCTGTACCATGAGTAAGATACAACACCAGCAAGGAATTGTGGAACCAAAAGCAAGGTGTGACATCAGTAAGAAACTGGTATGTTATCATGAGCAAGGTATGACACCATCAAAAGTCTGATGTACCTTGAATAAGGTATAACACTCCCATGAATCTGCTGGCCTTGCACTTGAGCACTTTAATGAATTTTCAAGCCAGTTATTTATCATCTCTTACAGCTGCTATTAGAAAATACACACAAATACTTCTAAGCAAATGGAATTTCTGTTTCTAAACGCTGTTACTCCCCCAGAAAAGGGTATCTCTCATCTCTCATTAAAGAAGCTTCATATGCAACAGATAAAGATTACACAGATCCACATGTGGTCAAAATGTAGGGAAAACAAACCTGGGGGATGCCCAACCCTAGCTGATACATCTGCAATGTACAATACCTGTACCTAAGGCTTGGAGAAAATTGCATACTTGAGGGTAAAAACACTGTAGGGGCCAGAGATCTTGGGCATCTGTTGCCAGATGGTGTCCCCTAGACATGACAGGGAAGATGCATCCAAGAAATCTCAATAATATGGTTATCTGAACAAGACTAGCATAATGACAAGATCATCTGACACGCCAACATAAGTGGGAGCAGTTGCATATGGTCCCACACCTAGAGAAGAGCTACAGAGCATCAGTGTCTACTGAGAGAGGGAGAATTAGTTTCCTTCAGGGACAAGCTCTCTCATAGGAGGTTTAAATATCAAGTGGTGTGTCCTGGACACGTGTACATACCAGCAATGCTAAAAGGATTCAGTAGGTTGTACATGTGTGTATGCAAATATATGTATATACGTACACACGCATACATATATAAACATATGTGTACATGTAGCAATAGTAATGGAAGATCATGAATTTGAGAGAAAACGCAGGTAGACTTGGAAGGGAGAGAAAGGAGCTAGAAATATTTTATATATATATATATATATATATATATATATATATATATATATATAATGAAATTCTTTTCAAAAATTTTAAACATGCACAAAAAAGTCTTTTCACAGAGACATGAACTCAGCTCCCTATAGGTAGAAAGGGTGGGATGGTAGCCAACACTAATGTTTTAAGATGTATAACCTTAGGCAAGGTACTTGACATAGCCCTCTTCACTTTGATTTTTGTGTCTAGAGAAAAGATCTGAGTCAGAATGTTAATTACTATTCATCGGTCACCCTCCATGTGTCCATTGATTGACTCAGGCATTGTGCTAAGCATTTTCCACGTATGAGCTCAGAGCAGGATGGTGGAGATGTGGGCATTTGTCATTTTAGGATGTCACTGTGTTCCCTGGATCCAGTGCTTGTTTAAAGTTCCTCTTTTTTCATTCATCTTTACTAAGCAACTTTTTTTTTCTGCTTTACATCCCCTAGAGCCCATCACTTCCTAGCTTACATATATGTATATATATATATATATATATATATATATATATATATATATATATCTCACGGGCCCATTGTAATATATATTTATATCATAATAGTGCTTACCTTATACCCACCCACACACAATCCAATCTACCTGCAACACTAAAGTTTATGAGAAAAATACTTTAAATTTATCTTCTTAGAAGAATATCCTTCTTTTGCCCAAATGAAATTTCTTGATAAACAAAGTATCGACATGCTTATCTCTCATAATAAGATAATTCTGTTCTGCTTTGATATTATGCTGTAGACCCATGATGCTGATGCTCTTCTCGTTTACATAGCTGCCTGAGCTTGGAAGGCTTTTTAGAGCAAATTATGGAACTATAAGTTCATATCTCCTAATGGAACAAAAAATGTACCCATTTCCATCAAATTAACTCACCATGATTTCCTCTTTTTAAATTAAACAAAATTGGTCTATTTAGCGGGCATAAATGGGGTGGTCAGTAGGACATGGAGCATGGACTGGTTTTCATGGCTGTGAAAATGGGTAAAACCCTGAAGCAGCCCTCATTTCCCCAGAAAATGTACTGCATGAGCCTTGACACCTGAATCAAGAGTTGGGCACATGCTCACTTTCATTATGTACCTGCAGTGGCCTTGCTAGATGCTTTGTGGGGAGTTACACACTTAAAAACCATAACTTCAGGGCCAGTGGGATGGCTCAGCAGGTAAACACACTTGCTGCCAGGCCTGACACACTGACCCCAAGCCTGACACACTGAACCCAAAACCCACATGGTGGAAGCAGACAATGAATTTGCAAGTTGTTCTCCGACCTCCACATCTGTGCCTTGGTACTTGCACACCCGAAATAAACTAATAAATCTAATAAAAATTTAAACACAAGTTTGCCAGCTATCTTTCAGTATTTGAGACTATATATATATATATATATATATATATATATATATATATATATACACCTATATGGGTGTGTGTCAATATATTGTTAATGTGGTTACATATAAAAATCTCAAAATCTCACTTGATAGTTTATTTTCTAAATGTTTCCTGGAATCTAACAAGGTGTCTTGTTCCCTTGTGCGGACTATAAATCCTTTGACACAGTTCTGTTCCTCTCTAATAGATGCTCTACTTTTCGTCCTCTTTTCGCCATGGGCCCTACATCATTAGTGATGTAATAGATACCTCTGTGTCTATTCTAGTTAAAGGAAAATATAGAAAAATTAGTATGGCAGAAGTTTGAGACACTGGCGATAACAGAGAACAAGATGAATTCAGACACTCCCAAAGGTGTGTAAAGTCCTCTGATCCAGTGTATAGCTGACAAAGTGAGGTTTAGGGCAGCCTTTCTTTGTCCCTTTTGAGCAACCGTAGGTGCCCAGCACTGTGCTGGAGGCTCCAGATGTGTGGTTACTGATAAGAGCTGCTTCAGGGTGCTGTATACAGCTATCACTTACTCCTCACAACTCTAGTGAGTGAGACCCTGAGAATCTTCATCTAAGAAGAGAATCTTAGTCTAAGAAGAGGATTCTTAAGTAATTGGTGCCCTGGTGTAGCGGTGGGGAAGAAGAGAGGCGAGAACAGCAAGGAGTCAGGGCTAGAAAAAGATGTGGTGAGTGAAGCCTCTACTCCAATCTTGCCTCACCTAGAGACAGGGTCCCAAGGGAGCATCTAAGAAAAAAATCTTCAAGGTATAGGATGTGCCATAATGGAGCACATCCCACTGTAAAGGAGCAGGAAGGACTCAGAGTAGATGCCCAGCTCCAGTAATAGCAAGTCCTCCTTAATATGTGAAGCAGCGATTACTGTCATCATTTTTCAAAGGAGACTTGAGGTCCTCAGAGTTTGCTCTTAGATTGAGATCGGACGCCAGATTGATGGCTTCATGATCAAAACTGCTCCTACTAGGAGCAAAAAATCTTGTAGACTGAGGGCAGGCTCTGAGTTCAGAAGTAGCACCGGGCTACTGGGGGATGAGCGTTCCAGAGAGGTCAAGGAGTGTAGTGCTTTGTGGAATGGTGAAACAGACCCTCCCTCCATGTTGCATAAAACAGAGATGACTCTGCCCTTAAAATCCACAGTCACAAAGGAGGAAGATTTTATTGTACTTTTTTTTTTTTGGTTACAGAATGCAATTCTGTTACGCATTATAAATATAAAGATATGAACCTGCTAAGCAAAATAAAAGCAAAGTTCCCCCCCCTTTCAAAGGGAAAATGCTTCCCTAATGAAGGGAAATGGGCAACGACATTGTTTCTCTTCTCTGGCATGGCCCTCTATGACTCTTAGAAGTGAAAATGGCACAGGGCATTTGTCCTAGAACCTGGTTGGATCTAAAACTGTATGTGGTAGAAGGTCAGAAGCCAGTTTGCCAGAACCAAAAGAAACTGGTGCAGCAGAGAACGCTGGTCTGAAAGCTCGCTACCTTCGTAGATGCCTCTCCCACACACCCCACAGGGAGCATGAACAGTGTGTCTCCAAGGGCTTTGCTTTCCTCATTTGCAAAACAGAAGTGATGTCTGTTCCCCTGTCTCCTGCATCCTCTGCATTCAAAGGATGCCATCTCTTCCCACTCTCTAGACCAGTGGTTTTCAACCCTTTGAGGATCAAATGACCCTTCCAAAGGAGTAGTATATCAGATATTCTTCATATCAGATATGTACATTACGGTTCATAACGGCAGCAAAATTACAGTTCTGAAGTAGCAACAAAAATAATCTCATGACTGTGGCCACCCCAACATGAGGGACTGTATTAAAGGGTCGTAGCATTAGGAAGGCTGGGAACCACTCTTCCAGATTCTCACTTTTAATTCTGCGTGACTCGGGTTGTCTCTCCTCCACATGGATTCATCTTAACTCTCTTACATTTGTCATGTTAACTTGGAAGAATGCTTCCATCTACATTAAACTTCAGAGTAACTTTAGCTGTGTCCAAAGCGGTCTAGAGTATGGATGTGAGAGGACTTCAAAGGAGACCCATCAGCATGTATATCATGATTCCAGGTCATCCCCTAAGGACACACTGCACTACACATTCTGGACTTGCACATTAAGGAAAGCTTAGCTTCGCTTTTGATCCAGACATGATTTCTTTAAATACATAGAAAGCACTGAGGTCACAGAGTGCTTACCCCTTCCCAGGCCCCATTTGGGGGGAGCGGGATTGTTCAATGAGTCATTTTTGTCATGATCTCTGAGGTGTCTGAGGTTGAGTGATGCATCACATCTCCTGCTAAGACCCGGTACTGCCGCTGATCCCTGGCTTCAAGTTTGGTTCATCATAGTCTCTTCAAATTCTCTAGACAAAACAGTCTGAGAAAGTTGGAACTGGACACGGACTCTCTCTGCTCCTTTGATTCCACTCCAGTGTGGTGATTAGATGAGTATTTGCCTTGTCGCAGATCAATTATTTTGAGGACTCAGAATTTCTTGCTGTCTTGAATTGTGCGGATGGTTTTTAAGTAGGCCATAAAAATTCCTGCGAATGATTTGTTTAATTATTGTCTTGCTCCTCATTTGCATTTTTATCTAAAACTCTGAGAACCGAAATCTGCATTCAACTCCATTTCCTGTGAACTACAATTTGCCTTATTGGGAGAAATATCTGGACTGTGCTTTGTGTATGGAGTTACATCAGCAGGCAGCCAAATGTCTGGGATGTTGCTCTGATGGCTACAGACGTTGCTATTTTGGCTGCTTTTCCTCAGGTTTAAGACAACATTTGATGGTTATCCAATTGCCTCGATTCTTTATGTCACTTGAGCAATTATTAAGGTTTGAATATCTTTAGACTTTCTCATTCTGAATTAGCTTCTGAGAATGGAGAATTCTGGCTCATTGCCCAGAACTTGTTTTGTTTGTTTTTTTTTCCCCTGCTTGTTCTTCTTCTTTGTTCCTCTAACTTACTTGAAAGACTTTCCTTTCCATGATACATAACTAAATGCATAATAACACAGTGAACCCATCATATTTAATGCTGTCCCTTTACCACCGAGACAACTGTAGCGGGTTGTGGTAGAAAGAACATTTTAAAACGGTGGGAACGTGCTTGATGAAGGATTCTGTGAGGTTCAACACAAGAAGAGCTTTGGAAATTCTAGAGTCTTGACTGAGATCTAAAAAGCTGCAGAGCAGTAAAATCGTGGGGGGTGAAAAGCTGCAGTTGCAAAAGAAACAAACAAAACATTCTCTCGGTGCGGGTACCCACACAAACAAGATGGCTCACGTTGGTGAGTGTGCTCCTGTTGGACTAGAATGAAACTGGTCACTGCTCCGGCTCTCCACGGAGACAGAGTTCTGTGCCTGCTCAAGGACTTCCGTGAATTAGTGACACGTTGGGGAGAGAAGTAGCAAATCTTGAGTCCAAGTCTAATGTTCTTTCGCCCTCAAACTGCTATAAATGTGACAAATTGTCTTATTAGTTTAGCCTAGTTCAGCATTTCCTCAAGTGTGGGATGTTAATAGGTGTTACATGAAATAATAGTTTCATGGTCAAATGAGTATAGAAAACGATGTTAAATAAAATTAAACACATTTCTTTATTTCAGGCTTCTCTGAACCTTTAATATGTTAATATATATCGGTGACTCTCCTAGAGAGAAATCAGATATACAGCAGCACAGAATAACTCACAGAAGGCTTTTGGAGAAGTTCTGGCGTCCTGATAAAAGGCAAACTTTGTGCACCAGTCAGGGGACGGAAGGAACAATAAATCAAGTTAGACATTTCAAATGACAAGGTGAAGGATGTACTGCATCCACAGATAGGAGCAGAACTCCAGAGTGGACAATGAGAGTGAGCGAGTCACCTACAGGTGAGCAAGGAAAGATGATAGCCACTTGATTGAAAGCAAAAGGAAGGGACCCAGTGCATGCTAAGAGGGATCCTAAGGATGGAGCAGATAGGATAATGAGATCCATGAACCACCCAAGCATCCCTCTCTCTGCTTTCTTCTCTGTTGCGGGACAAATCTGACCCAGAGCCAGCCACCTGTAGCCTCATTTCTAGGTCCAGCCTCTCGGCCCCAGAGGGGTCCTGTGTGCCCTGCCCTAGGTGCTTGGAATGTGTTCATTGCTTCCTTACTTGGGTTCACCATCCAACAATGTAGGAGTCACACCCATTTTCACATGGAGTAGACACAAACTCACTTAGCTAGTGAGAGATGGATTGAACCCAGGTTTGTCTGTCTGCCTCTTTTTACCACATTGCTGAGCCAGGAAAAAAAAAAAAAAAAAAAAATCAGACATTTAAGGAAAGCTGGAAGCACTCACAGAAGGAATTTTTCATCTTCAATTTTGAGCACATTCCCCTTATTGCTGACATGATTAATCCTCTAATGGAATGAATAAATTTAATCTGGAGGGAGTTTTCACCCTACAGGAACAGAAAACCTTGTATTCATCCCTATAACCCAGGGGCCTAGATTAGTCCAGTGCTCAGCAGAGCTAACATTTGTTGAATGAAACAAAATTGTGGAGGGAAGGAAGGAAGGAAGGAAGGAAAGGAAGGAAGAAAGGAGGGAGGGAGGGAGGGAGGGAGGGAGGGAGGAATTGCAAATTAGCATTCCAAGAATGTTTGCTTGGAGCTCTCCTAGGACAGAGGTGCCCTTCAGTCTATCTTTAAGCATTGTCGTAGCTGAAATGGGACTATTTCCATCTTGAGCATCTGCTCTGATCGTGCTTCTTTGGCTGTAACACCTCTCTCCTTACAGTCCCCCAACATACACATCAACCGTAGATGTGTGTGCACATACCCATCTGTGCTTCTGTGCTTCTGTCTTAACGGTACCAATTCCCTTCTGGTCAAGAGAGAGCAGATCTGTAATACTAATTTTTTAAGGTGCCAAAGATTATCAAATCTTATGCCAAACTTCTTCCATCAGACTACCACAATACCCCCATGTTGCTCACTACCATAAAATGCATCTTTCTAATTTGGTTGGACATTACAATTTCCACTACTTCAAATTTTCTGTAACTCCACTAACCTTAACGCAACCAACTCCACTAAGATGAATTCTTATATCCAACTGAGAAGGAATTCTCCGTCAAAGTTATTTATCATTCTCATTCTTCCATACACATTTTGCTTCTTCCACAACACTGTCTTCTTCTCTTCTTCTTGCATTCCTTTGTCTGCCCATTCATTCATTCACTCATTCATTCACTGATATCCTAGTGTACACCAAGCACTATCATAGCAAAGCAGATGCCAACACAAATAAAGTTTGGTCTCTGAGCAATGCACAGCCTTCCATGGGAACCTCACATATTAAGCAAGATAACATGATGCGGTGTGCTGAGGATTGCAACGAAGGCACAAGTTAAAGGAGAAAGCCCTGACCTAGTATCTCCAAGAGTTCACAGACAGTGTCTCCTCCTAGCATCCTATACATAGCTGGAGCCCAATTATAATGTTTGTTGATGAGTAAGTGAGCTAGGCAACATTTGGATTAGGCTTCTACAATTTGTAACTGAGGTTCCCTTTGCTTATATGAAAGAAAATACTCTTACAGTTCTCAAAGTGTGCTTCAGATAAGCTTCCTTGAATCCACTTTTATTGTATCTGTCCAATGATATTATGAGCACCTAATAACCCCAAGTTTTACTTACACTTTTTCCCCATATACCATCTCCCATGGTGTTGGGGATTCCACTGAATTGAATCTGATAGGGCCATCATATTTTTATAGAATCATATGTCTGGAAGAGGAGCATTTGAAGTGCATACAGTTCACGATGTGGCTCCATCCTGGGAGAGCCTCCACAGGCAACGCTTGTCAGATCCAAGCCTTAGAAACAACCTGGAGTTCTTGTTACAATACGCATTCCAACTCTGTGGGGTGGCACCTAAGAGTCTGTTTCTAAGATGCTCCTAAGAGATGTTGATATTCATGACCCACGGACCCCAGTTTGAGCATCAAGGTAAAGGAATAAACAAAAGAAAAATGGCACTCCCGAGTTTCTGTTTATATCAGGTATTGTTCAACTTGTTCATTTTATTAAGATTCACAGAGTGACTACACATTCATGTAGCCAAGGAAATGTTTTTAATATACACATTCTCAGGATCCACTCTTATAGAGTTGCTGATTCAGATGGCCTGGAATAGAAATAGTAATCTCATCATTTTGAAAAGGACCAAGGTGAGTCTAATAATATAGTTTCAAGGTAGCAATCTAAGACCTTGCCTTGATCCATGTGGTCCTCTGTCACACTGATTGTTATATCATATCATGTAGCAAAGGGAGATTGGGGGGAGGGAGGGATGGTTTGTTCTAAGCAGTATTTTCTCTGACTTGTGCCAGAAAAAGGAGTTGAAGAGATGTCAATGGTGAGAAGCAGCACAGGAAAATTATTTCTGGCTGGAAGATAGAAGAGTTGTGTGAGACACCATGTTGCTGGCCCTAAAAGGTCCCTCACTGACACCAGCAGGGAAAGAGACTTCAGTACTGTGCTTCACAGAGCTTAATTCTCACAATTACTGGAAGGACTTTGAAAGAAACTTCTTTCCCAGAGTATCCAGATAAGAATTCAATCCAGTCTAACCAACACCTTGACTTTTACACCCTGTGAAATGCTAAGGCAAAATCTCCGTGCGGTCTGCTCAGACTCCTCTCACACTGTGGAAGAATCCTTGCATGGCTTAAAGTTGGTAAAATTGTAGGGATTTGTTTCATGGAAGTTAAAAATTCATGCACACAAGGTTCAGTTCAGCCACAGCTATACTAAGTATCAGGATGTTCCTCAAGCTCTCATTCCCAGGTACCTTATCCTCACATTATAGATGACTATGTGAGGCTTCGCGGGCTTTGATTCTTTTCTGGAGTCTCATATCTAGGTGGCAAATCTAAATGTGAATTTATGAAGCTAAAGAAGATAGACTTTAGGAAGTAGACATTGAGAAAACAAATCCTGTTTCTTTGGTATGGACACAGGAATTGCAGGTACCAGTCTGACCTTTCTGACAGAGAGTTGAATGGTCTAAAGCTCTAAAGAAAAGTGGAGACTTTTTGCTATCAACATGGAACCAGGATTCATGGGATGGAGATGGCTATACAGTCCAGTGCTCCTGACAGGGCTCTGAGTGTTGGCAAAGCAATAAGGATGTCAGGCAAGAGACAAATGGCTTACGTGCTTCTAGTTCACTACAGACAGAGAACACTTAGGTAAGATCGACAATCTCCATCAGTTCCAAGAACAGGACTTGATTTCATGTGATCTCAGGAAAGAGGTCAAACACTGGGACTCAGTGGACAGAGGAGTAGCAAGATCTCTGGCTGTTGGATCAGGACTAACTAGACAGTCCTACAATGCGTTTTTGTGCAACACCACCTACTACAAACTGATCTGTTCCTTCAGTGTTTCTTGGTTCTCTTGGAGACTGACTAAGCAAGGTCAACTCCATCCATCCACCCATCTATCATTCCATCAGCCCGGCCTGTCTGCTTCCTTAGGTTCAGCTGTGCAGTCAGTGGACTATGGAAGCAACCAGTCTTCCTGACAAGACAAGAGCTTTGCTAGAACAAAAGCACTTTCTCTTAAGAAAGAATAAAAATTAAAAATTAATCCTCCATTATGATACTGACTTTTGAAAAGAGCTTTGAGCTATATTCACCTATTTGTACAGGCCTACTTCAAAAGCATGCCGTAGGAATTCTACAGAAACATACCCAAGAATAATTTATTGAGCTCTTTCAAGTGAAGACAGGTAGACTCTGCACTGGCTTCACTCCTTGTCACTCACTCATTGGCTCAGGGGATAAATAGTGGATGTTTTCCATGTGCTCCCAAAGGGGGCAGAGATACAAGGCAAATGAGTAAAGACTTTACATTTAATGTCTAATACAGGTTGCTCAGAACATACTAAGAATAGCAACACATTTAATGTACAGAGAGCCCTTGGAGGGAAATCTATGTCCCTACTCTTAAAGTCTCATTATTTTTTTTTTTTGAAGTGTAACCCAAAAGCCAGAGGATTGTACAGGTAGATTTTTTTCCTGCTAGTTGAGGTTTATTTCCTTATTTAATCTGCTTGTAAAGCCCCCACTTTCCATTTCTACAGTTGCTTCTTGAGGAATTTTGATGAACTGGAGGACAGAAAGCCTATCTGTATGTAAAGAAGCTGAGGTATTCTGCTCTGCCTTTTGGATTTTCCCTCTGACAAGTGGTTGGCATCTGCTAACAACAGTTTTTTCTTGAGCTTTGTAACGTTGCCAGGCTGAGAACTGAGCTTTGAAAGAGGAGATGGGGTTGTTAACAAACGCCTTTGTTATCTCTGGAATTGATTATTGTACAGTGATTCACAGGAAAAAAAAAAACTTGATGTGTATCTTGTCTCAATATTTACCAGCTCCTCCCAGGAAATATTGTGCTAAGAGAAATTCCCTGCCGTACAACAATTGGCAACTTCCTATGATAACTGGTGCAATTCACCAATGGACTGTCCCTTGCCCATCTGTGGGAACAGTATGATAAGACCCCAGGGAAAAAAAATTCTTATTAAGTGCTTGAAAATTCTCTGAATTCATGGACACTAAAAGTATTCCATCTACTTTCCTGCTCTTTTTTTTTTTTTTTTTCATGGAGAAGCATTTATAGAAAGCATCTATATGCCTAGCTCTTTGCTGGCCTCTTGGAATACATTAAGAATGAACAAGGCAAAGGGGCTATTATGGAGAGTGACTAGTACAAGGAAGAGAGCATGTGGTGGTGAGCCAAGATTGGGGAGTACAGTTGTTCCTTTCAACTGAAAGAACACGATTTTTAAGATAAAACAGAGGGAAAGACAGGCATTGGGGGTTATCCAGGGGAAGAGCTGGAAGAGTGACAACTAGGAAATCATCATATTCTAATAAGAAGGCACATCACACAAGAAGGGGTCACAGTTGCAAAGGGTGCTGCAAATAACTTTAGGAATGTGACATCATCTTAAAAGCCTCAGTGTTCTCCTCGAAAAAGGGAAAAATGATAAAATCTTTAAGACGGTGCCTAGAAAATGAGTAGTTACTATAAATGCTCATTCATTAAAATGCGCTCATAGAATGTTCACTAGGATCTGTGCACTTGCTAAATGTCTAGGAAAAAACAAACAAACAAACAAAGGTCCATGTGATTTAGCTTCTTTGTGTTTTCTCCCAATTTTGTATGCCAGGATTCCTTTCCTGCTAGAACATAGCCTAAATTGTACCTAAGACGCTTTCTGGTGTGTACATGTAAAAAGGTATTTGTCATTAATATGCCTATAAATTTCCAAGTCACAGCTACCAGGTCTTTGGTGACAAGTTCTGTGCCTTGTTTGTTTCTGTGTCCACCGGCCATTTGTAGGGCCTGACACAGAGAGATTTCTCAGTAAGAGTGTCCTGAATGATTGAAGAGAACAGAAAATGAACTAGAGACAGTGCAAAACACAACACAAATGAACTAGAGACAGTGCAGAACACAACACTGTGGGGCACTGGGTGTGAGGAAATAAAAGGGGTGGGAGAGATGACCCATGTTCCACCAGAGCTCTGGGGCCCTGGGCGGGCAGACACAGGGGACTGCCATGTGCTCTCCATACCACCGGGGCGGGAATCTGGCTGTGGGAAGTCACAGAACCCCAGTCCGCCAGGCTAGAGAGGGAGCAGTCCCGGGTCCCTGAGCTTCACCAAGTCCAGGGATGAGAGGTTCTAGCTCTTGGGCATCGAAGGACATAGCTGGAGACCACAGAAGAGCAGAGAATGGTTGGGGGCCCCAGGGCAGCTCAGTTTTCCATGGGTCTGCAGGGAAAGGGGGCAGGGGGAGAAGGTGCTGGGTGGTTCTCACACAGGCAGACTAGAGTCTGTCTAGCACAGCGGGTCTTGATGAGCAGAGATGGTCCATGGTTTTAGAGCTTTATTGTAGAAAACAGAGAGAGAGAGAGAGAGAGAGAGAGAGAGAGAGAGAGAGAGAGAGAGAGAGAAGGTAAAGAAGTAGAGGCTGGCCATGGCCACATGGAGAGAAGGGAGAAGAGGGGAGAAGAAAGAGGGCAAGAGGTGAGAGAGAAGAGACAAGAGATGCAAGAGAAGGAAGAGGGGCCAAGCAGTCCCTTTTATAATGACTGGGCTCCCTTGCTGTTGCAGGATAACTGTGGGGAGGAGCATACCTGGCTATGATCAGGCAACTGTGGGGGGTAGAGCCTGGGCAGCCTATGTGACTGATGGCCACAGAATGATGGAGTTGAGTCCTCGTGTCAGGAGCCTATGTCTGGGAGCATGGCAAACAGGCCTTCTGTCCCTTACAGATTAATCTGTTGGGTCTCCGGAGTTTGAACCTAGCTCAACCAGAAAACAGGCTGCCTTTCACAATCCCACAAACACAATCCCACTGACACTCTTTTCAAAGAAAAAAAAAATTCTTTAATTTGTCACCAAGATCCTTTCTGTAGAAGTGACAATAGGAAATTGCTGCCCAAGCCACCAAAGGCTTGAAACAGTAGGGTGGTAAGCATTCCCCACCTAGGTATTTTCTGTATTCCCGTAGAGAATACACTTCAGCATTGGCCTCTTCATAAACCCTGTATACAAATTGTGCGATGCGATACTAAAAGTCTTAGACATAAAATATTATCTGAATTATATCATTATTTAAAGAGTTGTACTTTACATGTTTTAAAATATGTGTATTTAAAGCTATTTTAAATATACCCAAACAAAGCATTAACTCTTGAGCCTTTACCCTTTATTCTAAACTGTTATATTATTATGTATGTTTACATATATACATACATATAAATACACACACATATGCACATATATACACATATGTATATACATATACACATACACACATACACATACACACACATATATATAGAGAGATATACATACAAATATACAAACATATATAGATATGTATATACATATATACATACATGTATGTGTATACATATGCACACATATACATATACTCTTAATCCTGAGCTGAATAGCTGAGGCTCAGCACAAATACAGAAGCTGCTCAGAATATTACACTGGGCAGAGTTGTGTCACTGTTACCTGCTGCATTTGGCTAAGTGGTGACACTGTTACCTGAACTCTTAAGCTAACATGAGAGAATGAATATGAATGCTGGAGAGATGACTCAGCCATTAAAGGTAAATAAGGAAACCTTTGCTCACTTTTATAATTTATATGATGGCATTATGTTTCATTCCCTTTCTCTGGCATCTAATGTCTTCTCTGGAGCCTATATTTGTCTAGATCTCACTCTACTGACGTTTGAAATTCTTCAAGGAGCCTTCTTGCATCAGCATGGCTGTAGAAATTACCTATTCCCTTCATTCTACCCCATGGCCAACCTGTTTCCCTCCTGTCTTAGTGCTTTTAACATAGAGTTGTCTTTCTTTCTGTATCTAGACACTCAACTCAATGATAAAACCAACACATTTTAGACCTGAAAGCCACCTTCTTTCAAATCTTATCTGTATACGAGTGTGAATGTTGTTTCGTTTTTCTGTGGTTCAATTTCTCCATGAAGAAAAAGAGAAGAAGGGAAGAAGCAAGAAGGGAGGAGAAGGACGGAGGAGGAAAGGTTGGAGGGAAGGGTGGAGGGAAGAGTGGAGGAAAAAGAAGAAAGTGAGGACAATCCTCTCTCAGAAGACGAAATGAGTTAATCCACACAAGACACCTGTTGGCTTTCAGTAGTTGTGGACTATTTCCTTGGATCAATAGTTGTATATGTTCACCTTGCAACACAAATGGAGCTGAATCAGAGGATAGAAAGTACTGGAGTTTAGGGACACCATCCACCCCATCAGTCTCTGGATCTCCAAAGAGCAAAGTTTAAAAACAATTTACTTAACTTTTTTTATACTTGCCTTTTCTTCCTTTCTTCCTTTCTTCCTTTCTTCCTTTCTTCCTTCCTTCCTTCCTTCTTTCCTTCCTTCCTTCCTTCCTTCCTTCCTTCCTTCCTTCCTTCCTTCCTTCCTTCCATCCTTCATTCTCCTTCCTTTCTTTCTCTCTTTCTTTTTTAAGATAGGATTTTCCTGTGTAGCTCTCACTGTCCTGGAAGTCATTCTATAGACCAGCTTGGCTTAGAACTCACAGAGATCCACCTGCCTCTACCTTGCCAGTACTGGGATTAAAGGCATGTGCCATCACTACTCAGCTTAAAAACAAAACCTCAGACAGACAGAGGGACATCTTTAGGTTCCTGAGTCAATAATTGGCAGCATGACCTGATCTTTGATCAAATGTCTCCTGTTCACATCCTACAAGACAACATCTGTCTTAGTTTTGATTTCTCTTTCCTCTCCCACCTCTTCCTAGCAGACAAATCTATGTACAGTTTGTACATCTATGTACCGTTTGGTTCATCTACTGAATCTGTAAACATGGCCAAGAGCAGTGCTTGCATTTGTGGGCATCCCATTGTGGAAAGGATTGAAACAAAGCAAGTCATAACAACGAAAAAGAGAGGTATCACAGACAGCATGGAGGAAAGATCACTAATTCAGGGTACACCCAAATACAAAAGGATAAGCAGGAATTCTTGGCAAAAAGCATAACCTAAGTCGGTGTCTCTCAACCTTTCTACGGCCAAGACCCTTTAATACAATTCTTCATGTTGTGCTGACCCTCAGCCATAATATTGTTTCATTATTATTTCACAACTGTAATTTTGCTACTGTTGCGAATCATAATGTAAATATCTGACATGCAGGATATCTGATATGTGACCCCAGTGAAAGGGTTGTTTGGCCCCCAAAGGGGCAGCGACACATAGGTTGAGAACCTCTGGCCTATGTAAACACACAGGGCAGAAAAGAGCATGTTATCTTCCAGGAATTGAAAACTAGTTCATTTTTTCCAACTGAAACATGATGTATAAGCCAGGACATGAGGAGTATCGGGTTTAGAGAAGAAGATGGAGTCACATACTTGGGAAAGTTTGAAGGGACGGGGCACATGTACAGTTCTAGAACATGTCTGCATAGGTTTTAGTTTACACAACAATACATTTCGAATTAAGTCAAGCAGATTTATGTTTGAGGGAAAAGAACAAACAGAACCCATGTGTTTGAAAGAGCACTCAAACAGAACATCACCAAGTGTATGTTTGTTATCTTTGAAAATGATGAACAGGGAGAGCCCTCCCCAACAGTAGACCAGGCCAAAGTGCTGAGAGTCAACATAATGAAGACATTGACCAATGACTCTCTGTATGGCTAAGGTACAGATCCCCCTTGATAAGTAAAGACTTGGTAGTGATGAGGGTCACCAAAAGCTATGCTAAGCCACCTTAGCAACTCCTGTGCTTTGTCCCTACCTGAGAACAAATGTCAGAGAAGGCAACGTACCACAGAGAGGGAGGAAAGACAATGGATGAGCTTCCCTTTAGCCAGATGGGGAAATCTGCAGAAGATGCATGAGTCTGGTGTGTGCAGACTCCTCCTCAGTGCTGCCCAGGACTGGGGAAGGTACATAGCTAGAGTAAGGGGCCTCTGCGTCTGTGACAACAAGTCCTGGCAGCTAGAGCCTATTTATTAGTGTCTCTGCTCCTCCCCTGCTGTTATATTAATATAATGAATTGTTCACAGGT
This sequence comes from Mus pahari, assembly GCF_900095145.1. NCBI lineage: Eukaryota > Metazoa > Chordata > Mammalia > Rodentia > Muridae > Mus > Mus pahari. The sequence goes on from NC_034595.1 coordinate 55,187,107, forward strand.
GCATCAAACGAGGTTTAGATGATCACTGGGAGCTTTGCTACCCAAACAGGCCAAATTAGCAACAGCAGATGCCGCCGCCAAACAACAGTCCCATAGCGAAAGTACAAAGCTTGAATTAATGAAGGTCGGAGCTCACATTTGGCCTTGATGGGCCCTCACAGTAGTGGGGTTTGCCCCTCTTTAACTCTTGATTGCCAAGTAGCACTCTCTGCCTTCACTTTGGGGAAATCTGACTGAAGTGATGAGTGTGTTTTAATGAACTCTACCCCCTACCTCCATGAGAAGAAACAGTGTCTCCCTTGGGTTGTGCCTCACCAGGTGGTTGTACAGGCTTTTCCCAGAACCAACTGCTTCCAAACAAAGGGATGAATAAGGGCTGACAGCCACCCTGTGTCATCCTTACCAGACTCTGGGTCCTGCATGAGTTACAGCCCCCAGAACAGTGGTTCTCAACCTATGGGCCATGACCAACTGGAGTTCATAGATCAGGGATCTTGCCTATCAAATATTTTCATTACAATTCATAACAGTAGTAAAATTACAGTTATGATGTAGCGACAAAATAATTTTATTATTGGGGGGTCACCACAACATGAGGGTTATAGCATGAGTAACTGTATTAAAGGTCTGCAGCTTTAGGGAGGTTGAAAACCACTGCCCTGGAAGGAAGAATGCCTTTTCTTTGTTTTTTTTNAAGACTTTCTTTTGTTTGTTTTTGTCTATATTGTTAATGTTTATCTAAATGTATGTATGTGTACCATATGTGTATTGGTACCTGAGGAAACCAGAAAGGCATGTCATATTATTGCATGGGAAAAGAGAAAGAGAGATTGTGAGCAACCATGTGGGTACTGGAACCAAACCCAGGTCCTCTGAAAGGGCAGCAAATACTAACGAGTATTGAGCCAACTCTCCTGTCCCTGAAATACCTTTTCTTAGTGGCACCAAGTTGCCATCTGCTCAGCAATAGACGCCTACATTTTTGCAGGGTGGGTGTCTTTTACTAACCCTCACAAAGATGACCTAGAAAATGCTAGTCACCCAACAAATACAATCTGTCATCCTATAGCCAGCTTGCGAAGTATGCATCGCGTTAGGATGCCTGCCTTGCATATTAGGAAACTGAGAGCCAGGAAAATGAAGTAATGGGAGGTAAGACTGACACAAAGCAGAGACATGATGTGATCAAAAAGGAAGCGAATCCTGCTTTTCCTGCTGACTTAAACATGGGGGGGGGGGTCATTTAACTCTGGCTTCAGGAAGAAGAATGGGAAATGAGGGGTACATTGGCCTGGGAGTGTGGAGAGGGGTTCTGGCTCAACCAGTGGGGAAATCTAAGGCTGCTCTTTGTTGTATGCAGTTGTTGCTTTTGGGTCCCAGAGCTAGAAACAATCCTGAGTTCCCATGGCCCACTCTGCAAAGGATTTCATTGGATGACTGTTTCCTAAGCTCCTTCTTTGCTCTACAACCCATAAGCCTAGCGGGATTTTTCCCTTGGTTCATCGTTCCCGTGAAAGAACGTTGAAGATGATATCAACCCCTGTTTTTGAGAATGACCTGGCAACACATAGCAAACACGGTAAAAATGGATACATAACCTCTCTTTGTACCATAACTACAATTGTAGACAACGCCTCAAGGAAACTGTAACAACAGATCTCCAAGAACAAAGTCATGACAGACTACACATGACCGGCAGTAGGTGAATTATAGCATTTACATGTAATAAGGTACCACATGTGAAGCCTCTTCAGGAAGAAATATGTACACGCCTTTTCAAAACAAATGAGATAAAAGCACGGAGTGCACAACTGTTTGTAAACTAAAGCAGAAGTATAAAAGTCACTTTCAGACTGGCTCACGAGACAACAGAAAAGACCAATAGTTCATGCTGGTGACAGGATCATGAGCTGTTTAAAGAATTTACAATTTTATGGCACATTGCATTGAAGAACAAATGATTCAAACATTCCCTCTACAGTATTCTTTAAACATTTTTTACAGTGATGCTCTATAAGAAATTCCTGACTAGAGAAGGCCTGTAGACTGAGTCTAATGTCTGTGACTTCCAAACTCTTTTGAAGATGGGGAGAGAGAATCTTTCCTCTTCATCATGTATTCAACAAGATTATGAGTGATGTCGCATGGTAGCGTGGGGATCAGGTTCTCTCTTTCTTGTCGCAAGCTGGTTGACTATGTCACCTTGGCATCTCTGTGCTGGAGAAACTTTGGCGAGTGTAGTGGTTCAGTTAACTGGCATTTCTTACCTGGATTGATACTCATCTCCTGAGTGGGGCCTTGGGTTTGTTTCGCCTCTAGACACTCTTGTCTAATCCACTTCCACAGTGTGGCTTGAGGGCCCTCATCTTCACATCAATATCTAGGCTCTTCCACATTGCCTAAGGAAAAAGCCCTAACTCTCTGGAATTCACTCCAGAGTCAAACTCCACTAGTGTAGATTTTTATAGTGTTAATTCCCAGGTGTGTGCCCTCAGACAGCTATATGTGTTTTTGTTTCCTCGTCTGTAAATGTAGGATAATAAATACTACAGCTTCAGGTCTATAAAAATTAATTGTACATAGCAAGCACACCTGATGTGATACACAGAAAAAAATTGAGACTACTCCCATGAGTTGATATTACTGTTAGTCCTTGGAGGCTTTTACATAACAAGTGAAACCATTTAATGTGTCAAGTCCTTTTGTATCTACATAGCATGGTCTTCAGTTTTGAGCATGTTTTTTCCTTCTGTTTGAAATCCCTTTGGCTCTCTATCTCAGAATTGTGGTCTTTATACAGTTTAAGTCTCAGTTTGACTCCTCTTTTTCCTTCATTGTGGTCTCCCCCATCAACGATGCTGTCCTTCTCATGTTCTTTTCACATATCTTTATTAAAGCACTTGTAATGGGAATTGAATTTTAGTACAGTCTACATATTTTGCCAGATCTCCCCTTAAAGTCAGATTCTTCTGTTTACATATTTTTGTAATCCCAGGGGGGTGACCTTAAATTTCAAAGCCTTGTTAAGTAAATGAAAGATTGAACAGAAACTTATCTTCTGGGAGCCATTATTACCATGACATTAACTTTCTCTTACATCTAGATAACTGCTTATCATGTTCAGCAATGTGTTGTCTTGGTTTGTGGAGATGTAGCTCCTTTATCTTATAACTCTACTTCTATGAGGGCTAATATCTGGCTCAGTGTCCTGGTTGCTATTTTTGCTAACTTGACAAAATCTAGAGTCACCTGAAAAAAGGGGAACCACAAATGAGAAAATACCTCTGTAAGACTGATCTGGAGGCAAGACCATGGGGCATTTCCTTAATTACTGGTTGATGTGGAAAGGTCAACTAATTATGGTGATGACCTTTGGGTAGGAGGCACTGGGTTGTGTAAGAAAGTAAGATGAATAAGCCATGGGAAGAATGCCAGGAAGCAGCATTCATTCACGGTCTTTGCTCTCAGTTCCTGCCTCTAGGTTCTTGCCTTGAATTCCTGCTCTGCCCTGCCCTCCCGCAATGATGGAGTGTGACCGGAGCCTTGTAAGCTTAAATAAGCCCTTTTTCTCTACATTGCTTTTGGTCACAGTGTCCCCCCCCCCCAGCCCCCAAAATAGAAACCCCAACTAAGAAGCACAGGAACTATGAAATGGGAAGAGCAGAACCCACAATCACTATCAATCATCTGAGAATAGAATAAGAAAAGACTGGCAGAGCTGACCAACTCTTGTGAGCACCTCTAAGCACATAGTAGGGTTCAGAGTCAGGCACCTGGCTGACAAGCTGAGAGATGAGACATACTTGATGCAAATTCAGGAATCTGGGAGAAGCTGCCCATAGAAGGATCTAGTGTCCCATAGAGCTAAAATAATTATCTTCCAAGAGTCACCATTCCTAAGGTTCATCCGGAGGTTTGTGGTTTTCTTCTTTTATTCATATGGAGAAATACAGAAGTCATGTCTACCATAAGCAGCTATAACATTTTTAAAGAGATAAACTAAAAATACATACAATGCCACTTAATGCACTTGCATCTTTGGTTGTAATTAATGCAAGCTCGGAAAGATTCATATGCAATGTGATTAGACTCCTCTGGCACATAATTTATGGTTGAATTAACAAAGAAGCTGATTAAATGGGAAAATTGATTTCTGTCATTATCCTTTTTGGTTATGTTTTTTTATTAAGATCATATCTGAGCATTCAAAAAATAGTAGATTACAAAGTCCAGTGCTATGGTTCAAGAGGTTCCTTGCCCTTGGTGACCTTCTCGCTGACAACAACCTTCTCAGCCGCCCTGTTTTCTGCTAAGACACTACAGCACAAGTTTTAGTGAACTAATAGGGCTATCTACATGTCCAAGACACAAACGTGGATGACTCGCGCACTAACAATGATAGATTTGTGTTACATTCCTGTGTGAGCCTGCATGTCTAAGTGTGTTTAAGTGCACATACACGTGCTTGTGGAGGCCAGAGAGAGGACAGGGTCCCGAAGTCATGCTAACCTTATCAATGGAGTATTACATGGATGCACTCATAGCTGAAGGGGCTTATGGGAGGAGGCGCCTGGTTAAAGAAGCAGAATGAGAGTTACCTTTGGAAGGCATGTCTTGTCTCCAGCTCCTTCTCCTGTTTGGGGTTCAAGCAATGGAGGCAAACCCAATCCGAGAGTCAAAAATCAATCTCTTTCTCCCTCTGAGTTATGTATCCCAGGCAACTTGTCACAGAATGTGACCACTTAGTAAGATTGAGTGGATTCTTGGAGCTAGAAGATCCCCTTCTGGAAACCCCAGGATGGAAACTTAGTCTTGGTTAATAAAAGGGACAAGACATTTAACCAAGCCATCACCTTCTTAGCATTGATGGAGGTCCCAGTGGGGTTGGGATAGGGGCAACCTTTTCTTCTTGGGAAAATATGAGCAGAATAAGCTAGACTGTTCTGAGTTTAATTTCTGGCTCCGCTACTTTGTTTCTGGATATAATCTTGACCAATGAATCCCTTTCTTTGTACCGTCACTGTGTCACCTCTTCAGCTTAAAAATGGGAATGATAAGCCAGGCGTGGTGGTGCATGCCTTTAATCCTAGCATTCAGGAGGCAGAGGCAGGCAGATTTCTGAGTTCGAGGCCAGCCTGGTCTACAAAGTGAGTTCCAGGTCAGCCAGGGCTATACAGAGAAACCCTGTCTCGAAAAAAACAAAACAACCAAAACCAAAAAACAAACAAACAAAAAAGGGAATGATAGCCATGAGTTGTTGTGATGGTCGAGTGTGTCACTATATTTGTGTGCAGTGCTGAGAACAATGTCTGTCACACAGCAAAGGCTGAGTGAACATTAGGATTATTGTAAACCATGTGGCTTGTGACCACTGAAACCCAGCACCCAAAATTCAGTGTGAATCCCAGTCTGCAGCCAAGGCTAGCTTGACACAAGGACAAAAATTCCCGGTGCCTCGAGTTTTTCCGAAGAACAATAGTGACAACAATCGCTACTGTTATGTAAGCATGGGTGTTACATAGAATGTCCTATGTAAGCATGCATGGCTCTGAGGGCCACTCATAGCTAGGAAGCTTCTATCTGAGAATCCAGCTTTATAACTTATACAGAGAGACTAGAATCAGAGTTACGCAAGGTTAACAGGATCCAGGATCGCCCAACCCAGCAATATGAGTGTGTGTTAACAAAGCCAGGGATGAATCCTGCCGTCCAAGGGCATGAGATCATCCAAACAAGACAGGAGGACCACACATGGGGCTAAGCATCCACGGTGCCACTGACACACTCATCAGAGGAAGGGGAACCAAGCTCAGGGAAGGGAGGGCAGTCAGAGCAAGACAGCAGAGCCAGGTAGGTGGTGAGTCTCCATGGCTCCTCTTCAACTCTAAAGAGAGAGGAGAGCCAAACTTTCTCAAGCACCTACCTGCCTCCTCCCAGGTTTGGATTCTCATAGCAGTTCATTGGTATGGATGGAAGCAGAACAGTCGAGTGTTTTTCCACTGTACTAACTGGGTGACTTAGGGCCAGTTATTTAAACTCAGCAGAGCCTCAGCTTTCTTTTGTTAAAAATCAAACAACCTTCTGCTAATTTGGCTATCTTAAAAAAAACAAAACAAAACAAAACAAAACAATGCCCTGGTCTTACTGGTTTAACAGCTCCAAATCTGAAGCTAGAACTCAGTCTCTTGTAAGGTTCACTATAGTGAGCCAGCCTTCCATATCTACTGACTTCTAAGACATGGAGAGATTGATTTTATGGCTCCAACTTGGGAAAATCAAGTCATACTTAGGAAATGTAATCCAAGGTAAGTGTCACCTCATAAAACCTTGAAAATTGCCAGCCCATCTTTTTCTTTGGATAATGTCCTGGGAAAATGAACAATCTTTCTACTTTCTGCGGGTCTCTGTAAGGGTCACACGCAGTGAGGGGTGGACAGGGCTTAGAAAACACAAGGCAGGGAGGGCATGACTGTGAGGGGAGGTGAATGGAGGGGAACAGCCTCTGCTGCATAATGGACTCCTGGTCTTCCAGATTTCCAGGAGAGGCTGGTGGGGTCCAATAGCATAGGAGCAGTTCACCAGACAGTCCCACACCCCCACAAAGACTTCTCCTCCCCCCACAAAAATAACGAAACCTCATTTTTAATATCAAATCTTCCCTGCTGGTTCAGTGAAGCCCCGGAAACAGCAGGTAACATGTGTAAGTGACTTTGAATTAAGACTGAACTCTCCGCGTCCTTCGCTTCTCCCTCAAATGTGGAATGATTTCCTGAGAATTTAATTATCTAAGAACACAGCATCAAAGCTGTTAGACCCTTGTTAGTGTTAATTCAAACTTAATGTGCATGAGATTTAGAGATCTTGGATACTAGGGAAATGATTTCAATTTAAATAGCTCGCTTTGTCCCACACATCACAAAACATCTTTTAACATAGGTAATTTTTTTCCTAATAGAATACTGTAACCCAGGCCTTCCCTACTAAAAAGGCGTCACACTGTGGAGAACTCAGATGCTCTGCAAACCAGCGGGATGCAGTTGGAAGAACAAATATAGGCTCTGGTGCCTTAGAAACCTAAGTTTAAATCTTAGGGTTTCACCTTTTTCCAGGTGTCTGTGGGCAGAAGCTTAACTTCTTTGAATCTCAGTAAATTAACCTCTCAGCAAGGAAGACAAGCTGAAGACAGAAGGTCAGGTGGGGAGTTACAGACAAAGGAGTGTGTCTGCAAGCTGGTGGCCCTCATGAAGCCTGGGGACTGGCATCAGCTGGTCTACCGCAAGGCCAAGCAAATGAAAGACAGAGTGGCAGAAAGGAGTAAGCAAAGTCCATTGCCTTTCATGACCTGCAATTAAGCCCTAGCTGGCACACAATAAGATATGCCTTTTCTTTGGAAGATGTAACTGTTTAAAAGGCCTTTTATGGTAGGGACTGGAGCACGCCTTGCTTTTGGAGAGGACCAGAGTTCCGTCCTCAGCAGCCAATGCCAGCTATAACTCTAGTTCTGGGATCTGACGTCCTCTGCTGGAATCCATGGGCCTTGCACTCATGTGCACAAACCCACACACAAACACATATGTATGTAACTGAAATAAACAAATATGTTTCATGGTGTTTGAAAGAAAACATGTATCACTTGTAATGATTAGAGTGTGGAATATATTGGACATAAAATATGAGATGTATTCCAAAACACTGATTACCTTGATGAATATAAAGGCATAATCTCTTTATTTAAATCTGAAAACATGTTTTTAGGAAGTTGGTGTTCACTATTTGAAAAATATGACACAAAGTCATATGTGATTACAACAACAGATACATGTGCTTACAGTAAATTTTAAACTAGTTTTTCCTGTGGTTTGACGATCCTTTGAGGTGTCTACCATAGTGTAAACAGTGGCCCTGTCCTGAATGCCCCACATTTCCCAGCCTTTGAACAATGTAATTATCACAAATAAAAATATGGATCTCTTCTTTGCTTTAATCTTTCATCAGTCAATCTAGAAAGGAGGGCCCACCATAAGCTACTTTATCCATTATGTAAGTACTCTCCTCATCATATTGTTTCCTTCTACCATGGTTCATTTATTTCAGAATCTAGTGGAGCCTCTTCTTTGTCTACCTGCTATCAAAAGCTATCAAAGCTATTTTATGACTTTTCCTGAGGACATGTAAACAAATGTCTACTCACCCCAACAACAGATCCAAGAAATAAGCTAACCAAGTTTAGCTTACTAAACCAATGATCATTGGACTTACTTACAGAAGTGTAGATGAGTTGTTATTCACATGGGAATGTGTAACTCACAAACAGCTGCATGTTCAAAATGCTCATCCTAACATGGGTAAGCACTGATGAAAGCCACATCCCTGAAGTTCCCTGACAGCTCCATAGGTTGAAGAGTCTCATCTCTCCAACAATTGTAAAATTACATAAATGATCTTGAGGATGGACCTTGTGAATCTTGTAAATTTCAGGAACTTCCTTAGCCTGATACATTTGATTTTAACGGGCCTGAATTTGGAGGATATTTCTACTCAGCAAAAGATTTATTTATAAAACAATATCTCTGTTGGTTATCTCTTCTTTAATGTGAATGTAAGGCAGTATCTTGCTGGCTATTATTTTGCCAGTTGGTACAGAGACTGTCATAAATTAATTCTCTAAATAGTTTTGGACTTCATAAAACCAACCCAACAGATATAATATTATGTGATGTCAAATAAGTTGTTTTCATAAGATGGGCTTAAAAATACAGTATATGACATTTAATAAGTATTTTCTAGCCACTGTTAAGACTGGCAAAGTGTTTCCTAAGGCACCTGAATAATCCTTTATCATTTATCCACTCATTTAATAAAGTCATAAAGGAGAGTACAGAGACCTCAGCTGAAGTGCCAGTGTGAATCAGGGTTCCCTTGTTCTCATATATACAAACTCCTTGTTTGTAGTTACGTTGAAGAACAAGCCACTTTGTGATATAGTTCACTTTGTTTCTTCGATGTATGCAGTTCTCCTTTGAAATTTGGGATAGTTGCATTGGGCTGATGTGTTGCAATGTGGCACTAACAGTTGTCCCTATCTGTCTCAGTGATAGCACTAAGACTCTAATCAAGTGGAACAAAATGTTTAATGAAGACAAATTAAAATGGTCTTCACTCAGAAGGGAATCAAAACTCCAGGTTGGAATTTTGTAATCTATGTAAAAGTGCTGTTGAGGAACAGTGCGTCTAAGGTCAGACTTGGGAAGATGAATATCTAGCCATCGTAAGAGCATGAATTAGATGCTGTGAGGTTTGGGGAGATGGATCAGTGTGCAAGCAAGAGAAATGGAGTTTTGGTCCCCAGAACCCACATAAAGGCTTGGGGGAAGCCTGGAAGAGTCGTCAGAGGGTTCCCCAGAGCAAGCTGGCTAGCCAGACTAGCTGCATCAAGGTGAATAGTGATCAAGGAAGATTATCAGCAGCAAAGTCAGGCCTTCATACATACATCCAGTATGTATTTATGCATCCATCCACATACAAACAGGCATATACACACATATAAACACATGACATATACCCATGAATAAAAACAATTTAGGACTAAGAAAATTTATGCACGCGCGTGTGTGCATGCGTGCATGTGTGTGTGTGTGTGTGTGTGTGTGATGGTTGACTTGAAAGCAAGTGAGCCCTATTGGTTTCTATTTCATGCGTCGGAGCCCTAAAACAAATGGGCACATGCTACCGCTGAAAGACAAGCGCAATGTCTCCCCCGACCCCTTGTGTTTTGTTTCCTACTAGAATAGATGACCAATAATTATTTATTGAATAATAAATCTATCAGAAGGGACAGATCTATCAGTTGCATGTTCCGCATAGTAATTCAGTACTCAAGTGTTATTAGGTTTAAATTGGATTATCTGGGCTCTAAGCCTCCAAGTTGCTGGAGGAACTTTTTTCTTGTAAACTAATTTATAGTGTTTGTGTCTCCACTTAATTAAATGAATACCTGGATTCAAGTCACACCTTGTAATGAGTGCCCAAAGCATAATGACCACCCACATCTTGGTTCTCACCACTGTGACTAGATGAGCCACATATACACCACACAAGAGGAAGAATTGGTTTGTCGCCCTCTACGAAATGTTAGCCCATGGCCAGCTGGCTTTGTTGTTTTGGGTCATGATGATGAGACAGGGCTATGTAGCAATGGGAGCGTATGTGGGAATCAAAGCTGCATACTTCAGGGTAGCCAGGAAGCAGAGAGAGACAGAGAAGAAACAAGATGCCCAAGGCAAGCTTCAGTGATCCATTTCCTCCAGCTAAGCCCCACCTCCTGATATTCCCACCATCTCCATACAGTGTCCCCTGCTGGGAACCAAGCCTTCCACACAAGGGTCTGGGGAGGGGGTGGTGAGGGACATTACATAGTCACAACATATTAAAACACAGTAATTCAAGTGTGTAACCATATACACCTGTTCACAATGGCTAGCACACATAGTATGTTGTTTATACTAACTGGTAACTTACTGGGAAATGTAGGACTTGTGGAGAGATTCCCAGTGAAATGAGAATGCTTAATGAATGGTCCCTGAGATGACACATGGGGTCTGGCTTCAAGTCTTCATTTTGAGCTTTTTACTAGTCAATGTAGTAGAAATTCTTTGCAGTTATGTTTGTTAGGAAAAGATTTTATGAACAGTGAGGTGGGGTTTTGGTTTTGGTTTTGCTTGGTCTTTGTTTGTTTGTCTTTAATTTCCTTGAAAATTGATAGCATACCTCATTATGGGGGTTGGGAAAAAGTTCAATTGTCTTTTGAATTTCTCTCCCATTGTTGCTTTATTCAGGGACTGAGGAGGAAGTTTCTGAAAAAGAAAATATATCAGTTCTGACCACTCCTCCACTAAGAGCCCATCAGTGAGACCTCAGGCCGCAACATAAAGGAGATCTGCCTGGCTGGCTGCTAACATGTAGAGATCTTGATAAAGGATGTCGTGGCAGCATAGGCAAAGGTTTACCCAGGAGGGCCATACCAGAGATTAAAATTCTGGGTTTTGCCCACAGGCCCTGGGGAATAGTGAAATGAGTTAGAATATAGGCCTGGGCTAATCAGATTTAAGTTTCATGTTACAAAACTATCATATAATATTTTATTCTGGGATCCTGGCTTTTTATTGATCTCTCTGAAAATAAAGCCCACCGAAGGAGCAAATTTTCCTGTAAAAGCTACGGGATGGATTGAGCCAGTTACAGTGAGAATGTGGGCCCAAATAAAAGAAAGTGGCTGCATCTGTAAGGGACAGTAGCCAGACAGCTGCCTGGAGAGCGATAAATCTTCACAAGAATTTCTGTCTTTGGCTGTCCTTTGAGGATTTTACCACGGTGACCAATGCCACTAGAAAGGATTAAGTTAGAGACCCTATTAGTAGCCATGCGTGCAGTGGGTTCGTGGCTTCAGAATGGCCTTTGACCTAGTGGACCCTGGGCTCCTTCTCTTGAAACCTTACAGGATGCTGTCTCTCCCTAAATGATTCTTTGGGAGGAAGGGGTTTGAAGCACTTAGCAGCTAGCTCTACTATAATGCACAAGGCTTTTGCAAAACTACTTACTTGCCTTTCTTCGCCAATTTTCTGGATAATTTTTAGCAGAACCAGCCCCGTATGCTTCTGTGGCCAGTGTCTAGAGCAGTGTGCCTTTCCTACAGAGGGCATGCGGGAGAGCCTTTGGCTATATAACCACATGGATGACAGGAATGCAGACTTTGTAAGTGGAATTAGCCATAGCTGTTCAGAGCAATGGATTCCAGGGCTGATTTGAAAGGCTTCAGTCCTGAGTGTGGTTAAGGGAAGAGTGGCTAAACAGGCATGGGTATGTAAGGCAGGGTCTGCAGCAGGGGAATTAACTAAATGACCTGCATTTCTCCAAGTATAGCTAGGTTCTTGAGATTTAGTCACTGATGGAAATAACATGTCAGTCTCTAGAAACCACTATGTCGTGTGTGTGTGTGTGTGTGTGTGTGTGTGTGGTGGTATGTGTGGTCTGTGTGTGTGTTTATGTGGTGTGTATGAATATGTATGTGTGTATGGTGTGTATGAGTGTGTGTGTGTGTGTGTGTGTGTGTGTGTGTGGTCTGTGTGTGTAGTGTGGTGTGTGTGGTCTGTGTGTGTAGTCTGTGGTCTGTGTCTGTGTGTGTGTGGTCTGTGTGTGTGTCTGTGTGGTGTATGAATGTGTGTGTGTGTATGGTGTGTATTAGTCTGTGTGTGTGGTGTATGAATGTGTGTGTGGTGTAGTAATCTATGTGTGTGTGTGTGTGTGTGTGTGTGTGGTGTACGAATCTATGTGTGTGTGTGTGTGTGTTGTTGTATGAATGTGTGTGTGTGTTGTATGAATGTGTGTGTGTGTGTGTGTGTGTGCATGCATGAGCACACACCTGAATGCATTCCTATGATATTGGTCCTTGTTTCATCTTGCCTGAGACAAGGTCTCACTTGTTGCTGTTCCCTGATGTATACACCATGCCAGTGAGCTTCCTGGGACTCCCTGCCCTGCCTCTCATCTCACTGCAAGAGTACTGGGATTCCAGATGTGTGCTCTAGTCCCTGGCCTTATGTGTGTTCTGAGGATTTTATCCAAGGTCCTCCTGTTTGCATGGCACGTGAAGTACCCACTGATCCACCTCCACAGCCACAGTTCCCTTCACGGACAAGTATTGTATAGACACAGTTAGTGTAGGGGTGCATTTAGATTAAAGATGGACTACTAGGAATGTACACTGGCACTCATATTGGTTAAATTGTCACTGGATGGCTGAACAGGGTGGCGAGTTATACCACGAGGTAGTCCGATTTCCAGAACATTGTTCATTCTCATACACCGAAAGAAGAGGAAATATGGACTCAAGATACTCCTCTGCGTTGATAGGAAAGAATGTTTCATTTGCTCATTTTTGTTTTTGTGGATTTCTCCCCATGATCTGTGTACTATGCATTAAACTTCAACTGTAATTGTTAGAGACTCTTCAGGTAGAGTCACAAATGAAGTGACAAAGGTCGGCTTATTCTATGCATTTTAATATATTTTGGGTAAATTCTTAAATAAAGAGAAAATGTCCGATAAACTTCTTAAATATTTGAATGCTAGATGTAAAATCGTAATTAAATCAAGTAACAGAAGAGTAAATGCCCGTCTAATGTGATATTCCCCCTTGGATTCCATGGCATGCGAATGGATAATTTTTTTTTTTATCTTACAGTTCTTGAGATTGGCTTCAATATATATTTCATTATCAGTGAGGACCTACACATACTAAGTAGTTTATGAATGCTGGTGTCTTTCACTGGAGGCAGCAGCAAGCTGCCCAATGCCTTTCATTAGGATGATACAGTTGTATTTAGGGAAGATGTAGTAGAAGCTGCCAGTGTGGGAACTGCCTAAGCAAATGCACCTCCCCTCTGCCTGAGCTGGCTGGGTGACCTTTTGCAATTCTGTAATCTTCTTTTATAAAAGAAGGGTGTTGCCTAGCTTTGTACTCTTGCTCTGCATATGTATCCTCTAAATGGTCAGTACCTACAGTTTTGTAAAAACGAGTTTTAATTTATTACAAGCTGATTATTAACTTGAATGCCTTCTGATTTCTCTTTAGTGGTAGTTTCTGTATGACTACTGAATGCGTGATTCCTCTTCACTGAATACTCACATCTTCATGTCTTCATTCATTTATAATGTAGTTACTGGGGGCTGGAGAGGTTGCTTAGTGGTTAAGAGTATTTGTTTTGAAGAGGACCTTAATGCATTCCCCAGAACCCAATGGTTCATAACCCCAGTAAACTCCAAATCCAGGGAGTCTGATGCCCTCTACTGACCTTCATGGGCACTAGGAATTCATAAGGTACACATACATACATGCAAGCAAGACTCTTCTATGCATATCATAAATCTTAAAACAATTTAGAGATATTAATTACTAACCAGCACTCAAAATACACAGGTGACAGAACACGTTGTTTACCTAGAGTTACTGTAGCAAGCCATCACATCTGTTCACTTAAAAAGCAGCTGTGTATTCTCTTGGACTTCTGCAGGTGTTAGCACAGCTGTGTTCTGTTGCCCATTCTTAGTGGCTTTGGATAGTCTCAGCTGTTCCTGATCTTGTGGTCACACCACTCAGTCTCTGCCCTACCAGTCATTTTCTCTCCATTCTTCCTTGAGTCTCTGTTATTTTGAAGTTTAAGAACACCCATGATTGTGCAACTGGATTAAGGCCCTACTTACAAAATCCAAGATGATATTCTTTATTTCAATATGATAACTTAATTCTATTGGCAGACTCTTATTAACTAACATTTACACATTCCAGGAGTGAGAATCTGGTTATACATTCCCAGTCACCCTCATTCAAGCCACAGAGTGACCAAACAAACATGTAAACAAAAACACTGATTGGACTTTATGGAGCCTAGAGTCTATGGGTGGGTAGATATTTAAGTGATTATAAAAATTTATTTTTATATTATTATATTTTATATATAGCTATAAATACCTAGAGATAAATAATGGCAAAGTCTAGGAAAGGAAATTGAAAGGTGCTTTGAAAAATTATCACCAAGGGACCTCATTAAAAAAGAAAGGGGTAGGTCAAAATTCTCTGATGAAATGACATTTAAACTGATCAGTACAGATGTGCGATTAGGGATTTCCAGAGAAGTTGTTGGAGACGTGGGTTAGGCCATCTGAAGCAACAGAACATTACTCGCCAAGGCCAGTGAGGGGGGCTTGTAAAAGAGCGTGAAGGCCACTGAGTCTGGTGTGCACAGAATAAGAGAGAAGAAAGTATGTTTCTTCTAAGTCAGATCATGGGGGACTGTGAAGCCTTTATTGAAATGGCACAAACCTAAGTGCAAGGGGGACCTTGGGTATGTTTTGAACACAAAGTATAGGGAGATAGATTATGTCTTTTAAATATCAGTATGACTGATCTTTAGAGTGTATGTTGCAGAAAAGCAAGAGAGAAATAGGAAACCACAAAGTACTAAGTGGTGAACGACCATGGCTGGGCCAGGGTGAAAGCAGGTTTATGAAGGAAGGTTATGGTCTTGAGTGACATGCTGGAGAAAGGAATGATGGGCTTGGGATGCAATTGCTTTTAGAGAAGTGAGGCAGAGGGAAGCTTCAAAGAGGACTTCTGTTCTGTTGGAATGGCAGGCATTAAACAAATGACTACAGCAAGGCGATTCGCAATGCATTCAGGTAATACTTAGAGAAACAGAGAGTAGGGTAAGCAGAGGGTCAGAGAAGCTACTTCAGGGTTGGACTTCAAGAAAGTTAGGGAGGTCTATTAGTTATGGCAAAACAGCGAACAGTAGTAACTCCAGGGGGAAGAGTTCACTTGAAAGATTTTTTCACCACAGTGTGATGTGTCTCTGCTGCTCACACTGTGCCCTTAGCCAAGAAGCAGAGAGAGAGAGAGAGAGAGAGAGAGAGAGAGAGAGAGAGAGAGAGAGAGAGAGATATTCTGGAGCTTAACTCACTTCCTCCTCCCTATCTGTCCTGGACTACAGTCTATGAGATGTTGCTGCCCACATCCAGTGTAGGTCTTCCCTTCTCAGCTAAATATCTAGGAAGACCCTCACAGACTGCCCAAAATTGTGTCTCTTTGGTGATTCTAAATCCTCTCAAGTTGACAAGGGTAACTATCACAGTAGGTAAAATGGTTAGAAAGGCCATTTCATGCTGAAGGAGAGGCCTAAAGAAAACATCCAGCTGTGTGAAAGTGATGAGGGTGTCCTGGCCTCACGGAGGGCCCAACGAAGAGAAGTATAAATGCTTATGGTCCCAGCAGCACTTCTTTTTAATGGCCCTGTTTCTCCTAGTCTTTGGTCACAGCCCTAACTCAGTTCTTCCCTTGACCTGGGCCTTTCTACTGCAAACCCATTTGAACAGCATGAGTCCAACCCAGATCAGTTCACAAAATTCAGGGAGTACAGACTCGTTGGTCTTTAAACTGCATAAATATTATAGATTGCTAAATCCAGACATGAAGGTCCCTAGTGATCCGTTGTCCTCTTCAAGTAATTTGCAGCCTAAGTTAACTTTATATTGGAATTGACAATACATGCTCACGATCCTTGCTTGACTATGTTTTTAAATGAATGCCCAAGATGGCATGCTCTTGTTTTCTTGAGGTTCATGGGTGGTAAGGATCTGAGTATGTTGGACCAAACAATGTGGAGAGACAGGAGGAATACCTGAATTCATGGTGGGCTGGACACATAAATCACTCTTTCTGCTTTTACATCAATACAACTACTACGAACACATAGCTCCATGCTTCAAATATTCAAAAACCCTTGATATTGTCCAATCACCTAGAATAGTTTCCACGGATACTCATGTGGTAACTGTCACTCACATGGTCAGCTCTCCTCCAAGGGCAATGCCCAGAGTCATTAGCACTTCTGGTCGGGGCAGATGTATGCCTTTCTCTCCCCCTTAGGAAGTCAAAAGTATATAGTCCTATGAGAAGGTATGGTTGTAGGTATTGGCTGAAATCTTCTCTGCTGGGATTTACCACCCAAGTCAATGTGTGCAGACACTGCAATCTTATGATTAGTTCCTGGTTTCAGGGTAAAATATCTCACTTAAATAATTAAATAGATACAGATGTCTTAACACTTATCTAGCGGGACCAGGGCATTCATTTAGGAGCTGTGTGGACCAGGATTTCATCAGTACTGCCAAAATCACTGTGGTTCTGTGCTAGAATATGAGGGCTTATTATCCCACAGGCCATTGTTGTAGAAGAAGCCAGGAGAATCCAAGGAAGAAGTTCATGTCCTAATGAATGACGATTGTAGGAACATGCCCTGAATGTCACAGACTTACTAAGATCTTGTATGCTAAGGAATATACAAAACTTCTTGAAATTTGTAATCACTACTCCACAAGTGCAGTTATCTTTATAGTGCCCATTAGTATATAAATGCAACAGGACTCTCAAGCTCATATCTCATAGCTTCAGAACTAAGATTAGAAAGATGGCTATATTTCAAATGGTATGCTCCTGTTTAATACCCCTGGTCCCTCCCTCCACCTCAGCTTCCCTCCTTTGCTCTATTATGGATTCCCTGTGTTTCTTCATAAGCTCCAGTTGGACTACAGTCAAGGCGTCCTGTTTGGAAGGAGTTTCCATGTCCTTAAGTACTTTTGATTGATGTTTGCCAGTGGAGACTTATGGTCACATTGACTGAATGGACTTGGACACTAGTGCTGTGGCAGATGTTACAACTATCTCCATTTATAAGGAGCTTAACATCTACTCTGGGAGATTAGAATCTCAATGGGGAACCAGCCACGTAGAAAATTGCTCCAACCCATGGCAGGAATCAAGACTCTAAGCAGGCAGCCACAATATAGACAAGAAGTGGGGAAGGGGGGAGAAAAGATCAGAGGAGGTTTCATTTAAACTAGACTTCAGATCGGAAAGGACAGCAAGAAACTCGGTCCAGGAAGGAAGATCGTAGAGGGCACAGCATGAGCCTGGCGTGGAGGGAACACTTAAAGGCAGGCGTGGAAGGTCCATGATTTTGGTGCTCTTTGATCCAGGATGTGTGAGTGAACCCATTAGAAGAAGAAGTGGCAGAGAAGAGGAAGAAACTCATTCACCCATAGGCATCTTACAATCTCCATAAGATGCAGACTTGTGGAGGGTGACAACTCCTCTTTCACTTCCATGGTCAATGGTTCAGACAATCGCCATGATTGAACCTGATATAGTTTGACTCATAACCTCACTAGGCTTTTCAAACTGCTTCTTACCACGTTTTTGGTAGAAAGTAAAGAACAAAACAAAGGAACAACAACAACAACAACAACAAAAATCTGCATGTAACATAGGCTTAAATGTTGAAAGGGCTTTGCTGGCTCAAGCTATTGTTAAGGAGATGCTGCCTCTAGGCTGTCACGCAGCTTAAAAAGGAATGAAATTCTTCGCATCTCTTTGCTTTGATCTCCTCCCTTCAGAGCCTAATATGTTGCTTCTTGGGCAATAGTCCTCCTTGTTAAAATTTGGAAAGAGGGTTGGGGATGTAGCTCGGTGATAGAATACTTGTTGGTTAGCATACTCAAAACCCTGGATTTGATCCTCAGCACAGAAAAGAAAGAAAAATTAAAGGAAAAGATAAAATGTAGGCATTTTTCTCTCTTTCCTGAGACTCATTCTGGCCAGACAAAGTTAACCTTGCTGCCGACCCTGACTTGGCCACTGTGGAAGAGGGGGCATATTAACTAACACAACCTTAAAGCAGCGCTCTAACCCAGAGTCCACGGTCACCGTCAGCTGTCACAGACTTTCTCAACTGGGAACTGAGATGTTTTAGGCAGGACAAAGTGGAAAGGGCAAGAGCAAGGCAGTGGCAGGTGAAGAAAAAGCCAATGAGTGTCCCTCATAAAAATGGCACCTTTACTTCCTTCCACACCTGAGGAAAAGGGAGCTTGTGGTACTTTTAGCTGCCCAGAGATGAAATAGTTTTCTTTCTCTATGAGGAACATAGATGTCATGGGAAAAAAAATTAACTACACATGTTGTTATGAAGTCCAGAAGATGAAAGGATGCTATATGCCCCCTGTATAGACAGTATGTGCTGTGCCATAGGCGGTGACCCTGTACAAGTAATTCAAGTTCTATTTTCTCCCACAGTAAAATAGAGATAATAAAAGTTACTTCACAGTGTTGTTGGGAGGATTAGGTGAAACATTTACACACACAGGTGACCCAGTGCCTTTCTACTCATTGTGTGTCCAGCTCTCACAGCATCCAGGGATGTAGCAGAGGACATTCCATCTAAGAGACACAATTGCCAGGGCTTAGTATGGCTGTTAGCAACTGAAATCTTATGATTCTAAGTATGACCGACTCCTTTTCCAGGGCACCGTGTGGTTAATGATATCCTCAGCGCTCTCTCTCTCAATCACTCTCTCTCTCTCTCTCTCTCTCTCTCTCTCTCTCTCTCTCTCTCTCTCTCTCTCTCTCTGCCTTCAATTAACAGGATTTGCATGGAGGGAACTATACATGCAAATTATTATTAGCATAAAAGTAGGTAATTATTATTTTTTTTACATTTGCATCATCACAGATGATCTTTGTATTAGGCATTCTTTAGCAATGAATGACTAAACTAAGGAGATTGCAGTTCATTCAGACACTCATTAATTCTAAGTAAGGAATTAATTTCATGTCACTCATGTTGCAAAGAGGAGGGTGACTGTAGAGTCATAAGTAAAGGATGTAATGGAAGCTGAAATTCACCTAACCCAACCTTTCAATTTACAGGTGTGGGAAAAGAAAACTAGAATGGGGAAGGTCGTAGGATTAATTAGTAGCCGAGCTGAGACTAGAACCTTATCTCTCTACTTCTTTGCCCAAGTCTTGCCATTAAGCCATGAATGCTGATAACCCAGAACCCAATTGCTTGGGAACTCCCTGATTGTTTAAAATATACTGAGGGTGTAAGGATAGAGAGAAGCTTGATGGGACTAAGATTCCTCAGTGAGAGTGTATTAAGCGTCCTTTAGAAATTCCCTTGTGCTATATTAATTTTATCTTGATTATTTCTGCAATGCACTTACGAAGAAGGGAGACAGCTATCTGTCTATATTGAATGGTCTCATTTGTGTCTTGCCAATGTAAAGGTACGAACTAAAAAAACCTCCCACATTAAAACAGCAAATTGCTTATGGTAACCATTGCATAATGAAGGAACACAATGAAGAATTACGGTTCAAATTACTTATCAGGTCTCTTCCATTTTCTAAGTTTTTTTAAGTAGAAAATTGCACAGTATAATTACAGTAAGTTAATTTGCATTCATATTACAATTCAATGAGCAATTACATTCTTTTTATTTAAAAAAATATTTTATAAAATGTGATTTGCATCAGTATGTTTCTAGGAAAGAGTGGTGACTTTTTCCTTGTGAGGTTTCCATGCAAATTGAATGGTATAACTCATCTATCCCAGTATAGAACTGGGCCTGCGTCGTTGCTTGTGGTAGGAAGTAGGGCAGAGGAGCAGACAGCCATCTAAAGCATGACTATGGCTTCTGAGCTAATGAATCCGTCAAAGAATGCTAGATATCAGTTTTGGAAGGAGAACCTCAGGACTTATTGATGGAGAGCCTTTCTCCATTCCCTTTACCATCTTGAATTTGAATTTCTCTATGAATTCCTGCCAAGCCATTATCTAGTCTCTATTTGATTAACTCCTGTGCCAGGATATTCTGTGCCTTCTGATGACATCTACTTCATCACCAGGCAATGCTTCTATTTTCTGGAGGGTGGCTCTGTTTTGATCTGATCATTGGTGTATTAATGTAATTTAAAGGACACATTTTACACATCCATTGCTGTCCAAGTGCTATGCATGACAGAGCATTCTTTTTACATTTAGAACAGAGTATTTTTTTTTTTCAATGCTTGTATTATTAGCATAAGTGTCTGGGTTGGCCATGATAAAGAGGAACACACAACAGTTGTAAAGGCTGGTTGGCTGTTACATTTTTTTTCTTGTACCTGCTCTTCTTAATGATGTTTAAAGTAACAGAGGCATACACTGAACATGCAGATCAGTTTTCACAAAGGTATTTGCTTATATAAACACGATGTTAAAATATGTATGACCACTGAAACTCCCTGTTCTCCTGTCTTGTCAATTCCTCTCCAAGGTGCCAACTGGTATTCTCATTTTTCTCATTGTAGATTTATTTTGCCTGTGCTCAGTTTTCACATGGATGGAACCATAAGAATGTCCTCTCTTGAGCCTGGTTTCTCTCTCTCCCTCAATATGTTGTTAATAGTTAGCCATGTTGCTATGTATGTCTGTAAAGTACTTTATTTCTTGCTTAGCAGTATGTCCGTGCATGAATTTTGTGACTTGTTTAATCATTCTATTGTGCATGAACTTTTGGATCGGTTCCAGTTTTAGCTATCGTAAATAGAGCTGCAGTGTGTGCTCCAGTGTACATGTATGCGTGTTTTAGCTCTCTCGGGTAAACACGTAGGAGAATGAAATATGTAAATAGTAGAAGCACTCATAAAGTGAGTATTGTATTACTTGGTAAGATTGGGCCAGGTGGTTTTTCAAAAGATAAAATCATTTTAGACATTTACCAGTAATGTACAAGCGTTGTATAACTTCACCAAGATTATTTAATGCCATCAGACTTTTTAAAGAATCACTTTTACTATTTTTAAATTATGTGTATGTGTTTATATATTGGTATATGTCCCTGAGTGCAGGTGCCCTTAGGGTCCAGAAGATGCTGTTCCTCTAGGGTTGGAGTCGTAGGCAGTTGTGAGCTACCTGATGCAGATGCTGGGGACCGAATTCTGGTCCTCTCCTAAGCCATTTCTCCAGTCCCATCATCATCCAACTTTTAGCCTGTAGCCACTTTAGTGAGTATGAAATAATGTCTCACGATGTCTATTTGTATGTATCTCCCATTACTAATGCGTCTTTCCATTCTAGTGTTTATTGGTGCGTTCTCTTTTGTGAAGTATCTATTTAGATCTTCTGTCCATTTTAATTAGGTTGTCTTTTTATTATTAATTCCTAAGATTCTATGTTTTTCAAGATTTAAGTCCTTTGTCAGATAGACAAATTGTAAATATTTCTTTTCAGGCTCATGGCTTACCATTTAATTTTCTTAATGTTATCTATTAATCAGCAGCTTTATTTTGATTAAGCCAGATTTATTATGCTATACTCAGTGGTTTTTGCATCCTTACAATGGAAACTGAGCATGCTCTGAAATAATGAACAAAATAAGGTGCTCTTTAGTGTGTTTTGTTTTAAAGTCTTGCTATGTAACCCAGGCAAACTTATCCCCCTCCTGCTTCAACATCTCCCATGATGGGACTAGGCATGTGCCTCTATGTCTGACCTCCTCCTGGATCTTAACCAGTTCATTGATACCTTTTTGTTCTTACATACAGTGAAGAGTGGGTTATGGTTCTTTTCTGCTTCCCCAAGGTGCCTTTGAGGGTGTCTTCAGCCCTTAAACTACAGCATCCGTGGGCAGGAAACAAATCAGCAACTGAATCTGTTTGTCCGCTTCTGGGTTCTCTATTCTGCTCTAATTATTTTATTTATCTTCATTAACTTAATCATGCTGTTCTGATCAATGTCGGATGGACCCTCCAGAGCTGTCTTTGTTTCTTGAAAATATTCTGACTTTTCTAAGTCCCTCTGCATCCTTGCATACATTTCAGAACTGCTAATCCCCTGAAAAAAAAAACATATCGGAATTCTTACTATTACTGCATGAAATGTACATTTCAATTTGAGGATCATTGACATTTTACCAGCACTGATTGTTCTAAACCATGAACATGGTATGTCTCCTTATGTTCATGTGTCTGCTTTGGATTTGTTTGTCTTTTTTTTTTTTTTTAACCAGGGTACGTAAGTTTTGGTGAACAAGACTGATAAACCTTATGTTCGGTTTATCCCTAATATTGTATACTGAGTTACCATAAGTAGCATTTTATCTGAGGTGTATTAAGTATTAATCTAAATGCTGCATGGAAAGTACATACTATAAAATTTAGCGTAACTATTTTTTATTGAAGTGAAAAATACAATTCAAATCATCTTAAGTAAAAGGAGAAATACATGAGAGACTCACAGGAGAGAAAAGTCATGGGGTGATGGTAGCTGTTTTTAGGTAAAGCTAACCCAAACCCTCTAAGACTGGCTTCTTAAATCTCTATTTTCTAACCCCCAGTCCTCCTTACTTCTCTTGTGCTTCACACTATGTAGTCTTTTCTCCACTGTTATAAGTGGGCCTAATTTCATCCCAGCTTTGGGCAAGAAGAGAATGTCTTCCCCAGCCAAGCTACCCTAGGTACACAGTACATCTCCAATTTGGTGTAACCAAGAGATACGGTTCACTGCATTACTTGTCTGTTCCCGGACTGGAGTTATTGTCTTCTTTATCAGAACAACAATAACAATAACCACAAGATCGGGTAGGGAAAGGGTAAAGCAACGAACAAGTGGAAGTATTATTTCACAAGAAGAAATAGAGCCACCCCCATACCCCATACCCCTATTCCCCTACCAATAGCAAACAGCATAAACTGTGCAGTCCCTTAAGCACAGAGGCAACAATGTATCCTTGCAGAGTTGGATGTGGAGCTGGTGATTCTCCTGTGCTTCTGACTCGGATGTCACTTCCACTCTTTTCATCTACTCCCTTTTCCTTTTTTTCCCAAACACGAACATCACTTTAAGCCCTACTTGATTAGTGAGACACTTGGGGGATTGTGTTGGCCCCTAAGAGGTCTCGGACACCCGCTTTGTTTCTTAAGCTCTCAACTTAGTTTCTAGTGTGCATTTAGCTACCCAGAGCAGATTGGTGGAGGAACTGCCATCCCCACATTGCCTTCCCTAGGTTCTCTTAGGAAATGGAAGGAACACTGTTTACAGCTGCCAGAGAGCAGAGTCCAGTTTAGTACATCCTCCATGCTGCCTTTTGCTGGAACTGGGAGGCCAGGTTAGGAGAATAAGAGCATTCTCTGTTCCATTATGAAGAAATATATTTTTATTGCCCTTTTGACCACAGAAAAGAAGTAGCAATTGGATATTTTACCAGTGTCTCAGAAAAGTAAGAGTAGGCATTAAATAGTTGCCTTTAAGAAAGTGTATCCTTTATCTTTATGCTAAATTAAACATAGCAAACAGACCCCTACATTTTTATGCTTGCCTCTCAAGGGCCAATCACGGGCGCTCTCACAGAGAACTCTCGGCTGTGCTGCCTTTCACATAACCTGTTTCTCTAACTTAAAACTCTGGTTAGAAATGGCTTTCCCCTTCATTCACCTGACACCTAACGGTGTTTCAAAATGAACCCTTTTCTTTATGATCTCTCTCTCTCTCTTTCTCTCTCTCTCTCTCTCTCTCTCTCTCTCTCTCTCTCTCACACACACACACACACACACACACACACACACACCAGTGTATCTAGCACACTTGCCTGGTATACTGAGGAGTGTTGCTGTTGATTTTATTTTATTTCTTAAACAAAGGAGTGAGACTTTTTCTTCTCAATTACAGATTTTTGAGCATGGCAAGAACTTCTAAAAAAGGCTTTATATGGAAGCTAATGTACCTCTGTATTATTAACCTTTGAAATTTTACCCATTCCATAGTAGTGTCTTTCAAGTTCATGGTGACTCTGACAAGCTTGGTAGGTGTTCCTACTAATCACTCTTTAAACCTTATGAATCTGAGAACTTTAGATGTATATTTACATTTGCATAATCACAGCATGCGTGAGTGCTACTGCCCCAAAGTAACTATTCCAAAGCTAAGCAAAGGATTTCATTAACAATAGCATAAAAAAAGAAGAAAATACTTGGGAATCAGTTTAACCAAGGAGGTGAATAATCTCTATCCAGAAGTCATAAGAGTGTGTAAAGGAATTAAAGGGGCACAAACTAAAGGAAACACAGCCCAAGTGGGAGACTTAATATCACTCTACTTATCCTACCCAAAACAGCCTCCAGATCCAGATCCTATCAAAATTCTATTGACTTTTTCCCAAGAATTTTTTTCTTTTATTAAAAATCCTAATTCATGTGGAACCATGAATTAGGATTTTTAATAAAATGCCTGGATAAGCTAAAACCGGAACCAACCGTACCTGATTTCAAAATGTATTACAGAGATATGGTGATCAGAACAATATGGTACTTTCATCAAAATGGATAGATTAAACCAGCAGAGCAAAATAGAGCTAGCATAGAGACAAAGGAATACATACTAAGAACACACAGGGGAAAGGATATCACATAGAGCAAATGGTGCTGGGAAAATATTCCCATGCAGAAAGATCAAATCAACCTTCACTTAAACTTTATGTAAAACCAATTCAAACTGGATTAGAACTTAACTATAAGACCCAAACCATAAAAATTTGAGACCAAAACCTCTAGCTAAACATTTTTGATATTTGGTCTTGCCTATGATTTTTTAAAAAAGACAAACAAACAAATGGACACCAAAGGGAGATGCGCCAAAAGACATTAACTAAGTGGGATGCTTCAGATCCAAAAGCCTTTCCCAAGCCTACGGAACCATCAGTGTCATGGATGGGGAGCTTTGAGAATAAGGGGACATCTGGAAAGATAAATGCCTAGTGCCCAAGACATGTAAAGAACTCAAAGAACTCACTTGCGAGGCATTACCAGCTTGGCCACGTGATGGCAAAGGATCTGAATAAATGGGATTTTTTTTTCCCTGTAAGGAGACACAGATAGCAACAGGAATAAGCAAAGTTCCCAGGCTTGAACCAAACACACAAGGAGGTAGAATTGCAACCTGCTGCAATGGCTAATATTAAAAACCAAACAAAACAAAACAAAACTCTAGATTATAACCATTATTGGTAAAGAAGGAAGTCTTTACCAATATCTATCTACAATATATATCTACTGCTGGTGGGATTGTGAATTAATCCACCTTTTTTGGAAAACAGTATAGAGATCCTTCAAAAACCAAAAGTGGAGCTCCTTTCCAGATATGTAAATCTAAGGAATGAACTAATTATCTCCAGGAAGTGCCTGAACGTCCTTGTTTATTTCAGCATATTTGTAATGAAATCAATAGAACGTCAATCAGTGTGGATCATGGATTAAGAAAAAGTAGTGTGTGTGTTTCTACAATGGAATATTATTAAGCTTTAAAAAGAAGTGAATCTGCCATTTGTGACAACACGATGCTCAATTGCACTATGATACAAAATAAGCCAGGCACAGAAAGAGAAGGTATAGAGCATGACAGTATATATATATATATATATATATATATATATATATATATATATATGTGTGTGTGTGTGTGTGTGTGTGTGTGTGTGTGTGTGTGTAGAGAGAGAGAGAGAGGGAGAGAGAGAGAGAGAGAGAGAGAGAGTCTAAACAAGACAGGGTCACAAAATCAGAGTAGAATAGTAGTGTCCAGGAGTTACAGGGTTAAAAAAAAATAGGGAAATTCTTGTCAAAGGTGTTAACCTTTGTTATAAGTTCTGGAGGTCTGTGTACCACAGGGTGAGTTAGGTACATCTAATAATAATGTACAATACACTTGACATTTGCTAGGGGCTAGATCTAGAGTGAGCTTATCACACATGTAAAAAAGAATCTACTATGTGAGGTAATAAATATGCTAATTATCTTGATAGTGCTAATCATTTCACAATGTGAACATATGTCAAAACATCACATTGTGCACCTTAAATATACACACTACTTACTTGCCAACTATTCAGCATTGATCTGTAAGGAAAGACTCCCAAACTTAGAGCCTATAACCCACTATCAAACCAGACGTGTATTTGAAAACTGCTAGGAATAAACCGGATTTAAATAGCATACAAGTTACAGAAGGCACTGCTCTGTGTTCTTTCCTTTGGGGGAGTGGTATCACACACTGAATTTATGGCAGGTAACCACAGGTCCGGTTTCCAATCCTGGGGTCAGTTGTGTTAGCTGACCCTGAGTGCCTGTCAATCACAGGAAGATGGATGCCATCAATCGCATGAGGGTGGATGGCATATATTCAGTAGCTTGCCTTTTTGCCCAGCTTTTTGTTACTTATGCTATGTCTCTGTCCAATGGACAGAGCTCTTAACATAGACCTTGATGGACAGAAGGAACCCTGCCAAAATTAGGTGAATCAAAATGAACGATTTGGATGTATTCTGGGAAGAGAACCAATGTCTACTGGGTTGTGCTTCTGCCTGGTACCTTATTTAGGGCTCATTGCAATCTTGTGAGTGAAGTGTTTACCACCAGAGAAGCACTGAGAGATGGCCTGCCAGAGGCGAAGAAGGCCAACAGATTTCCAAGTCCATATTGTAAAGGTTGTATGAGAAATACCTCAAACTACTCAGAATGGAGTAAGTAATATATACAGCCTCGGGTATTATTATCTTGCTGCTTCTCAGATTACATGATGAAAGCACATTTATTGATTTTTTTTCTTTATGCCATACTTAATACAAATAACATTGGTGTTTTCAAAATAACAGCAGTAAAGCCCCACACCTTATCTTTCAGATGAGCTATTTCTTGACATTTAGCTGAGTGGCAAAATATTCCTTTAAATTTGGTTTAGTTTAACCAGGAAGGCCCTGAGGCCCATAGTGGGCAGCTTGTGCCTATACATCACACTTTCTTCCAGGCTGGAGATAGGAACAGCTGTGCCTTGTTGCCCCCATTGGATTTCATGGGAATTTGCCCAGTTTCCATGGTGGACTTTGTCCAACACTGACTAGAGAGAGTTTTACCTTCTCATACATTGAATGGCTTGGCAAACTCAGTTTGCCAGTTCTCTCTGGTGTCTGTAGTGGCGAAGTCAGGGGAAGACAAGGAGGGAGGAGGCAGCTACAAGTCAGACCTTAGACCTGTACTCTTAACAGGCATGTATGTGGATGTTTCAAAGCTGTCCCTAAATCGGGGAATTTTAGATTTTGTTTTGGTAGAGTCTGTAAAAAGTCAGACTTACGCGAGCTTACCTAAGGTCTGGCATTTACTAGCCTGCAGAAATGACTAACACTCAACTACACTCTCACCTATTTCCTCTGCGAGGTCTCGAATTTCTCTCTTGGTATCAGAGTTCAGACTCCAGGGACTTCTCTTTGAAAACAATGGAAGTAAAATGTTTTCTTGATCACAGCTGTGTCCTTCCAGCCAGTCTCAACTTCACACTGGATGTAGAACCTGGTGCCCAACTCCTCCCACTTTCCAGAACTTTTGTAAAAGTTGGAGAGAGATCCGGTGGAGGTTCCCTGGTTCCATCTTTAGACTGACAGCCACCCAGAGGTAGACAGAAACCATCAAGAATGGAACCTCTCTGCCAAGTTGTGGGAAATTTCTTCCGATCAGCCCTTCTCAGTAGATTTCATCCTGCCTATGACCTCAGGATTTTTTTTTTTTCTTGTCTCTATGTAAATTGCTATCTTTTCAGAGGTGCCTGACAGCCCAGTTTTGCAGGGCCTCCATTTGTACAGAGCTGTTATTATGGGATAAGTGTAATGGCTCGTGAATTTTGTGGAGGAAGGGAGGGTCTCCAGATGACTTTGTACAAACCAGCCACGGACCTACTGACTCCACAAGCAGTGCATTAGGCTAAATATTTTTAGCCCATTGACTCTAGAGGTAATAACCCTAAATGCATCATTACATTTTCATGGGTGAATAACAGAAACTACCAGAAAAAAATCCCCCCCCAAAAAAAAACAAGCCACCGTTTTAGCTTTATTATCGCCCAGCTGGAGGGCAGGAGTGTGGCCCCCTCAAAAGAAGAGTAAACTTTAAAAGCAAGTATTTGGTTCTCTTCCTTTGCTCTCAGGCACCAGGCTCTCAGAGACAGGCAGTAGGTGATTTTCACACTCCTCCTTCCCACCAAGCATTCAAGCCTCAGGAGACATGCGTGCCACACTGGCGTTGACAAAGCCGAATCCAATCTCAAGGTGGAAGAATTTCCGACTAATCCAATTATTTTTTGCCACTCGGTGTTTCTGAGATCTTTTTGTAAGGTAGGACCCGAAGAGCCTTCTTCGGCACAACAGGTTCTAATTTACAGGAGGCTCTACTGACCTGCATTCTAAGAATGGAGTAGGGAAAACAAGTTAACTGGGGCCTGCGTGCCCTCAGGGGCACAGGAGGCTGCCTAGAGCTGATTGAAATAGTGACAGGTGCAGGTCAACTTTGCCTGGGAAACGCCAGTAAAAGGCGGGCTGGAGCCGGCCTGGGCAGCTGGGAGAGGGCGCCCCCTTCTGCCAAGGGGCTCGGGGCAAGAATCTCGCCCGGCCTCCGCTTGGCTCTGCGCCCGTCTACTTGTGAGCATAGAGGCTTGGCTAAAAGCAGGAGCTGGAGAATCAGCGGAGTCCGGGAGGGGACTGCAGCGGCTGCCTAGGAGCGTGGCCGGCTCCCAGCGCAACCCCCACCCCCCACCCCCTGCGACGAATCGCAGGGCGGGGACCCCAAGCTCTTTGCTCCGATCGGTCTCTACTCCCGGGATGGGGGGCGAGCGAGGGGGCTGGAGAAGCGCGACCGCGAGCCGCGGCGCCCCCGCTCGCCCGCTCGTAGGCTCTTTCCCATCGTCGGCGCCGCGGCGACTCCACTGAGCTGTCGCTCGGAAAGCATTCCGGCGGCGAACAGAGCGCCCCGGCGGGAGAGGGAGCGGACGAGGAAGGGCTTGGGACGCTCAGTGGCAGGTGAGCGGCGGGGCTGGCGCGGGGCGGGGGCCGCTGGAGGAGGCGGGTCTGCGCACCGCACGGGGGCTGGTCTCCTCCCCCTGCTCTGACGCGCGCCCGTCGCTTCCCGGGGAGGATGGACCCAGCTCGGCGCTCACCCGGGCTTCCCCGGGCTGGAGAGCGCGTTTGAGTGCGGCCGCCCGCAGGGCATGGAGAGCCGTGTCCGGGGCGGCTGCGGCAGCCGAGGAGGATGCTCCGGGGGAGCCGAGGTGAGAGGAGCGGCGGGGGGCACGCGGGGGACCCCGAATTGAGCGGGCGCAGGTGGCCCACGGGGACACCCGGCTTCCGCGAGCCCGGGTAGCTCGGCTGGGGCCCGCGAGCCCGGGTACGGAGGATGGCTTTCGGGGCGCTTCTCAAGGGAGTTTGGCGCGAGGTGCCTTGCACTAGCGAGTGCCGCAGTTTTCTATCATCTCCCACCACTTGCTTGGGAAGCTACCCTGCGTTTCCTTTCCGGTTGGTCCCCACTTCCTTCGCCTTACTTCTGAACACTCGCGATCCTCTCTTTAGGCTTGCCTACCCGAGACCCTGTCGCCAGACCCCTTGCGTCCTCCTCTGGCTCTAGCCACCCGAGGCTGCCTTCTCCCACTCTAGGACCTGCCGAGTTCTCCCTAAGCCTCCTCCCTGTTTTGCTGGTGGAACCCGCGGGTCGGACCTCTTCCCCACTCCGCGGAACCCGAATTCTCACTTCCCTACATCCCAGCAGCGCTTTGGCTCTGCCTCGACCTCTCCATTAACTGGACCCATCCCAATCAAGCCAACCCTTTCCGCGGACATCGGCGCTGGACCGAAACCTTTCTTTGGGTCCTGCGTCCTGGTGTTCCCTGTCGCTCTCCCTCCACTATTAAGTCCTCAGGCCCTTGGTCACCCGCCACTCCCCTCACATCCTGCCCTCTTCTCCCAGTACTCCGTACCCTACTCTCTCGAACGCAAGATAAGGATTTTCATGCTGGGGAAACTTTGATTCTTCATGATTAGTCTCGTAAAGGAGCCCTACGATTCAGTCCAAGCCACCAAAGAAACCCGGAGTCAGGGAGTCCTGATTTAGGGGTAGTTTTGTGTTAAGGCTCCAGGAAGATACTTGGTGAGTCTACAAAGTGTATTTCCACACCCTGCTGGTCACTGCTTCTGCTGTCTGCATCCCGCAGCGTATGCTTGTGACCCCTGGTGGGAGGGTGAGTCTTCACTGCACTTTTAAAGGCGCTTTTTCTTTCTTTCTCTATTTCTTTTGGGGTTGGTGCTAGTGAACGCGGCGGGGTGGGCAGAGAAAGCTGCTTTGCAAACTGTGTGCGGCTAGGCTGCCACACGGTCTAGTAGTCAACCCTGCACGCCCATTCACGTTAGGAACGGGGCCCCAACCCCCCATCTGCATCACACAAGTCCTCATTGTTGGGGGTCTGCGGGGTATTTCCGCCTGGGCTGCGAGAGTGAAGGAATGGTATGGGGGCGGGGAGCCCAGGGCTTCAGGCGACTGTCGGGAGCTAGAGACTTGGAGAGCGCCGCGGCGCGGGCAAGTGCTAGTTCGGAAATGTGTTTCTGAGGCAGGATGCGTGGCCGCGTGGAGGGGCGGGGGGAGGGAGAGGGAGGGGGAAGGGAGGGAGGAGAGAAAGAAAAAAAGAAAAAAAAAAAAAAAAAAAGAAAGAAAGANTGGGCTGCGAGAGTGAAGGAATGGTATGGGGGCGGGGAGCCCAGGGCTTCAGGCGACTGTCGGGAGCTAGAGACTTGGAGAGCGCCGCGGCGCGGAAAGGAGGTAAGTCGGAGGGCAAGTTGTGAGAGGGGGTGAGCTGCCGCGTGCCTCCCCTGGGGGGAGGAGAGGGAGGGGGAAGGGAGGGAGGAGAGAAAGAAAAAAAGAAAAAAAAAAAAAAAGAAAGAAAGAAAGAAAAGAAAGAGAGCTCGGAGTGGAGGAGAGATTGCGGAGGCCGGATCGCCATTCTCTGCCCAGAGGCCTCCTAAAGGATGCCACAATGCCTCCGAGTGCCAAATCCCGGAGGTGAGAGCATCCTTGCCATCGCTTTGGAGCTGGCCCATTAGACACACTTTCACAATGTTGATGGTTTTGAATAAAGGCTTTGTAGGGGTTCTGCTGACACTTCCCAACACTTAACATGTTTGCAAAGTAATCATATAAATTAAAGGTGGCTTACGTTCAGAACCTCCTAATTATCCAGTTCACGCTTGTACGTTCACGTGCCAATTATGGGTCTTCGGGAAATCCATAAAATTATAAACCATCCCCACCCCCTGAATTAGCACCCATTGTTTTTTATTATCTCCAAGATGAGCAATTCTGGATGGAACTCTGAGTTGCACCGCGGAAAAAGAGAGACAGGCTATGGGGTGAGGTTAGACAAACGCCCCCTTCCCATCTCTTTTCCTCCCTATCCTGACAAGGTTTCGTGGCTCTTCTAGAGACTGAAAGGGATCAAAGATTTTCTTGATTTCCCATTGAGCTGGGCGACCTAATCAAAGCTGTATAAAAGTCAACTTCTAAGCAATCAAATTGTCTGCTGCTGTCCTTGATTGAAACCCTAGCATTCAAATGGAGTATTGAAGAACTCTCAGAAATGGCTTTTGAAGTGCTATTGTTCTTTTCCATACACACGGGCTCTAGTAGAGGTTTAGGAAGTTCAAAATGCAGTGATGTGAAAGCGATGTGACTTTGTAACTATTTGACAACGCAGGATCTGCAGCGGGAGAGAAGAGGCCAAGGTGGGGAAGCTACGACAACATGTTACTATATTCGTGGGAACTGGGTAGCTCTCAAGTGGATACATTCTTTTACTCATGAACTTGGCCATTAAATCTTCTAAAAGCAGATTTGGAACGTGATTTTTAGTAGGAGGATCCTATATGTTTCTTGTTTGTCATGATTCTTTTTTTGTGGTAGTTTGCTTAAGGTCTGAATAGGCTTATCTGAAACATTTAATCATGACCAGTGTACTCAACAATAAAATCTGAATAGAAATTGCTTATTGTTGATGAAGCTCAGCTCACAGGCTGTTTCAGGGTATGTTTGCAAGGAGCACCATTGTGTGAGGCTGCAGAGATGAGAGGCACCGTCACTGTCACTTACTGGTCCCTCCCCAGAGCCACAGAGGTAGCTACAGACCCCTTTGCCCTCCGAAGTCATTTTATTTTAAGCAGGTGGGCCTTTGGCTTGGTTCATGATCATGTACCCATCTAAACATTGCATTTGGTGGCTTCTTGAGGCTTGGAGCCATGCTGCAGGCAGACGAAGAATCTATTTGAGGCAGCACTTCATTTTGATAATTCACTCAAGTCAAACATAAAGCAGAGAAGCAGAGTTTATGTCGTTTAGATGGCACCGGCACAGATAGTATGCATTAAAGGCTGTTGTCAGAAACTTGAAGTATTGCTTAGGACTCACTAAATCTTACAGAGCTCACTAGTGACAAAAGATGTACACATCTTAAGCAGTTAAGACTTAATCCTATGACTCCTCACAACTTGGATGTTGTCACCTGCAAAGCAAGGATCTACTTGTGGACCTTGGATCACTTTTGAAGGAAAATACCCTTCATGAGTGTTTTGGCACATAGAAGGATTTCAAGAGAAAGGTAGATTTTGGTAATAGCATAGAAATTGAGTAAGGAATGGGGGTGTCTTTTGTAATTGGAAGGCTAGGATTGGATCCAGGCATTTTCTTTGTGATGTTGGACAAGTCATTCCTCATAGTAACAAAAACAAAACTCACATTCCTGAGTCCCAGGTAAGGGGCAGGTACCCTTCTTAGCACTTGGCACACATAGCCTTACTTCATCTTTCAGATCCTTGCAGTCTCATTTTTGTTTGTTAGATGGGGAGCTGGACACAGGGAAACCTGGTCATTGAGCTGAAATCATCTAGGAGATAAGGGGATTTAAACCCACCTACCTACTCTAGTCCCAGAGTCCACCTCAACCACAGATGGGGAACAACTCTGGATGGGGAAGGGAAATGAGCTCCTTCCAGGGCCTCTGTAAACTCTAATCCAGGCATGAAGAAGTGGTTAAGACCTCCTGTGGAAAGCAGGCTCCAGATTTTCCCATTTTGCATGCAGTCAACACAGGTGGGCGTGGCTTGGTTCTCAGCATGTCATTGGACTAATGGTTGCACTTTAACCATCTGTGACTTCTTTGGAGCTTCTAGAAGGTTCTAGTTGGTATTGGGTCATAACTATCTACTCTGTGGCAATATTTGTTAATTAGGTAATTAATCAGCAAGTAATTGATTAGGCAGTTAATTAGTAGGGTGTCCTTGCTACTGTCAGTGACTGCTGTGGCAAACAACCGCTCCTATGAAGAGCTGGTATCACAGGTGGCACAGACTCTCCACGAGGGGCCGCATCACCTGGTTAGAGACTCCAGCTGCCCCAGCTCTGCAAGCACTTCTCTGCGCCTTAGTTTTATTTATACTAAAACAATATGTATTTTATAGCTGTTGGGAAGGGTCAGCAGAAAGTGCTTGAGACAGTGCCTGGCATGAAATATTTATTATCAATGAACTGTTCAGATTGCCCTTCAAATGAAATAAAATCTTTGCTTTTGACAATGAGCAGACCCTCTCTTTTTATGCCAGTTTTGCTAACCAACCCAAGGTATGTTTCAAGATTTCCAGCCAACAATTTGTTTGTTTGTTTGTTTTGATGTTTTAGTGGAAATGTGGCTTTAAGCATTTCCACTGTTCAAAAAAGCAATCGTGGAAGGGCATGTTGTGCTGAAACAGTCACACCCTCTTTCTCATCTGTACTTATTCTGAGGAGAAATAACGTGGCTTTGATTGATTGAATTCTCAAGGTGGATAAGTCAGTTTGCCCAGTTCACCAGTTAGGTCAGGATAGAGGAGAAGGATACATGATTTTGTAGAGGTGAGCTACTACGTGATTCAGAGTCCTTAGGCTCTTCAGACAGTGCTCCTTCTACTAGGCCAGATTGCCTTCTGTACCAGGATAGAGAAGTGGCTTGAAAATATAAATAACGCTTGGCTGGGAAGTTGCTGTCAGGCTAAGAGCAGGAACCAGCCAGACATTCTGTACTGAGAAAGGAGTGTGAGCGAGCAGGGGTACACATTCCTACCCATGAACACTAGCACTGTGTTCCATCTCTGAAATGCATGTCAGGACGAGAACTCATGTAAACACAAAGCAAAACAGAGAAACCCATTACGCCAGTTAATCACCTGAACATTCCCTGGGGTTGGAGAGCAAATGTTCAGTTTCTTTTCCTGTGACACTCTCTTTGTATTGTCCTCCCATTTGGTCCTCGGATATGGGGAGGTTTTGGTTCAGGAATCATAAAACTCCTTTGGCTTCTAATTCATGAAATATGCAGCATATTCTATTGCAAAGAAATTGCCAGCTTGCTTTTATTATTATTATTATTTTATTTTATTTGAACCTGACATATATAACCAATCTACAGTGCCAGTGGGGGATTCTCATAAAGCGCAAGGAAAACAGAAATAAAATTCTGCTGAACAGAAGAGCTCACAGCTAAAATGACGAAAGTTGTGTGTGTCAAGGCGGACTGCTTAGGTTAGGGAGGAGGAGGAGGGCTGGGTCCCTTTAGACAGCTCTGGTTGGTGTTCATTTGACCCAGGTCCAGTAGCGTTAACCATCTGCAGGGGACTCCCCGCACTCATTCTTTCATCTCTTCATCCCTGCTTCTCATCCTCTCTGGTCAGTCTCTGACTCTCCCACCTGGGTTGCACTCTGTTGGTTTACCATCCATCAATTTAGTCCTTTTTCCTCCCCTGTCTTCCTGTCTCCCCTGGTTTCACTGTCTGTCTTTGTTTCAGGAAGTCTTTATGTCTTCTCGTTTTTTTAATCTTGTTAGTGTTACCACTGAAAACAAAGACTGACAAGTTACTGATCTGCATTGGAGTTATGTGGTTTAAGTGTTTCCCCAAGGCTTCATGTATTGAAATTTGGCTGCCATGGTGAGATGTTCAGAGGTTGGGAACTTAAATACAAATGTAGGTAGTTTCTGTGGGAAGTAATTAGAATCCAAATCATTCTGGTAGAGGCCCCTAGATTCAATCCTGGTACCTTTAAAGAGGAAGAGACACCAAAAGAGGCAAATACTCGAAACTTTCCCATCCTGTGCAATGACGTAAGCCACTTTGGACTCTGGCAGCATCAATGTCCAGATGCTATCCGAAGACCTCGGACTTTCAGAACCATGAGCCAAAAGAAACCTCTTCATATTGAAACTTACCCAGTCTATGTTAGAGGTATTAGCAACAACCACCACCAGTGAATGAGCGTACCAGACTTCTGGGCAATGAAGGAAGAAAATTCCGGGGCCAGATGCTATAGACAGTACCAGGGTGTGGAGGTGCATGCAGCCTGCCATCAGAGTTCAACCTCATACTTGCATGACCAATAGATAGAGCATGAGATGTGGTACAGACAGTAATATCAGGTTAGCCCTTGAAGCTTGCGGGTAGGGGGCGGTAGTCTTTTGGAGAATTTCAAAAGTGGGGAAGCTGGCGTTTCAACTGGACTCGTCTGACTAGGAACTTCTCTGGGATTCAGTGGCGTCCAGTCTGAGTGAGCTGCATGAAGGCACGGGTGGCTGCAGTTATAAAGCAGACTATGTCGTTGGGAATGTTTTTCATCCAACATTCTCCTAGCTGAGTTCCAGGGACCACTAATGATCCCTCAGATTGTGTTGACTACATCAAGGAAGAGTGCCCCAGAGTGTAAATGAGGAGCCCCTGCTCCGGTACTGTTAGGAAGTCAGAGTCCTCACTCAGGAAGTGATGTCATTTCCTAATCTGTGAGAGACTAAGAGGTTTCAGCAGTGAAGACAATCATAGCTCACTGAGAATGTCCTTAGCTTGCTTTTCGCTTGTTGGGCAGCTCTAAGACTGTAACAAAACACCGGAGATACAATCTACTTAAGGAGAAGGGAGGTTTACTTGGGATCACGCTATCAAATTTCAGTCCTTTTCCTCAGCAGCGGTTGGGCAGGGCGTTGTGGTGGAGACCATAGGATGGAGCAGCTGCTCACTTCATGGTGTATGTGAAGCTGAGAGGAAGAGGAAAGTGGAGGAACTCCCAATATCCCCTTCAACAGCACATCCCCAGAGACCTAACCTCTTTCCAGTAGATTCTGTCTCCTGGTTCCACCATCTCTCACCATCATCATAGGCTGCCTGTCCAGCCTCTCACATGGGGGCCTCGGGAAATGATTACATCCAGACTCTACCATGGAATCCTTTGGTTTTTTTTCAAGAGGTCCCTTCTAGTGATTTATGAGGTAGACAGGGAGAAAGAATTAAAAAATTTTAAAATATTAATATTTTAACAAGATTTTCAACTTGAAAGTAACAGGTGGGGCTGGAGAGTTGGCTCAGCAGGGAAGAACACTGACTGTTCTTCCACAGGTCCTCAGTTCAATTCTCAGCAACCACATGGTGGCTCACAACTATCTGTAATGGGATCTGATGCCCTCTTCTGGTGTGTCTGATGACAGCTACAGTGTACTTATTTATAATAATACACAAATCTTAAAAAAAAAAAAAAAAGAAAGAAAGAAAGAAAGAAAGTAATAGGTGTGATTTGAAATATAGGTGTGTGAATTACTTTCCAATCCCTGTGCCAAAATAACTGGGCAAAGGCTACTTAAGGGAGGAAGGATTAATATTGGCTTATGGTTCCAAGGAGATACAGTCAGTGGTGATGGAGAAGGCACAGCCACTGACAGGAAAAGCATGCACCAGGAATAGGAGACTCACTGGTCATATCTGCACTCAGTGAAGAAGAGAGAGTTAACAAGAACTGGGGCCAGGTTGTAAGAGTCCTCTGAGACCTACTTCCTCCTGCAAGGCTAAATGTCACAACTTTCCCAACTAATGCTTCCTACTGACAACCAAGTGTTCATACCCCTGAGCCTGTGGGAGCCCTTTCTCCTTCAAGCCACACCAGAGGGGAGACTAAGACCGATGAGAACTTTATATAACAGTATATTTTCTTAAACCTTGAGTAGCTACCACTCAGCCAATGGAACAGAGCCATGCAAACACAAGGGAAGCCCCGCCTTGGCACTCTCTCTGATCTTGGCACCCCCTCCCTCCTGTTAGATACAGTGACCAGTCTATTGGCTTGGCACAATTCCAAAGGATCTTTTAACATACGCTCCAGAAAAGCAAACCTAAATTATTCCATTGAAATCCCGTTCAGTTCTTTGGTTCATGAAGAGAAAAGTGTCTTTGTCCAATAACTATCCTGGAATACTTTACATTTGTTAGTTGTTTAGTATAAAGCACTGTTTCTGCTTTTAACTCTAGCATTTAGAACATGGTTGATGCACAGTAAGTGTCTGCTGGATTGAGTGAATGTGTGCAGTTTCATGTGGCTCATTACGTTGACAGTGGTGAAAGGAGTAGTCTGTGCCCCCCCCCACGCCCCCAACCCAAAACATGGTCAGCAATACTAAACTTTTGGTTAT
Organism: Mus pahari; assembly: GCF_900095145.1. Taxonomy (NCBI): domain Eukaryota; kingdom Metazoa; phylum Chordata; class Mammalia; order Rodentia; family Muridae; genus Mus; species Mus pahari. Next base: position 55,224,857 of record NC_034595.1, read on the forward strand.
ACATCTTTGTGATATGGGGTAGGGAGTGAAAGAAGTCATCCGTTAAAAAGGTCTTGCTGACGTCTTCTAGGGTCAAGAAGGGGCTATCCAAGAATAGGGGCCATCCACTTCCATTCAGGGAAGACTAGAAATCCTTCGAGTCGAAAAGGAAAGTTATAAATCACCATGCTAATTAATTACTCATCATCCTGACACTAAATACATGGAAGGTTTATGAGGGTTCTATCCTTGAAGTCCTCAAGAAAAAACTTTCAGTAGCAGAGGGTTGCCGTTAGCTACTGCCATGACAACGGGGGTATGTGTCCTGACATACAGAAGGGACATTCTCTATCATAAGGTCATATGATTTATAGCATACTAAGTGACATTTTTCTGATTATCCTAGCCTATATTCGTGTTAAGTATGAGTGTTCCCGCCTGCAGAAACACTCCGGTCTAGGTCCGTACTGAAGGGTGGGAATATCCTAAAAGAGAATAGGCTGCGAAAGGAAAATGGATGCCCTGACAATTTCACACTGATCAAGGGTCGATTTTTAATAACTGGACTCTGCTTAAGTACATGGAAAGATTCCCAGCCCGCCCTTGAGTCTCTTTGAAGTTGGCAGCGGAGGTCCGATCGTAGGCGGGTCTAAGGGATAGTAGGCGGTTCGAGGGATCGTAGACAGTCCGAGGACACTGCATTCTGGGAGATCTGGGGAGGTCCTCTCTGTAGCAATTCTCTGGTGGCCCTATGCGCCTGTGAGGGGCTGGTGTTTTGAGGGAGAGTGATTAGTGGAGGTGGGAGACCCCAACAAAGTATACCTATCAGCATGAAGCACAAACAGTAGAATACTGGTGCAGAAGGCATGGTGGAAGAATGAAGCCCCTTTATAGGTTTTCTGGGCTTGCCCTTGGTACTTTTAAGTCATGGCTGTCTGGGAGGTAACAGAGTAGTTTCTTCCTTGGGCCTGAAAGTTGATTGTGCAGCTAGCCTACCATTAGGAATTCCTGTCTTTACTCTTAGTGGTAAAGATTTTTTTTTTTTTTTTTTTTTGATAGAAGGTTGATAGCTAGATTCCAGCAGATAGCAGAACAAGAATGAACTCTGTGATGTGAATGAGGATACTATAGCAGAGAGCATAGGGTCGAGGGAGAAAGGATGCTGCACAGTTATCCCCTGAGTTGATTGGTGAGTGGCCCCACTCTACTTGCTTTTTACTGGAGCTGACAGGGCACCCAGCTCTTACCCTTGATCCTATAAGAAGCCAATAACATGGGGGAATGCCTTTCAACAGATGCCTGTTGTCTTCCTCTCCCAAACCCATATCACAAGGTAAATAAGTACAACAGAAGTTGAGGATTGCTGACCATGTGTTTCGGAATCATGTAGTTGGGTTGTTGTGGGGAGGGGAGCAGATTATGGTTTCTAACCTCTGTCAATCTAATTACCATTTTTTACTACTGTGCACTGTCACAATGTCACACAGTGGTGCTTGCCTTGAACTGTGGGTCACCTTATTCTCAGCAGCTCTGTATGCCTGTTCACAGAAATCTACACACAAACCATCACCATTCAAATGCCCTCAAGTTTAAACGGGAAATTCATTCACGTCATCCAATTGCGGAAAACATCCAAGATGGGCGAACCACATGCTGAGTGCAGGTTCCAGTGTGCACTGCTGGAGTGTAAGCCCAGTGAATGCAGAAAGGTTGCTGTCATTTACTCCTCTGGGAAGCTCAATAGATTTATAGATCACAGAGAAGTTAGGCTACTGCCAATCTTAGGCTTTCTAACTTCTTAATTTTAATGTAGCTGAATTTATCAATCTTTCATGGTTGGCACTTTTTAATGTCTTGTTTGAGAAAGACTTTTTTTTTTTCAAACCCTGATGTTATAAATATATTCTCCTTCATTGTCTTCTAAAAGCTTTATTATTTTGCTTACCTATGTAGGCTCTGTTTGTCGTGTGGAGTGTTGAATGTGTGGTATGAGGCAGAAATTTAATCTATTTTTTGCTCAATATGAAAAAAAATCTCTTGTGACGTTTAGAAACAGTTTCTAGACACCCTTTGCCATTCATTTCTTTTCAAACCAACTTTTACTATTGTAGCTTTATGGTAAGTCTTCACATTAGACAGAACAAACCCCTCACGTCGTCCTTCAGAAGGGCCTCAGCCTTTCCCTCCCGTGTACATTTTATACTCATCTTTCTGATTTCAGACAAATTCTCTTGAGATTTGATTTACATTAACGTTAAATTTATGGACCAAGAGTGACAACATTGTGATACTGAATCTTTCAATCTATAAAAAAATGTGGCTCCGTTTATTTAGGTATTTGGTGTCTTTCAGAATGGTTGATAGATTTATCCAGAAGGGATGCACTTTCTTACTAGATTTGTTCTTCTATGATTTCTTTTTTTGTTGTTGCTGCTATTGTAAATACTATCTTTAAAAATTGCATTTTTCTAGCTCTGTATTGGCTTTTTATCATACACTACTTTATCTCAATCAGGAGAGGCTAGCCTACCACCGTTTATTGTGGGGTATACCAGGTGTTTTAGATATTTGCTTTTCACACCCCACAGCAGCCTTAAGATTGGGGCTGTGGCTCATTGCCCTTCCTTGCAGACCTACAGCCCTGGGGATGCCAATGCCTGATGGGAATTCTGAGTGATGGTAGCCTAAAGTCATGGTGAACTGCCATTGCAGCTGGTCATTTTGCTTACTACAGGAGGTTTTGAGAAACACCTCTGGTTTCCCATAGATGGTGAAGAGATGTGTGAGGGGAGATGCCATTCCCTTCTGGTTAGATGTTGCATTTGTCATCATTCTGTCACGCTGGCTAAACATTTGAATGAGATCAACTTAAAGGAGAAAAAGGTCTTTTATAGGGTTATAGTTTCAGAGCTTCAGGTCCATGGTCACAGCATTGCAGGAAGCACTCAGAGAAATAAAACTGCTTACCTTCTAGGAGCCAGAATTCAGAGTAAACAGGAGTGAGGACCGGAGACAGAAGGTGGGAATGAAGTAGATCCTTCCAAGCCAAATTTCCTCTATTACTTTACTTGCTGGCGCGATGGAACACCCGACAAAGAGGATTGCAAAGAAGGAAGCACTTGTGTGACTCACACTTTGAGGGTGCATTCTATGATGATGGGGAAGCCATGCTATTGGAGTGTGAGGCCACTTGTCATATTGCTTCTGTGGTCAGGAAGCAGGGAGAGGTGAGTTCTGATGGTCCGTTGACTTGACCTGGTCCGTTGACTCTGCCTACCCCTTTTATTCAGCCAGGACCCCAGCCCATGGCATGCTGCTGCCTTCTCAGTGGGCTGGCTTCCCTTCTCAGTTAAGCCTCTAGAAGTGCCTTCATGACACACCTAGAGCCTCCTCTTCTAAGTGATTCTAAATGTAACCAAGTTGACAATGAAGGTTAATCTTTGTATTCCCAGAGTGGCTCCCTCCCTTCAGCTAACACTTGCTTCTGAATAGTCCACTCAAGTACGAATCCCCCATACTCATTGCCTAGGTCAACACCCTCATGATCTCCTCATCTCTCAGAGCTCCAGCGCATTGCTGCACTGGGGGTCAATAAGGAGCATTTGGGGAACATTTTATATCTAAGCCATGCAAATGCCCAGGCTGGCGCAGGTGCCCAGAGCTGGGGCTGGAGAGCCAGGCTCGGGTTCCGTTAGCTGCTCTGCTGCATTTTGGGCAGGTGGTGCTGACTTCCTGCTTCCTTGAGGGGTAAGATCTGGCAGACATCCCCAGTTTTAGCTTCTCCCACATGACTGAATTTCAGTCAGTCCCACTTTTAAATGAAGAGCTTCAGGTCTAGGGAGTTGAAAACAGATGTTTTGTCACCAGTGTGAACTGGGACAGAGCACCCAGACCAAGGCTTTCGCCATCTCTGCCTATTGATTTAAGATTTTCATCTGGAGTGTGATGATGGCAATAGAGCAGAATGCTGTTGGGAGCTACAATTACAGGAGGAGATTGTTGCATCTCATCTGTGAAGAAGGGCCTAATGGCCATGGCTCTTTTCTCACTCTTTCCCCCTCTCTATTTTTTACTTTAGACCAGGTATTTCAGTCCCCTCCCCCGCCCCATCTTATTATCAGCCGATGCTCGATGTCTCTGGAATGAAAACAGTAGGTGCAGATATGAAGGAGTCTGTCACATATAAAACAAGCTTAAAGCAAAGAAATGCTGGCCACTTGGTTAACCCAATAGACAGCTCTGTATATTTTCTGTTTGTTGTGTGTGGGGGTCACACGAGGCCAGGACGCACCCCGTGCATACTGACTGCGCTATGTGTCTCTGTGGAGAATGAGGTCTTGATTTGTTTGAGTAGCCATAAATCAGCATGGCTGGAGGAAGCGAGGCTGTGAGCAGGGTACAGAGGTCTGCGCCCTCACTGGTCTCTCTGGAACATCAAAGGTCGTACGGCTCAAGCCTGATCTCATCCTGGCACCCATTTACCCTGCTACTTTCAAGGAGCATTTCTCTTCCCCAGGCTTCTTGATGAAGCCCCCCACTTCAAGATGACTTCAGCTGCCTGTCCCAGATTTATTAATCTAGATTCCTCTAGAGATCAAGGATCCTTAAAGGACATTGTCTCTGATGCTCCCTTTGCTTGGCTTTTGGATGAAATTCACTACTAATTCTCGCTGTGTTTGAATTCCAGCCCATTGTTTTTAGAGTAGAGGAAAAAACAACAAACAAACAAACAAACAAACAAAACCATCCCCACAGTCGACTAATTTGAGTTCGTGAAAACAAAATGAATAGAGACTTTCCTTGGGCACTTCCTTTGGGAACAGGGTTTTAGCTCCTCATTTCAAAATGGTATTTTTATCCTTCCCCTTCCTCTTCTTTGTTTTCCCCCTTCTTTTATTCCTTCCCTTCTACTCATTTAATTAAAATATTGTTAATGTACATGGGGCTCAGAGGACATCTCGCAGGAATCAGTTCGGCCTCTCTACCTTGTTGAGACCCCTACCTTCTGCTGCACTGCATGCCCCAGTACACTACACCCCAGTACTGCACGCCCCAGGAGAGCTGGTGCAGAGCTATCATGTGCTTCTCCCCCTGTGTCCTGCATAGAAGCACTAGAATTACAGTTGTGTCCCTCACATCAGCCTTTTGGCTTGGGTTCCCTACATTGAAGCCAGGTCATTGGGCTTGCAGAGCTGACGCTAACACTCTGAGCCATCTCACTGCCCTGGTTCTCCCACATTGTCTTGATCCAAAGGGGTGTCATGAACTCCCTAGCACCAGGTGAAGGCTTCTTCCCACTAAAGGTTTCAGGTATGATTTTGCCTGGCCAATAGGTGTGGCTTGCTCCATATATGTCTGTCAATCATCCGGGGTGGGGTGGCGAACACTAGGCGATCGTCAAGAGGAGACTTGTAGCCTCTTTTCCCATCTCACAGTCATGTGACTACTTTACATGCATGATTATTGGCTTAGCAGATGATCTGTAGTCACTAGAAATCAAAGTCTGAAAGTCTTCCAGGTTGTCTGTGTCAAGGGAGAGAGAGAGCATCTCCCTGTGCTATCCCTTGAGCACACTCCAAACAGCAGAGATCTCCCTCGCCTCACAACCACGCCCCACCCCCAGCCCCACCCCCAAGCATGATTCAGTGACTATCATGACTCAGTATTGGTGACAGGTCTAGTTGGGATGCCAGGTAGCATAACAGGAAAGCTCTAGTACAAGAGACAACTAAAAGGCTTTAGAAGGGTGAAAAGTGATAAGCAAACAGCAAAGATGAGCAAGAGTGGGAAGCGGGCATCCTGGACCTGCAGGTACCAGGGCCTACCTGCTGTCTCTGAAGCTGCAGAGGCTCTAAAGTGACTGAGGAGCCAGAAGAGCAGCATCCCTGGGAGACAGGCAGCCGCAAAGCAGGCTGGGAGGTGAGAGTGTGCGGTATATTCAGGTGGGCTGGACCCCTGGAGGACTCAGCCACCCTGGAGGTGCTTCTCTGAGCCAGAAAACCAGGGAAATGTGCTAGCATCTCTTTCCTCCTCCCATCCCCCGCCAACCTCTCCCCTAAAAATCAACCCACAGTGGAACCTGGGAGATGTAGTTGAGCCCAAATTCCTGCAACACCCAAAGAAGCAGGAAAAGCAGCAGAAGTGGATGCAGTGGAAACAGGCAGAGGACTTATTTATTCCTGGGCTAGGGAAGGGCGGTGGCAGCGCTTAACAAAACAGGCCGAGATCACAGAATAGATGTATTTCCAAAGACGTCATGGTGTAGGTCGATCAGAATGTCCTTACGTGGCACGTGACTGTGTCTCCTGCAGAAATGCCTGTTGATATTGCAGAGTGGCGGGAAAGCAGCCAAAGGCTACTCTGGGTTTTGATTAGCTCCCGATCCCTCCTTTTCCATGTCCTCCCTCAACCTCATGTCTTCGTGCCAGGAATGGCATTGACTCTGCTCCCAGTGTGTCTATCCTGCCATAGTGGCTTCTGGGTTCTAGAGTACTGGTATCCTGGTGAGTGTCACCCTTGCTAGGTTACATAGGCCCGTGGTCACTCCAGAATTCCAGATAATAATCTAAAGGTGCAACATCTTAAAAACTCACAGGATGGTAAGGCCTACGCTGGACCTGCCCTAGTTGGCTCAAGTCAGCTTGCGATGTGTCTTTGATTCCCTTTGGGGTACTGGCCATGCGCTGTGCTTTGGAGGCAGTGAGGAATTTATTTGGTTGCAGGGTGTCACAGATCTGGTTAAGGAGTAGTATATAAACACTTTTCTAAAGTCCAGCATACAAACTGCCTGTGGAGCCCAGTTGGGCAGCAGCGAATCGGGATACGGTTTGTGAACTGTGCCTCAACACTGAGAAGGAATGAACAGAACTGCCGGTTAGTGGTATGTGATGGTGGTACAGACTCCCTAAAATCATGGAGTACCAGAGCTAGGTGGGCCCCCATAGTCTGGCAGTACAGCTCATCCATTCTCTAGAGGAGATCATTTAAGGAGGAGTCCTGGTACACATATTGTAAGCTTGCATTTCTTGCGGAACTCAAGTCATCAAGTCTCGGGGAGCTAGGTATTCCGAATTCTCTTGCTGTAGTAATCTGACATGTGTGTGGTATTTCACATGTCAACACATATGTATATGTGTGCATACACACACACACACACACACACACACACACACACACCTCATTTTCAGAAGCTTTCTCCTTCGGTCTTCAGAGCAGCAGGCCTGCCCATGGACAGAATGGGGCCACTATGCTACCTCATTTAACTGGTGACCTGACCTATAACTAGTTCTGTGGCACAGGCAGACCCTTATTTTCTGAGCCTTAGTCAACAATGATTATTATGGGAATTTGTTTGAGACAAGGGCTCATGTGGCTCAGTCTGGCTTTGAGTTCTCTATGTCCTTGAGGATGGCTTGAACTTCCATCTCTTCCGCCTCTGCAGGCGTGCACTGCCTTGTCTGACTTCCTGGGGGGGCTACAGCCAGGGTTTCACACACATGCTAAGCAAGCGTTACACCATCTGAGCTCCATCCCTGGAGCTGGGTTTTATTTTGTAAGTCAAAATAAATAGCCCACTAAGCACAATTTGATTTGTGCCTGGTGCACATTGTGCTACCAAACGTGACTCTTCCATCCCTCACCGTCCACATCCAGAAACCTAGAAGCAGTTGTACGCAGCCACACAGCTTCACCCTTGGAAAAAGGGCCGCTTCAGCCTGAGTGATGGTAGACCTCTATGCCTTTGTAGCAGTTTATAAAAATGACTTTGAAGGAGGGGTTTGACTTAATTCCACGCTGTGCTACATTTCTCTTTTGCTATCCCAAGAACCCGGTCGTGGTTTGTGGTGACCTAGCTGGCCTTTGCTAGTCTCACAAGTTAGGAGGCAGTTTGATATTTATTTACTTTAAGTCCCACTGGAGAGAGCAAAACTACCACCCCAAACACAATTTGCTACGGAGAGCAGTGTCATTTGTTGTCAGCCCACACGGGACTTCGTAGGCTGCAATTCATGTTAGAGATGAATAAGAAAAGATTTTCATTTTCTGACTATTTTGCAAGATTCATAAAGCCATATTCTTAGGGAAAGTTTATTAATCCATAACTTATAGAAAACTCCGGAGGAAGGAGAGATGAGAGATGTTCTGTAGGTAAAGACATCAAACATGTCACTGCTAGAACTGAATTCTGCATATATTGTTCAGCGAGCTGTCTTCTGAGCATATAACAGGTATTACGAGCATGATGACTGTTACCTAAACAAGTCATTATTTCATTTTATATTTAAAAGGAAAGGATGTGAAAGAGTAGAACATGGAATGGAAACATGAAGGATGACTGTGGGTGGGATTCCAACCCTCTTCTTCCCCTAGGCTGTACTTCAGCTACATCCACAAAAGGCATGTGTTTGGACTCTGACTTCTGAGCAGTGCCTGCTGGGCTCTAGGGTTGGTCAGATGGAGGTGGGTGTAGTGGGCAGTGATGGACATGATGGTGATGAGGGGGCGGGACATGGCTACTTCATTGTCCATTATAAGAGGTAAAGATTTGCATGAAATGACTCTCTGCTTCATTACCTCATTCATTTATCCAGCATATATTGAGTTAATGTACAGTCCTGTGCACAATGATCTGCTTTATGTATGTGACCATATGAGAAGGCACCAGCTCTCTAGAAATAAATAGTCAATGACGTGCAAATAAATAAGCTGGTGGCTCAGTGCGATGCAAGCACCAAGGGGTGGGTTTTGCTAGTTTGGAAGGGTCGACCTCTGTGTCAAGCATTTTGAGAGTGAGTTGTTGGTGTTGGACTCCAGGATTGATTACCTGGTGATGTGTGTGGCAGAAACTGTTCTTACCCTCTGAGTGCATACAGTCTATCATAGAAGACAAGACTTTCTGGGTCCGAGGGCGTTAATGACAGCAATGAAATGCAGAGTTATGTCTGGAGAAGGCTGAGCAGTTTGGGACAAGTGGATCATAGAATACATGCATGGAGCAGGGATGTAGGGGTCATGGAAAATGCAGCTGAAAAGACCAGTGGTGGTTCTTAAGTCTTAGAGGGGTGATCTTTGCCTTTCCAGATTCTCCTCTTGTCTGGAGTGAAGGAGCAGAGTGTAGAGAAGTTGTGCTGTGTTTATTTGGTTTATGATGAAGCTGTGTGTATCAGGTGTGGTGTATATTAATCGCCTTATAAATCCTTGTGGTTCCTGTTGTAGGAACTACAAACTCAGGTGCCCACAAGGATGGGCTTCCCTGAGTGAATGGGATGAGAAGGACCATTGTAAAGCTCAGCCAGTGGCTTCTGTAGTGAATGTTAGAGTCTCTGAGGTAGAAAGTGTGTATCCCCTGACGATTGGGTACTAAATTAGATAAACAAACAAGCGAAAAAATATGTTACAGTGTCTAGCTTATGCAGTACCTATTGGCGAATTCTGCCCTCTTCTTCATAAGTAGTAGGTGTGTGGCTATTTATAAATCTACAAGTGGAAATTCAATCAATAAACCAAGGTGTGGCAGGGAGTCAGACCATTTCTTAGTAAATGACAAGGTTTCTGTAGGAGTGTTGAAATGGGTGGAAATTGGCCCTCGTGTATTTTTATTTCCCCAGTCACCTTGTTTGTCTTTTGTGATTAAACACTGCTGATACATCGTAAAAGCTGGAGCAGAGACCTCGTCCACAGTGGCGCTGGCATGCTCTCTGCTGTTGGCACTGTTGGCTCGGCAGCACTGAAGTCTGCCTTCGCCTCTGCTGCAGCTACCGTAATTAAGCCCCTTATGTTCTGCTCTCAAGCCATATCCTTGCAGTGTGTCAAATGAGTAGTCTTCAGGCCTTAATGACAGTGTTGCCTGGCTTCCTCATTGAGGGTTGAGACTTCCCAGCCACTGAAATATGCACATTTCAATCCAGAGTCGAGAATACCAGCAACTTAGTAGTTACTGTGGAATTGAGTGGATGTCATAAATATTTATTTATCTTTTTCATAGCTGGCATAAAAATGTTAGGATATAAAAAAGTTGTTCAGTATAAAAACAACAGGAAATTCATTGGCTATACATCTCCTGAATGCGTGTGTCTCTTCGGGTTTTCATTAGCGTCTAGCAATATACTTTGAGAAATTAGATTTGAAGCAAAGCTCTGGCAGAATATGAAAGAGCCTAGTGCTGTAATTAACCCGTTTTAAGCAAGAATCCAGGCACACAGCAGCCTGCTGTTAACTGTGTAGTGGCTCAAGCCAAGTCGAATGTGTTTCTCTTTTACAACTTTTTAAAGATTAAACTAGTCTCATGTTAATTGAGTTTGGAGAATGAAACTGGGGCAAAGGTCACTTACACTGTTTCTACGGAGAGGCAGCCAGTGTTCCTCCTTTGAGCTATGGAGATAAAGAAAGAGGTTTGGAGCCAGATCAGCATCAACATGTGTTTCAGGTTACTTGATTTTGACAAGTTCCATTTCTCTCCTCTGTAAAGGGCAGTCAACATCTGTTTATCTGCTATTTTATGGGGCTTTTTTTGGGGGGGGGGGAATGGATTTTTAAGGGATTTCTTTCTTTTTCTTTTAGGCTTTTTTAGTATATTTAATGGGCTAAAAGGAACTCATTTAACAAAACAGGATGCAGTTGAATAGTGAGTCAAAGCACGCATGCCAAGTACAACATACAGAGTTACTGGCTAAACCCATGTACAATGTCGTCGAAGGAGCAAGGATGTATTTGTGCTTTGGCACTGGGAAGAACATGCAGTGTGACTTTGTTCTGGATGATTTTGATCTTAGCATTTCTCATTGCTTTTCTTCTTCTTGATATTCATCACCTTTCCCTACTGTGATAAAAGGGATGGCCCAAAGGACATGGGCTCCAACCCATGGTTTTAGGCAATAAACATTGATACAAGGAGTACAGAGAGTAGGGTGTCTTTTAGATAAGTTCATTGGTTAGTTGATTGAGTTGATGTTTTGGTTGATTTGATTGGCTGATTGAGTAACTGCTTAGCTGATTGGTTGATTGATGGGATCCAATTGGTTTCTGTTTTAGAGTTCACTAGAGAAACAGAATTGATAGAGTGTGTGTGTGTGTGTGTGTGTGTGTGTGTGTGAATGCATATGAGGAATGAAGAAGAGCTTCCTTCTTTCATGTCCTTCACATAGGCTGCCACCAGAGTTTGTAGCCTAGACTTAAGATGGGTCTTCCCAACTCAAATTATCCAATCAAGAAAAATCCCTTATAGCTACACCCAGCAACTTGTGTTTTAGTGAATGCCAGATGTAGTAATGTTGACAGCTAGGAACCAAAAATAGCCATCACAGTCTGGTTGTTTGGATGATCTGATTGGTTAATTGCTTGATCTGGTTGGTAGCCTTTTTACTTTCAAAGGTCTGGTAGAATTCAGGAGAGGCTCTTGTGAGTTTCTCAGGTTCTCGGCTTTTTGGTTTTTGTTTTTGTTTTTTGGTTTTGTTTTGTTTTGTTTTGTTTTTTGAGGGGGTAGGGTGGATTCTTTCAATCTCATTTGGTATAGGTTTCTTAAAGTGTTTATGTATCCTTTTGGTTCAATTATGGAGGGTAATGATATATCTAGAAATATGTTTACTCTAGATTTTTCTTATTTATTGGAATATAGTTTTAAAGGTATTTCCAAATGATATTCTGAACTTCATTAGCCTCTTCCCATTTCATTTATAATTTTACTACTTTTGGTCTTGCTTCTCTTTGGTTAATTTGGCTAAAGCCTTATCTTTTCATGGAATCCATCACGTATGGATTCTCCTCATTGTTCTCTTACTTTTCATTTCAGTAATTTCTGCTCTGCTCTTCATTATTTCTTTTCATCTTCTAATTGCAGGTTTGCATGGTGTGCCCTTGCACTTCCAGGATCTTAAATGCATCTTAGAAGTCTTTCTTTGCTGCTTTGCTCTTATTTTGCTTTCATAGGAATCCGTGGGGATGAGGTTCCCTCCTAGAACTGCCTTTACTAGATTCTAAAAGTTCAAGGAAATTATAGTTTCAGTTTTACTTGATTCTAAAAAGTTTTTAATTTCCAGATTTCTTCCATGCCTTTCAAGAGCACTGTTCAATCTTCATGTGTTTGTGAGGGTGCTGTCATTTCTCTTGCTGTTGCTTTTTAATTTTATTCCATTTTGATTTGATAAGATCTAGCAAATTATTTCAATTCTACTTGGTTAGGGCTTGACACACAAGGCAATTTTTGGACTATTTCAGAAAAAGCTCCACCCATGGGCTGCTGACTTGAATGTATATTCATCAACTGTTACGTGGGATACTCTGTTGTATCTGTTTAGTTCATTCGGTGTGAGGTATAGTTTAAATCTGGTTCCTTTGTTGCAGTTTTGTTCGATAATCTCTCTACTCATGGGAATTAGGTATTGAAGTGCTCACTGTCTAAATGTATCTGCCCCCTTATGTCTAGTACTGTTTGCTTTAAAAGATTTGATATGGCAGCATTTGATGCCCGTGTATTCATAATCATTGTAACCTTCCTGATGGAATATATACCTTATTAATATATAGTGACTTTATTTTCTTGGATTAACTTTTAAGTATGCATTGATGGAAATAAGAATTGCCATTCCTCCCTGCTTCTTGTTTCCATTGTGTGCTATGTAGAATCCATCTTTTGACATATTGTCTGTGGAGTCTTTATCAGTGAGCTATGTCTCTTGCAGACAGCCAGTGGTTGGATCTTGCTTTTCCATTTAATCAACTCATTTGTGTCTTTTAGTTAGGAAGTTAAGACCACTAACATTTATGGTTATCATTGAGAGAGATTTGATAATTCTTGTAATTTGCATTGTTTAGCTCACACATCGTTTCTTACTTTCCCTCCCCTTTATTTATCCTAGAGATCTGCTAATTTACTAAGTTGGGCATGCTTGATTCTTTCCTAGTTCTCGTATATTCGATGAGTTTTCTTATGAGCCGTATTCCTTCCTGTGCTCACGTGGTATGCCATCTTCAACTGTGTAGAATTCCTCTGGGTCTCTTCTGTTTTGTTAACTGTGGTCATCAATTGCTTTAGCTTTAGCTTTTGCTTGTCTTGGAAGGTCTTTATTTCTCCATCAATTAAAAAAATATGTTCGCTGGCTAGGATAATCTTGTTTAGCTTGCATTTGCTTTAAGGACTTGTAGTACATCATCTTGTGCTCTTTGAGTTTTCAGAGTTTCTTCTGGAAGATGTAGTGAGATTCTGGAGTCTGCCTTTTGTAAGTAAGTTGACTTTTCTTTCCTCTTCTTGACTGCTCTTTCTTTCTGTTGTTGTAGCATTTTAATGATGAGGTGTCAAGGTGTGATTCTTCCCTGCTTGGGGTTCTACCTGCCTCTTGCTCACTAACATTTATGTAAGTGTCCATTCCTTGTGTCCATTCCTTCCCCTAGACCTGAGACAGTTTCTGCTGCAAGTTCACTGAAAATATTTCTGTCTCTAGTTTTTAACCTCAGCTTCCTTTCCCAAGATGTGAATTTTTAGGTGCTGCCTCTTTCTTATGTCTCAGAGTCCTTGGGAGATGCTGCCATACTATTTTTCTTTATAGTTCTCTGGATGGAACACTCCTCAACTTGATGCTCCCTCTCCGGGATTCTTTGTTCTGCTCCATCTTGTCTGTTGATGATGTTTTTCCATTTGGTTCTTGTGATTGATTGACTCTTTCATTTTTGACATTTCTGTTTAGTTCCTTTCCAGAATTGTAATTTCCTTGCTGAACTTTCCCCTTATGCCATTGCATTTCTCAGCCTTCTCACTAACATTATTGTCTATACCTCTGACTCTCTGGTCTGGGTCCTGAATTGCTTTCCTAACTTCACTCATCGGCTTGTTTGGATCCACTTTGAAGTTGTTGGACATTTTGAAAGGTTGGATTTTGAATTCTTTTCCTGGCATTTCTTGTTATTTCATCATTATCTTTGGTGGCGTGGACTTCTTAGGTGTGAGTGTCACCTCCACTCGTGTTCCCACGTACTTTGTTTTGTGAGTTCTGCACCTCTTGGGGTGGATGTGTGTTTTCCTTTAATATTTTTTCTTTTCCCTACTCTTTGGTTTATTTATTGAATGTGGAGCCTCTTCATGATCTCTCCCGTGGCCTCCAATCCTAGTTGTTCGTTAGACTGCAGAAAGAGATGGAAGTGACAGGAGCTGTAGTTTGATACCACAACTTGTAAAAATGCAGCGGGAAGGAATGGGTACTTCCAGATCATTAAAGCTGGCTGATATGATGGCTCATGCCTGTCATCCCAGAAGTCAGATGGCAGATGCAGAAAGACTGCTACTAGTTTGAGGCTGACCTGGGTTACATAGGGAATTGTGGGCCAGCATGGCTACAAAATAAAATACCCCATCTGTAACCAAACCAACAGGAAATGCAGACCAAAAGACTAGTGGAGCACAAATCTCTAAGAGGTTAAAAGGTGAGACAGTGGGGAGAGGAGGCAAGGGAAAGCAGAGAGAGGACTATATGGATGGAAGGAAAGAAGTAGAGAAACAACCGAATAGGTACAGGGAACCCTTACAAATGCCACCAAGCAAAGGAAAATCTAAACAAGTCCTATTATAAAAGCAGAAATTGGGAAAAATGAAAAGAAAAGAAAAATGATAGAATCAGTCAATATTTCTTCCTTGTGAGGACAAATGTTATCTTTTGAGGTAATTCAGCTGGTGGGGGAATAGCTGCTTGTCTCTGAGGTTCAACCCCTTAGACCGGGATGCTTGTGTGCAGTGTTGCTCTGGAGTTCAAGTAGGTTAGAGTAGGGGGTAAGCAAGCATCCCTGACTGTCTCCATCCTGGGCTGAATTCCTGTGCAGGAGCCTGCCTCTGGGAAGAGTTTCTTAGCCCAGCAGTAGAGACCCTCACAGATGGACCCGTTCTGCCAGCTCTGTGTACTCTTCCATATGTACTGAATGACCAAGCTCTATGGGACCACATTTCTTTGTCTAAGGCTCCAAGAACCATGCACTCACTTGTATTTACTTTTGCAACTGGGCACTTTTTTCTTTCCAGGGATCAAACTGCCTCACTGCCAACATCATACAGTCTTTGTTTGGTAGTATCTGTGTCCACTGAGTTCTTTTTGTCTCCTGGGATTTTATGTTTTTTTGTTTTTTTTTTTTTTTCTTCAGGGTTATCATTCTCTTAGTCAATGGAGGCTTTGAGGTTTGGAAACGTGGCTACATAGTTTCTAGTCTTCCTACTGGTCATGGTGGCACCTGTAATCCCAGCACTTGGGAGGCAGAGGCCAGCGAATTTCTGAGTTCAAGGACAGCCTGGTCTACAGAGTGAGTTCCAGGACAGACAGGACAATACAGAGAAACCCTGTCTCGAAAAAAAAAAAAAAAACCCACGAAAACAAACAAACAAACAAAAACCAAAAAACAGAGTGGTTGGGCAGAGTTTTTCTCAAGATCTGCCTCTACCAACTCCTTGATGGGCAGCATGGTATAGCTGGAGTTGGGCCCATCCCCCCGCATAGACTTATTGCAGCTTGCCAATCTGCCCTCTAAAATGCTAAGGTTTGCTCTGTTTGCCTTTGTAGAACTTAAGCAGAGGAAAGGTGGGGAGAAGGGAACATTTTGTTCCTGTTCTGAGTTCTCCTCTTTTAATCATTAAACCAGGCAGCTCACTTAATCATTTAATTATTGCATGACACATAGAAAATATTAGAAAACTTAGATACTATGATTATCTTTCTATAGTATACATATTGTGACAATCTGTTATACTCAATATACTGTTACCTTTCGTTAAAAAAAAATCAGTACCCTCATATCTTTTTACAGGGCACTCCCTAGATGGCCTTTTGGGAGGCATAGAGTGTTTACTTATGTGCCTCTGTCAGAACTCAGCGTCCCCATAAGAGATGTGAGTTGATGCTCAATCTTCAGCATCTTCATTCCTTAACATTTGGTGGCTGCTTAGTTTTCTGCAATTGGCAGGCATGGCATGAGCAAGGTGTCACCCTTTTATCCACTGAGCTTTAAGTGAATAGGGACATGCTCTGTGCTTTCCAGTAGAATACCCACAAGCCACCTGTGTTTGCTGAGCATTAAAAATGTGGCTAAAATGACCAAGAAACTAGAGGGTTTTTTGGTTTCTTTTAAATGAATTTATTTATTTTAAATTATCCAAGTGGCTGTTGACTACCACTATGTCTAGCACTGGACTTACACTGTTCAAGTCCAAGGATCAGAAATGACACAGAGTGTGGACACATGGCAGAACAGTTAGCTTTTCTTTTCTGATCTTTTGATCTCTAGGATAGTCTGGAGGTCCTGTGTTTTTGTCTTAAGGTTCTTTCAATTTTGGTGGAAGGTTGATAGAGAGTATCTCTCATGCCTGATAACATGATCAACCAGAGATGTAAGTGGAACACGGACGATAGTGAAGTCTGTAAGGCTGTTGATGACAAGAATCTAGTTTAGTCTGTTTTCCGTCTAGGAAGGAAGCTCTTGACATACATAATCTAGATACAGTTCAGCTGCAGGTATGGCCATTGTAAATGCTTTCTCATCTCTGTTTTCACATTTAATTTACTTTTTCTGTGTTGGTTTTGTTAGTAGATTCCGATTGTTCAAAGGTAGCTGCCAGCAAGCTAGGCTTTCATATCATTAGCATAGCAACTCCAGAAAGAGAGATGGCTTTTCCTCCCCATAGGCTGACAGAGTGGCAAAGAGTCAGATCTCAATGGCCATGTTTCCATTTCTGAGCTAGTCATGTGATCAGGATTGAGGAGGAAGAATCCATATTCATTCTCACCAGTCAGAGGGGTCCAACCACTGGAGCCAGAGCGTGAGACCAGCCTCCAAACTCTATGAACTAAAATTCAGGAAACAGCATGATTTTCTAATATATCAGAGTAGGACATGGATCCCTGGCTGAGAGGCAGGTACACAATTGACATGATACACAATTGATGTGTACTGCATTGTGCCATATCACGTAGGAAATAGTCTTAAGAGTCTGACCTGCATATTTGAAACATTCTTGGTTCCCCCACTTGTTTTCTTGAGAATGCTAGCTTGTTGGACAGGGGAAGGGATCCAAGAGAGGTGGGTAAGATTTTTCTCTCCTGTAAATTGCTGTCAATTCACATAGCAGGCTTGTATGGTTTAATGGCACAATTCCTTTATCCAGAGGAAAGCTTTTGAGATGTATCTTGCAATTTGAGAGATTGGGATGTTTGGCTTCTGCTTGGTCTTGGCTCGTGCTTTTGACAGCATACTCACAAGCTAATGCCTTCTCCCCAGGGAGCAGCAGAGACTTAGCAATGTTAGTAAATTGATGCATCTATTGGGATTACCTTTCTTTATGAATAAGGCAAAAGATATATTGCCTAAGCCCCTTCTTAGAAATGTGTGAATCAAAGCTGATGGGATTTGCATGCCAGACTCCAGGTAATTTCAGACTCAGGTAAAGAGTGGGCACTTCAGTCCTCAGCCGGGGTGTTGGGATTTATGGGTGTAATTAAACTATATCTATTAGTAATTACAAAAGCAGATGCATGCCCTTAAACGTGACTTTAGCTTATCAGCACTTCATAAAAGCATGAATCTATTTATTTAATAAGCAAAGCTTATATGGGAAATAGTTTATTAATATTCTAATTTTCTGATCCAGCCCTTTTGATATAAAATGTGGCAACTAAAATGCCTTTCTTTGTACACATCTTGCCCAGTCTTACGAGAGAAACATACTTCTCATAGGACCATTTATGCTCAGTTTCCTTCTAAACTTTGCAGTAGGCAGCTAATCATCAGCAAGTCAATATTACCCAACTGAAAGATGAGTTTGACCTCATGGAAATAAGCTCATTTCATGGTCCCAGGCTCTATCATTTTGCAAAATTAGAGAGCAGTTTACTTGTCTTTCTCAGTTTATTTATTTCTTTTTGACTTCATTGTGGTAACGTGTTTATAAATTACCAACTTTTAACAAGCCAGTGACTATTATTCAGTGCACAGAATCATGAGCACAGCTTGGCTTTCAGGGTGGTATTATTTTAACTGGAATCAGAAAGAGCTACACATCTAAAGCCTTGACAGTTGAGGACAGTCTTAGAAAATCTCTGTGGTCACCTCTGCTCAGTTACCTAGGTTGGGTTGAATTTCTTATGAGCAGATAGAAGATGAAGTACTCTTGTACTGTGGAGAGTCCTCCAATGAGACACACACACACACACACACACACACACACACACACACACACACACAC
>NC_034595.1:55243148-55255997 GCF_900095145.1 Mus pahari
AGAGGAGAGGAGAGGAGAGGAGAGGAGAGGAGAGGAGAGGAGAGGAGAGATCTGCATTATCTTCAACTACCTACCTCCCCTCTCTGGCCCTACACAGTCTTCAGCAGGGAAGAATGTTTCCGAAGTACAGTCTCCTAGAACCCTGCCCCTGTACGATTTTACACACACTGTGATGGCCTACTAGACCGGTAGCATACCTACTAGATAACATGGTGTTGCATGATCTCATGGCCTCTCTGACACCCTCCCATAGCCTTCTGACCTGAGCTCTGTCCGAGTCTTAGTATACATTACACATAGCAGAATGGACATCTTTACATGCCTTGCCTCTCCTACCAGGCCCGCAGCTCCCTGCAGACAGATATGTTTCACACACATTTTCTCATATCTGAAAAATAATGTTGAATTTACAGTTAGTAAATATTTGGCCACCACCTATGTGAGCTGCATTTTAGAGATGTTACAGGGAAAGATAAAGCCAAGTCAAATACAAACACATCAGAAAGGGGTCTCTTACCTAGTTGGGGTGAGATTGCTTAGGTACTTATACCCCATAATGCAAATTCAATAGTTTCTCTGGGAGATTGCATTTTAATGTATATAAAATGCCAAATTTTTGCAGTTGAGAGGAGAGGTAAATCATTTTATGCACATAATGGAATCCTTTTATGCATTTCTGATTATTCAGCACCTTACGGGAGGGCTGTGCAATGTTACTTTCCATCATAGTAAAATGTGGCCTTTCGAGGGGGTCAGGTCAGTCTGGTGCATTTGAGCATTGAAATCACAGGGAGCTCCCACCATGCTCAGCCAGGTTTTGATGCTTGCAGATTGTGTTTGCATGGGTTCAGGAAGAGTCAGTCCACAAAGCAAGAGAATGTCCATAGACCTCCCCAGATCAACGAGGACGGTGCTGTTCTCTAGAAAATTAGGTTAGAGCCACATCAGTGTCAGTGCTGAAGACAGAATGAATCTCATCTCCTGGTTGTACTGAATTGTATAATGTGTCTAGTTGAGCAGAACTATGACTACTACTCTTTTCCCAGCATTACTAAGTGGGAATCCCATGGCTCTATAGGATGAGAAGTGTCTCAAACAGCCCAGACGATCCCAGATAAGACAGCTCTTGCACTTGGGAAGTTTCCAGAGACTGATATGAGATTTACTAATAACCAGAGACAATGTGAAACATATTCATTGGCTTGTTTACATAAAAAGCTCTTGGTTCTGGCACGAAGGACCCAGACAGTATTGTTGCAAACAGTATTAGGTGTAGGTATGCCGTGTTACAGTGGTGAAGGCAACCCTGGCTGGTGCTTCTTGCTAGGAGGTTCATGGAAAGATCAGGTGAAATATGTGGTTGTTGAGTACCAACCATGTTGGGAGTATTTTAACAGGGATGTGTGTAAGATGGAAACTATTCTTTTGAAAGATTTGTTTTATTACTTATGCGTATGTGTGCACGTTTGTGTGCACAGGTGTATAGGTATCTGTGGATATATAGGTATCATCTGTGGATATATAGGTATCTGTGGAGGTCAGAGGAGGATATCAGAATCTTTGAGTTGGAGTTGGAAGCTACTGAAGGTGGGTGCTGGGAACTGAACTCTGGTCCCCTAAAATTGCTGCAAGTGCTCTTAACCTCTGGGCCTTCTCTCAAGCCACAAAGGCTGTTGGAATTTTGTATTTTCTTTGACTCTAGTCTTAAAAAATAAACTTGAAAAATAACTGCCTGATTTCCAATGTACCATTCATTTTTGCATCCATGCATGGTCAGTAGTGGCTCATCCTGGATTGAGTCCTTGGAACTGTCAAATGATAGCATTCCAAGGGTTCTCTTGTCCCCTTATCTATAGGAAAGTACCTATTATTTCAATTCAATAAATGATAGGCATAGGCATCTATGTAGTCAGCAAGTGCCTAGCTCTTTATGAAGGTAGGCTAGGCTATTAAAATTAAGTACTGCCTTTTAGAGCAACTGTCATTTATAATTTGGCTTTGGCTGCCACTGTGTTACCTCGTTGGCTCTTCATTGCAAGGAACCATAGAGCTATTTGAGTCCATTAAGTCCATTGTGGCTCTAGTTAATGTGTATTCTTTTTCTACCTTGAGTATGAATGATCAGCGTCCATTGACATTCCAATAAATTCAGGCCACGATACAGAGCTGACTAGTGATATGACCTTGGGCAAGTCAGTTTGCTCCTTCCTGACTCCTTTTTTCTTACCTTTCAAACATGAGTTGTTGTTGTTGTTGTTGTTGTTGTTGTTGTTTTTGCCTAAAACTTTCTAGGGTATACAAACAGGATGCTGGTTCTTAGTGATAAATGAGTTAGACTGGGAAGCTGTATAAGAGCCCTTCAGTGTAGCTTCTTCCTGTATCGTTGTAGATTCTCTCACTTGGCCTGTCTTCTGAAGCAGAGGCATATTGTACAAGTAACTATGCCTGTCAATGTTCTAATTGATTTTAGAAATGATACAAGTCTAGAATCACAGGTTCAAATTAAAATTAAAATTTAATCAGAGCACATTTTGAGATTAGAAAACTATGTTATCCATCCATCATGTTACCCTTCTCGTTTGATATTTATTAATATGGAGTGCCTGTTATATGCTTGTTACTATCTATGCACAGTGCTGAGAAAACAAAGAATTATGAGAAGGCACAGTCTCTGTCCACAAATCTCTCCTGAGCTCCCTAAAGAGGGAAGCTTGCACTGAACGCCACTTGTTCTTAGTTGGGTCGCCTTTGTCTCCATGTACTGGGAATGAAGTTGGTGTGCTGGTAACCACCAATAGAAAAGAAGAAAAAAGTTTCTCAGCTCTGGCCCCTGCAAACACCTTTAATCATTTCAAGCTTCAACTAGAGACAGAATTGGAAGGAAACCTAGTGGAAAGCCCATTTGTAAACAAAAGCCCAGCTTGGGGGCAGATTGCATTTCTTCCAATGAAGTCCTGGGTACCAGAAGAGCACACATTCAAATCCAACCCATCCCTTCACGCCAGCCTTCAAGGAAAGGAAAGGCCACACAGAAAATGCAGTGTAATTGGGCACCCTGGAAGGAGTGGAACAAAACCTGGCAGCATTCTGAAGCCTTAGTGTGTCTGCTCCCAAGCCATGGCCCTTCCTAAGCCACAGAGGCAGCCTTTCAGACAGGAGCGAGCCCTGCCAGGTGAACACAAACTGTGACCCAAAACCTGGAAGGCTTTGCTCTGGTTGAAAACACAGTGATTTTGCTACATCACGGGTGATTTTGCTACATATTTTAAGGTTAAAAAAGGAAAAAAAGTTTTAATAACCCTTGGATCAAAAGATAGGTATTAAATGAACCATTTTTTTTTGGATAATGTGAGATGACAATGAATCTCCTGAGTGAATTTCAATGGAGCTCTTAGAGACAGAAGAAATATTCCCAAATAAACCCCCAATTGACATGGTCACTGGAATCGTTTACAAATCCGCTTTGCTGCAGGTTTCCATGATCTCTCCTTTCTGCCCCATAGCCTGCTGAGTTCCCCTGAAGGTCTATTGTCCTGACAGCTCAGAATGAATGGCTCTCCCTCCGTTCTCAGTGGTGCCACCTTTAGGTGTAGTTATTCATGACGTACTGGCTGCTCACTTAAGACCTCACCCAAAGCTTGGTGAGCCTGTCTTTTGCACATTAGAATCTCCTCCCTGTATAAAGGTCTTGCTTAAAGAATGAACTCAATAGGATTAAGTGATGGAATGAACAAATGTATGAAGGAACATCATTCATGTGAACTTGGGCAGTCATATCAGAGATGTCTCGTATGATAACTCTAGGACACAGAGAAAGGGGACAGTGTCAACCTTCTTTATTTACTAGTGTACCTTGTAAAGGTATGGACAGGCTAAGTCAAATAGCCAAGTTAAAGGCTGCATGGGAGAAGGATTGGCTGATATGACCAAGGATGTTGTTAAGGGAGACATGTAGAGCATTGCACTTCTGAGATAATAGGAAATATTAATGGTGAAATAGAGTGAAAGGGTAGCTAGCCCTCCAAACGAAAGAGAGAATCTCAGGGGGGCAGGGAGGTTAATTAATTTAAGGTGATATATGTTACTGATAGTCTACAGGAAATGCCCGGATGTTCTTATGATAGTTGATAGGAGTCTTTGGTTCATAAAGAAGTCGTCCATAGATTCTGCACACTGAGAGGTAGTGGTAGATAAGCTATGTGTGGATGCGTCCGCTACCACACCGGACAGTGAATCTGTAAACACGGCAGGAAGTCTTGTGCCTCAGTTTCTTTCTTCAGAGATTTCCACTGGGCCTTGAGGGTGATGGGAAGATACAGGTAAGGGAATGGGAAGGGACTGAGCTAGCATGTATGCAGAAGCAGCATGGTGGACGGTCAGGAAGATAAAAATGCACTGTCTCTCAAGGAAATAGACAAGAGGCAGAACAACCAGAATGTGGGTATATGGAAACATGTCTATTGTTGAGGATAAATGTGCTTGTGTGTGTGTGTGTGTGTGTGTGTGTGTGTGTGTGTGCAGAATATGATCTCTGCCTTCACATACTAGAAAACTATTTACGGATATATGAAGTGGGAACGAGAATCCTTTGGAGCACTACTGGAGGTGCGGAGGAGGGAGGAGACAGGTTTGCGTTCAAAGAATTATCTGGGCACAGAAGTGGGCTCCTTCCCCACAGCTTACCAGCTGAAGAATGTTCATGGAAGTGGATACTGGGAAGACTCCCCAAGTTATGCTGAGAATCAGGTAAAAGGATTTCCAGGGATCCTCCTAATTCTAACATTTCATAATTTATTTTGAATAAATAACTGCATCCTTTGGGGCCTCAGGGAGAAAAAGTAATATGCTAATATAAAAAAAGAACTATTATTTCTTTGTGTTTCTGAAACATGTTTAATTTCATCATCTCAAATGACATTTATAAAAGAGGCATATGTAGGGGAGACATTGCTACTCTATATTAAAATCCCACTGATTTGGTATGGTCATTGCCTTGCATAGCCTTGGTAAAGGAACACAGTCTTTGACTTGGAGACCAGTACTGTGGTCAGGCTGTTATGTTAACATGTGAGAGCATCTTGAAGAGTCAGGTTCTACTCTTCATCCCATCTTACAGATTGGAAACTGAGGGATACAGGGGTTGAGTTGATATGATTATGGTCATGTAATAATAGCATGGGAAACTTGGTGTTTGAACCAGACAGTGATTTCCAGCCTTGTCAGAACCTCAGGTACTGCATCTCTGCCTTTCTCACCCCTCATCAATGCAACTTCTCTTCCCAGCAGACAGAGAGCCTTGCAGAAATCTGTAACCAATCAAATTTGCTGCATTGTGGAGCCCAGTCCCAACTACTGCACCTCCAACTCCCATACCCAAGGCTGAGGGAGCATTGAGGTAGATGAGGGTGGAAAGATTATAAGAGTCAGGAACAGGGTTTGTCCTTGAAATTTTAGAAGCTACACCTGTAAAGTCACAACAACATGCCTAAATACAACCTGAACAAGGTCAACACCAATAGATACTCCTAGCATGGAAAGGGAGAGAGCTCAGAGGCCTGCTGTCTAGACAGAGAGCTGCTGGTGACTGAGGATTGCTGAAAGTGGTAACAATTGTCTTGCCAGAGAAAGGGTACACCGAGTGGTTATTCAATACCAAGAGGTTAGCCCTAAAACCAAAATACATGCATGCAAGTAATACTGTATGGACTGAGAACATTGTATTAACAGTTAAAGAAACAGAGGCCATGTATTGGGAAAGGAGTAAGGAAGTGTACATAAGTGTACACACTTGGAGGGGTGAAAGGGAAGGAGACATAATGTAATTATATTGCTATCTAAAAATAAGATCCAGCCACACTATTCAGCTGCCTGTGTGGTGCACTGTAGTCTCAGATGCCTGGCGGCTACTATGGTAGAACCAGTGGCCAGTACGTATGCTAGTCATTTCCATCATCACAGAGATTCACTAGAGCAGCTCCACTGCTGCAGGATAGAACTGGACAGATATGACTTCCGTCTTGGTGACTCTGTAGTTGGGAGAACGTCCTTTCTGGTTCCAGTATCTCCATCTGCAAAAATGCAGATAGTTCTGAATGTCAAATGGGATGTCATAACAGATCAACTCTTGTTTCCAAGGCCTTCATTATTCTCCTGGATAGCTCAGAGCTACTTGGTAATGATAAGAGTTGCACATGCCCCTGTGTGAGTTGTCTCTGTGAGTACAACTGATAACACAGAACTTAACACACATATTAGTAATCATTTGCTCACTTCTGGATAAAATAATTATTCCCAATGCACCCCTCCCAGCATTTAAATGAGCAGATACTTTCTAAGAGAGTTATGGAGAGCGATTGTACTCATCTAACATGTTTACAGTCTAAACAATCACTGAGTTACATTCCTAGGATAAACAGACCCAGAAAGGTTTTCTCCAATCAAGTAAGTTTGATGAATCCTGAGTGTACACAGTTTAAATGTTCTGAAGGAGTCCTGGCAGAGAAAGGCTGCTCGTCATTTCTAACTTGGTGTTCTGCACTTTTGTGAACCTGAGAGCCCCCTCTGCTCTTACACAGCACCCATTAAAACAGTGTTCATGGGAGCCATTGTACAGAACACCACTCAGAAAGCACAGTCGGACGGCTATTTTCCAGAGACATCTGCAGAGAAGGCTCATTGAAAAGATTCTCTTCTGTACTGACCCCTAATTCTCATGTAACAAAGGGGACATGGTTCATCCAGTGCAGTCGCCTTTGTAGTTTCTTAAGGAAAGGCTAAATTTGCAGCTAGTTCAGGACCTGTACGGAACCTATTTTGTCAAGGTTTAAGGTTCAGTAAACAGCGATTGAGTGATCTCTTGTGTTGCAGACAGGCACAAAGGCTGTTTTTGTGCTTGGAGACTAGGGGCTAATGGAAGTGAGTTTTCATTGGCAGGCAGTTTTCCAAGCTCTCTGCCTCCAGCTGTTTGTCTGTTGGGACTGACGTTGGTCTGACAGAAGAAGGGGAGAAGTGTTTCCACCAGCATTAGGGTAAAGATTGCTTTGAATAAAGCACTATCTCTGTTAGGTTTGATAATCAGACAGGGTCTGGGGTAACAGTCTCAGCTTTGCTTCTTGACTGTATGGCGAATGATAAAGGTTGACAGGTAAACATTTTCACAGAGAGTTGCCATGTGACGCTATATACAGAACTGCTAGTCAAAGGTGATGACCAGAACAGGTAAGGTTAATTAATGGGAAGAGCTACTCATTGAAGCTTTACATTCTGGATGCACATGCCTAGAAGTCTGTATGTTACAGACCTCACTTGGTGTCAGTCTGTCACTCATTAAATCCAGTCACTAAGTTCAGGAGCTCAGAGATCTTCTGAAAAGACTGGAAAAAATATATGTATGTATGTATGTACGTATGTATGTATATGTATATGTAGTCATGTGCTTTCTATTGTATCTGAACTCTGCTTTTATGGCTCCAATCATAGGCACAACCACCATGGAAGTGTTTCAACAAAACTTTAGTGACAGAAACAAATGCAGAGCTTAGCCTCCCGGGGTTCAGTTTGCTAAACTCTCTACTATTTTTTTTTCTTAAAAAATTAATTTATATTTTATGTGTATAAGTGTTTTGTTTGCATGTATTTTCCATGTACCCCTTAAGTACCTGGTGCTATCAGAGGCCAAAAGAGGGCATTGAATCTCCTGGACTAGTTACAGATGCTTGTGAACTACCATATGGATACTGGAATCAAAATTATGTCCTTTGGAAGAACAACCAGTGCTCTTAACCACTGGGCCATCTCTCTAACCTCTCTGATCTATTTCTTTGATCATAATTCTAGTCCCTGACTCTGGGAAGTTCCTGCAAAGTAAATCATACTCCAATGCCAAATAAGAACTTTGAGAAAAACCAAATTTTCTTTTAATGAATACCTAGCCATACTAACTTTTGCAATACCAGTTCATTGTCACTATTAAACAATATCCAGGCATTATTCCAAATGCCCCTCAGCTGTCACAGCAACCCTGTGAGTTAGGGATTGCTACCATTTTCCTCCTTTTCAGTCGGAAAACAAGGCCAACAAGTTAGCCTGTTCAGGATTCCAGGGTGAGAAAATAGGCTGGGTCTGTCATTTAGAGTGTGTATCTCAGGCAACACATGTACACCAGAAAGACAAAATGTGCACTTGTCAATTAAGCCAGAATCAAACAGGAAGAATGGCCAGACACTGACGAGGTCTTTGCCTCTGAGTGTGTAGCCCAGGCCCTCCTTGGGCATCAGGGTTTATGCTGCTCTCCTAACATGATGCTCTCCCTCAAGGGAATGTGTGGCCTAGTGCACATCCTGATGAGGGGTCTGCAGCCATTGCTCCATTTTCATCACCATGTGCCCAGTTCTGATGTGCAGCTTTGTAGGAACTACAGTGACACTCTTCTGTTCTAGAGATTCTGGAATGTGCCGGTCCCTCTTACAGATTAGAATGGGAAGAACTCTATAGCAAATTGGGTTTTTTTTTTTTTTTTTTTTTTTTTTTTTTGGTCATTCCCTTGCCTGAAGAATTTGAACTCCTCTGTCAGGTCCTGCAAAAATTACATTCTCTTCAATTTTGGCAAAGTTCTCTGTAAGACTCTTTTATTCCCACTGTGTTTGCTGAAATTTAGTTGATTGGTTTACATTTCTTGCCTGAGGATGAGTTCTTAGCCAGGAGCATCCTCTCAGTCAGCGACTAGCACCATGCTCACCATCTATCTAGTGATTGTTCAAACAGATTTTGAAGTCAGGGAAAGTGAGAGGATCCCCCGTAGATGCATATGGGTGTTCTTTAAATTCCTTGTTAAATGACTAGGGAGCTTCATAATTTATGTTTGTTGTGTGAGAATAGCCATAAGACATACCTGAGAGGCTCTGTGGTGGTTTATCAGAACACTCTAAAAAATTAGTGGACCTGACCTTAGCTCATCTATCTATAAAGCAAAGAACTGATAAATGGCAATCAGCATTACTATTAGTGTGGTTGCTCTATTTTACTTTCTTAAAATGCAGTCTACTGAGATGGCCCAGTGAGTAGGGCACTTGACGTCAAGCTTAATGACGGTAGTTTGATTCCAGGGACATGCATGGCAAAGAGAGAGAACTGATTCCCAAAAGTTGACTTCCACAAACAGATGTGCCATGAACCATCTGTACACACACACACACACACACACACACACACACACATGTATATGTATTTCTTTGATTTTATAGGGTTCGTAGCTTTTTAAGCTCTTCAGAAACAAGTTACAGAAGTTGGTCTTCATTTGCCACTATTAAGGTAGACCTCTGCGTTCATATCCTGCTTCACAGTCTTGTTTCCCAGAGCAATTGCTTTTGCACACAGTAGGTGCTTAGTGAATGTGTGAATGTTAAATGAACCATATACCATGATCTTAGATGTTCTAGCTTAAATGTGTATGGAGACACTTTTTAATTCCTATTTTAATATGTGTCTAGTGAACTGAAAATGAAGGTACATCTTAAGGACTCCAGAGGCCACCTCTGACTCCATTGTGTCTTTCATTTATTCTCTGTGATGTACTGGTCAGTAGAGTTTGGATTTACTGGACTACCTATACCTCTGCTGTCACATGCTTGTGACAGTGTAGACCCCAAAGAAGCAGATTGCTCTCTGTCTTCTCTCTAAGAGTATTTTGAAGCCCTCCAGCCTGTTAGATTGAATTTCTTAGATACCATTCTTGAGTGAACATTCTTGGGCCACAGTCACTGATTTAGGTGTGTGTTTGTTGGACTGAGCTTTGCATGTTGACTGTGGGAGCTTGGTCCCAGTCTCAACTCTGCCCCTGGCTGGCTGTGGCAAGGATCAATTCAGTTTTTCCTATACAGCTAAAAAAGGGGAGGGGGCAGGGAGCTGGCCACTGGGAACAAGGCAGAAGGACTTAAATCATCATGGAGCACATGTGTGGGTATGGCGTTAAAAGCATCCCCTGTATAAAATGACTTCTGTGACCTGTGAAGCAGACAGAGATGGCTGGGAAGGGGCATTGGCTGAAGCTAGATGTGGACACCTAGGAATTTGGCTCTTTGGAAACCAGGCATCCTCTGTACCATTAGCTGGGCCATGGTGAGAATGACTAGCATTGGTAAACAGGATGCCAAGAGAATAGCCAAAAATGAAATAAAATCTAGGAAGATAATGGTAGGTCGAAACATGAAGTAAAGATGTGCATGCTGGCTTTTCTTCCATTCTCTTTCTCTGTCCTGTTCTCTGGGGAACTAGAATCATCTCTGCAGGTCTCCTTAGGGGAAGATTAGCAAGAATTGGATCAGATTATTGTCCAGAAAAAAAATGTTGTGTTCCAGAGCCCTAGGTATTTATGCCATTCAATACATTTAGGCAAATATTTGCAGACTTTTACACTGTGTTGCTCTGGGTAGCCTTCCTGTTGGAAGAATGATCATCATTATTTGGGTATCTGAGCAGAACCACTGGAAGGGAAATGATGCTTTTGTAAAATGTTCTCAGAGGCATTATCTCATCTGCTTTTGAGAGCATTCCTTGGAGGACAGGTGCTAATATCTCCATTACGAGGAGAAATTGAGGTTCATGCTAAATGATTTGCCCAAGGCCACATGGCTAATGAGTAACAGGAAAAGTTGAATCCCATCAGGTCTACCAAATCATGCTTTATTTTATTTTATTTTTTTAACTATCATGGTATTCTGGAAACATATTATAGTCTACTTCAGAGGGCTATGCAAGACCTGAACCTTTATTGTCAGTAATAAGATGATCATGGCAGCTATTAAGGGCATGTTTTCAAAGCTGGCTGCATGCTAATCCTCATGGTTTAGGATTGGTGAGGAATTTAATAATGTTATTTGGGAACAGGTGACATTGGTTTGTACTCAGCTTTCAGTTTGAGTCTTTGTGGCCCTACTATGTTAATGTTAGCTTGCTATTTATTGAGGAAAAAATGAGCTAATGTTAAGAACTTGAAAGTCTTCTGGTGTATATTAGTTATTATTTTTATTGTTATCAGGCTGTTCTATGAGGAGGAAGTTAAGTATACAAATGGTCAGCACAAGAGGCAGCACAGGACTGGTTTCCTGCCAAATCCTTTTAAGTTGGTTGGGGGAAAGTTTAGTGATAGTTGATTGAGGAATAATTTTAAATTAAAAAAGTATCATTTTATGAAATTGCTTATTCATTCCTTTCCTCCGTCTGTCCATCATTTTGAGTAGACACTAGAAGAATGGGTGGGTAAAAGATAAAGAGAGCCTTTGAAATGAGCATTGGAAGGGTATTCCCAACAGAGAGAAAAGCATCCTTGTTGCCCATGAATTATTTCCTTAGTTGTACTTGGATCAATGTGAAGTGGTCCTGTTGCTGTTACCTCCAGTGAAGCTTGGGCAGGGCTGAGTTATGGAATGGGGAGACAGTGCTATGCAGGGCCAGATCCTGAAGTGCCTTGGGTGCCATATTGGAGTATGTTGCCTTTTTCTCAAACTAATGGGGAGCCAGCGGAGCTCTGTAAGCGGGAGAATTAATTGATCAAATTTGCTTTTTGGAATCAGTGTAGAGTAACGGGTGTGAAGGGCAGATGGAAATTGACAAGGAATAAGTCAGGAATGTGAGTTTAGGGGAGTAGCAGAGAAATAATTAGGACCAGAGCCAAGATAGTGACAACAGGAAGGCAAAGTTGTGTGGGATTGGGGATGTGTAGAGCAGGATTCCAGCTATGCTCTCATTTAAACTAGCAGGAGAGTCCAAGCAAGAAATTTTGGATCTCCCATGGTGTAAAAGGGAATGTCTTTGATTTTTTTTTCTAAACTAATAATGTGGAATAGTTTTCCAGGCCTTGAACAGAGCAAGTAAGAGAGGCTTTTGAGAGGGAGTGGATCTCAGTGAGCATAAGAGATTTGGCACCAAAGAAAAGGAAAGTGAATCAATGGACAAATAAGAGACAAAGAAGAGGGTTGGAAAGGGGAGGAGCTATGGGGATGGGGTTGGGTGGGGTAGGATTGGGTGGGGTGGGTTGGAATGGGGTGGGTGGGGTGGGATGGAATGGGGTGGGTGGGGTGGGATCAGGATGGAAATGGATGCTGAGTTCCCTTATGGCCTGGATCTCAATGCACAGAGAAGAGGGAAAAGATGACAGTGTGTCTGTGTGGGTGCTGGAAAGACAGAATGACTCACAGAGAAAACACAAGCCCATAGGCGAGGCTAACAGTAGAGGTGACTCACAGAGGTTAAGAGGAATATGAGAGAGGAGGTCTACGACACAGTGCTTGGACATAGCTCACAAGTCATCTGTGGAGGCTGCAGAGAGAAAGGTGGGTTCAATGGTGCCTGGAGACTTGGAGGTGATCACATCAGTATGGGATGGAGCAGGTCACACAGGAACAAGAAGCATAAATAGCATACAATGCCAAAGACCTGTGCAGCTTTGGGGAAGGAAGAAGCAGCTGTAACTTTAGCACCAGTAGCAATGCTGTCTAGGATGATAAGATGTCCTCAGTGAGTAGGGACTGCATAGCTACGTTAGAATCATAAAAGGACAAGAGTCCTGTTTAACAAGCATTGGCTGGATACCTGAAATGAAAAGAAATCTTTGTTGAAAGATGTATCTTCTTATGACTATTTCTGTGGAAGGGGAAATAATCACATTTAGAGTATTCATGTCCCATGCAGAGAAATATGTGAAGGAAGATGCAGACAAGAAGAGAGACTTTATTCTATTTATTTATTTATTTATTTATTTATTTATTTATTTATTTATTGGTTTTTCAAGACAGGGTTTCTCTGTATAGCCCTGGCTGTCCTGGAACTCACTTTGTAGACCAGGCTGGCCTC
>NC_034595.1:55256116-55258595 GCF_900095145.1 Mus pahari
ACTTTATTCTTAAGAAGAGGAAGGACATTTGGGAGAGGGTAGGGATGGACATGAAGTCCATCATTAACATTTAATTCAGGATTTTTGAAAGCTGTGAAAGAAGACTGGGACAGATAGAGAATGCACTTAAATCAAGAACAGCCAGCTTGAAACAGGTTTCGTTCTTTTGCATGGTGCTGGGGATCTAGCCGGAGTAGCAAACATTGTACAGCCGAGCCTCATCTTCAGCTAAGTGTGTCACCTCAATTTATAGAGGAATGACGTGGTACCTGACTTTGAAACATCACAGCCTCAGCTTTTCATGGACTTACTGCATTGCTGTGTTGATTGGAGAGCCGACATGTGTGTGCCCATGCAGGTGCGTACACACAGTGTTATTTGGCCCTAATGCACACTCACTGAATGCAAAAAGGATTAAATTTAAAATCAAAGATGGACCACTGAAAAAAAAATTTTTTTTTTTTTGGTTCTTTGGGGAAAAAAATCTGAACTTCCTGATAAGGCTAGCTTCCTCGTCCTTCCCTTTATCCATCTCCTTCCTCATGTCTTCTCTACCTCCATCTTTCCCCTTCTCCTGCCTCTGTGACTTCCCTCTTCCTTTTTCTCCTACCTTTCCCCTCTCCTCTACCTTTCAGTCTCCCCACTTCTCTCCGCCCTTTCCCTTCTCTCCCTCTTCTTACTCATAGCTGTTACCTCCCATGATGCACTTCTGTGCCAGCTCTGCCCTCGTGTCTTCTTAATCCGTATGGTGACGTACAGAGGGAGGAGCGTCGAACCTACTTTCTACTTGAGGAAGCAGGCTTAGCGAGAGGGCCTAACCCGTGATGCAGAAGCTGGATTCAGACCTTTTTCTACCTAGATCGACAACCTTGCTTTCAGTCTTGAGAGTAGAGAGCTGGCTATATTTAGAAACCGGGCTGACTGGTGATGCTGTTCCACTGCCATGAGTCCTGCTATTGGTTGCACTTGCCTATCACCACTGAACAGGATGAGAAGAACACTCCGAGCAGGCTTCTGGAGTAATAGAGATGATGTGACTTGGAAGGGCTGCCTTGAAGGCCATGAAGGGCTGTAAGGCAGGATCACTCCATAGTTTCATGTTGCCTGAACTCTGGGTCATGATGTAAGACTGTTAAGCTGATACCCATCCTCTCATTCCATTCTCCACTTGGTATATCTGGTCCAGAAACATGTTCTGCTGGGAGAAGTCAGTATATATTAAATGTATTCTTATACAATGTGACATATATTTTGAAGTATTGTCTCCCGTTTTCCAGAGCCATCTTTAGGTTCCTTTAAAGATCATATGGAGACTGTCCCATCCTTCTTGGGGAGCTAAACAGGTCCCCTCTTTCAAGTTGGAGTGTGTTTGTGTTGGGAGTGGGTGCTGACTTTCTTTGTCCTAGCATAGAGTATTTGTATTGGCCCATCAGCCTGAGCATCTTTGAAAGCCAAGCACTGTGTTGGTCATATTTAAGGCCCCAGGGTCCCAACTGTGCCTGTTAAGTATATGACAAGGAAGTGAATAAACAAGTGGATACTAGCTGTGCCTTCAACGGTTTATTTCTATGTGCAGAACACCTCACAGTCACTACTTCCTGTGACCCTAAAGCCACCTAGCTGTGCGTTAGTTGCCCCTCACCATGCTCCTCCTGGTGTGCCACAGAAACAGACCATGGACAGCTCACCCAGGCTACAAAGTAACCCAGCTCCATGGGAAGCTGTGTGGTGGCTGACTGTGTGACCAGGGCTCTTCCTCACTGGAGGGTGGCTCTTTCGACAGGGGCCAGGACCTTTAAAGACTTCCCAAGGGAAGTGATCAAATGACCATTGGTTTCACTGTAAGCAGAAATACCTGTGATGAACGATAGCACAGTTGGGTGCTCTCTATGGTACCCTGCCACTTGGGGTCCTCTTTAATGGCAAATGCTACCATATGGCTACCGAATTTCTTTTGGTACCAACCTGGTGAATGTTTGAGCTCTGTTACTCTCTAGTTCACCGTCTGGCAGCCGTGGTCCACCTTTTCTGAGGTATCTGCTTTTCCCTAACTGTGGATTGTGCTGTGCTGTCTTGTGCCTCTGGACTCCTCGACACATCTTGAAATGTGATCTCAGATCTTGTGTCTGATTGTTCAATTCAAACTTGTCTCAGGGAGGCCAGAACTTGGTTGAAGTTTTCCTGGTAGCACCATAGCCTGTCAAAGGGCTAGTATGTGGTAGTTGCTAAGAAAAGGTTTGCTGATGGAGTGTGTGGCTCGTGATCTTAGACATAGCTCACTGAGTCACAGACCCTCCTCAGAGATTATGTGGTATTGGTTTCTACCGTGGACCTTCTTGTTCAGAGGTGAACCCAGGCCTGCAGGACAAAGCTGTCTTGAGATTCTGAGGCATAGAAAGGAGCTAACACTAATTCAGGGAGAAATTGTTTGGTTTTTGATGGTGTGTGTGTGTGTGTGTGTGTGTGTGTGTGTGTGTGT
>NC_034595.1:55258640-55283640 GCF_900095145.1 Mus pahari
TGTGTGTGTATATGTGTGTGTATGTGTGTGTGTGTTTGTGTATATGTGTGTGTATGTGTGTGTGTATGTGTGTGTATGTGTTTGTGTGTATGTGTGTATATGTGTGTGTGTGTGTGTTTGTACAATGCATATGTATCGGGTGTGTGCGTGAGAATGCTTGCATACGTAAGTGTGAATGTGCACACGCACACATGGAAATCAGAAGATACTCTTGGGTGGTCTTTTTCCCCCGTTTTTTCTCCTTGTTTCTTTTTGTTGTTTTTCTGCTACATATACCAACTAACTGGCCTGTAACCTTCCAGAAATTCTCCTGGCTCCACCTCCTCCTGTCTGTCTGCAGAAGTACCAACACTTCAAATACTCACATGTGTCTGACTTTTATGTGGGTTCTGGGGATTTGAACTTGGGTCCTCATGCTTGTTTGGCAAGCAGTTTTATCTACTGAGTCATCTCTCCAATGTTTCAAGGAAGAAGAAATTTATCTGAAATATCTAAATTCAAAGTTTTCTT
Source organism: Mus pahari (assembly GCF_900095145.1). Taxonomy (NCBI): domain Eukaryota; kingdom Metazoa; phylum Chordata; class Mammalia; order Rodentia; family Muridae; genus Mus; species Mus pahari. The sequence goes on from NC_034595.1 coordinate 55,259,151, forward strand.
ATTGTTCTATGTTTCTGGGTATATTAATATTTATGTAATTTGATTTCAAATTTGTACCAATTTGCCACAATAACTCCCTGTCTTTTTATCTGGTTGATAGGGGTATGCTGTATGTCTTGGAAACCCTTGGAAGTTGTGTTCCATGGGTGTCTTGTTATCTTTATCTTTCAAATTACAGATATGGTGGTGTTTGTGTTTCTGTATAGCCTACCATTTATCCTCAAAGAGCATACCAAAGGGACATGCTTACATTTATAACATGCTTGGTACATACCCCACAAATGTATATACCCCTAATGACCTGGAACCGTTTATCATTTTTAATTTAATTTTAATACTATCCATCAAATATAAAACATATTATGTTGACCATTTTAAAGTATATACTTTCCTATGAGACAGGATAATGAACAGTAATATAGTATTATCTTATATAAATTAGAGATATAATTAAGAATCTCAGCTACAAAAGGAAATACTGTGAGTGCGTATAAACCAACAAGAAAGCTTTTCTTGTGAGCAACAGGAAGCAGCCATATCTACCTTCCCTTTACGACATGCGAGCCAGGATCAGGGATCTCACTTTGAGACCAGGGTCTGGAAAAGCAGTAAACATTTGTAAATAATCGTAACATCCTATTACAGCCCGAAATAAATGCTTAAGTCTAATGGTCAACAGTTACCTGTAAGGGACGGGCATAGACAGAGAATCTGGGATATGATTCATTTACACAATGTACCACAAATGTATTTCAGTGGATCTGGAACTTCTGTGTATGGCAGAGCTTCGGCTGGTTTGCTCACCATGCCTTTCACAGAAAGCTGTGCTGTATTGTGATGGGGATGCTTCCTGGACCTGAACAGCCTAGAGCCCATCTATATAAAAGGAGGCAAAAAACACGGAAAGCAATCTGTGTGAGTGACACATAAGGGGCTGCGACACAAAGCGGTGCTTAGTCTACAGACATTAGCATCTCATCAGTATATTCACAGCGCTGTCTTCTGCATAAAGATACTCGGGAGCCCTCTGTTTTATGCTCTGGGCTCCAAATGAGTCCACTGACTCCACGCGGAGGGAAGGCAAACCGGGATTGACTACCTACCGCTAGCTTGCTTTCTGCATTTCCGGTTCCCTCTCATTTGGCAAGTGCCACTATGGGTTCGTTCGTTCTAAGTTTGAACTGTAAAAAAAATAAGCTGAGTCAAAACAGTGCCGTCTTTCTCGAGTTATAAAACCAGCCGTGTGAAGATACCCTGAGTGCCGTTCTGCTTGTAGGTAACTAAGAACCAGCTCCTAGTGGTAATTTTGCAGGTGATTAGCCTGTCGCATAGAAGCATCCCTTTGGGGATGACAGAAGAACTTGAGATTGTATTTCTCTATGATAAACAGATTACAGGAGAGTAAATTCTTTCCTCTATTCCTTCCTCTCAGGAAGATTTAGGGGACTTTAAGATTGCAAATATTTTTGGAGGGAAATGAAAAGTTGGTTTGGAGGCAGCAGCAGGAGTGCATAGTCATTAACTATTGCATGGTATATGTAATGATAAATGGGTTGAAGGCCAGGTGTCTGTGCATGGGAAAGGGGGGGATATGAAGGAGGACTTAGACACACACATCCTCTGGGTTGGGAATAGCCTTGCTATGTTCAGAAAACTTCTCTTCTTCTTGCAGTTTTGAAATTAGAAGTTCCGCTCTGGAGCCTTTCTCGGTTCATTTGAGAACCAGGTCTCCTACTATCCATCGTCGTGTTTGCCTCTGTTCTTCTGTGTCCTCCTGGGATCTAATCCTTCTAGGGCAGGAGGTCCTCTGCCATTTCACCTTTGTATCCCAAGTGTTGATATGCTATAAAAGCCCCAATAGCAATCAATACACCATCACCACCATCATCATCATTAAATTTGTCCCTCTCCATCCATGGGCACCGTGCTCATGGACTTGACCAACTGTGAACCGAAAATATGTTTGTAAATCACATCTGTACTGAATGTACATAGGCTTTCTTGATAGTGTTCCATAAAAAGTAGTGTAAGTTCCATGAAAGTAGTATAAATACTTTTATAATATGTGCATTGTATTGTATTAGGTATTATAAGGAAACTATAAGTCAATTACTTCTTAAATTTTAGTGCTTGTTGGGATTGGCTTTTCATTTCATTGTGCAGGCCTGGAACTTTCTGTGTATCCCAGCACAGCTGGAATTCTCATAGCCACTTTCCCCGCTTCAGCCCGTCGAGTTGCTGGGAAGAGTGTGGGCTCTTTCTGTTTCTGTTGCCTGGATTATTCTGTAGATAACAATAAATCCATTTGATATGATATAATTTAACTCCGAGGTTCTCCTATTGATTTTTAGTTCAGGTGACCTATATAAAGAGGAGCGCGGGGAGTCGAAATCCTCATTTTTATTGTGTCAGGACCTTTCCAATCATTTATGTCCGTTAGTGTCTGTTGTATGAAATGTTTCATGCATAAGTATTTACAATTTTTATATATTTTTAATGAATTGTTCCCTTTATTAGTATGTAGTGACCTTCATTATCTTTTCTGATTCTGAAGGCTGCTTTGTCAAATATCAGAATGTAGATACCAGTTTGGTTGTGATTTCCATTGGGTTGATAGATTATTTTCTGTCTTTTGAGTTTCAGTCTCCGGTTTTCTTTACCAGTAAGGTGTATTTCTTTGAGGCTATAGAAGGTTGGATCTAGTTTTATAGTTCCACGAGACAATCTGTGTCCTCATTGCTGAGTTGAGGCCAGTTATTTTTTTTTTATTTGGTATTCATTATTATTGTTGTTATCAGGTGGTTGTTTTCTGAGTGACTGGATTAATTACTGCTTGTTCTCAGCTTCCCTCCCGTTTGTACCTGTTTGCTGGTTTACTCTGTTGGGCATGTAGCAAGTAGTGATTAAGCAGTGACGCCACGCCCACCCACCCACCCGTATTCATGTTAACACATACAGCAGGCTTGCCTATGGCTTGCGGGGCTGAGTATTGATTTCACTCTTAGTAGGTGATTCTTACTCTAGCTCCATTAAGTATGTAGGGTCATCCCTGGGAATGAAAAATGAACTTGGGCAGATATCATTGTGAGCTCTTATAAGCCCAAACAGAACTGGATGCAAATCCTTAAGATTTTATTATACTACATGCTGAAGACTCACAGAGATCATCTAGTTCAGAATAATTTCGTTTTTAAGCAGTGGGATGTTTCATATAGCTGTGAGATAAGAAAAGAATCAGGAGGGTTTGGTAACCCCACTTCCCTGCCACCACCTTCTGCTTCAGGGGATTCCTGCCAGACCCTGGAGGCAACTGTGTGGAACTTCTTAGGGCCACCTACAGCATAGTTTAGGAAGCTTCTGTTGTCTTCTGCTTCCATCATTACGTTCCAAGGGTTTATTTATTTATTTATTTATTTTATTCTTTCACCATTTTTTTTACAGTCCAGACTTTTTCCTCCTGCCAGTCCACCCTCCGATTGCTCTATATCCCACACATCCTCCCCCACTGTCATCAAGAGGATGACCCCACCCCACCAGACCACCTCACTCCCTGGGGCTCCAAGACTCTCAAGGGTTAGATGCATCTTCTCTGAGTCCAGACCTAGCAGTCCTCTGCTGTATTTGTGTTGCGGCCCTCATGTCAGCTTGTGTATGCTGCCTGGTTGGTGGCTCAGTGGCTGCAAGATCTTGAGGTCCAGGGCAGATGAAACTGATGGTCTTCCTATATTATAGGGTCGCCCTCCTCCTCCTCAGCTTCTTCCAGCTTTTCCCTAATTCAACCATAGTAGTCAGCAAGCTTCTGTTCATTGGTTGGGTTTAAATATCTGCATCTGACTCTTTCAGCTGCTTCTTGGGTCTTTCAGAGGGAAGTCATGATAGATAAGCCTCTGTTTGTAAGCACACCATATCATCAGTAATAGTGTCAGCCTTGTGGCCTCCCCCAGGCTGGATCTCAAGTTGGGCCTGTCACTGAGCCTCCTTTTCCTCAGGATAGGAATGAAATGCCCTAAAGTGGGGAGAGGGAACTTGAGTCCACCTCCAGTAGAAAGACAGGGCATCAAGTGGAGGGATGGGGTTGCCTCTCACAGTCAAAAATTCTGACCCAGAGTCGTTCCTGTCTGAAAGCACTGCAGGGACAAAAATGGAGACAGCCTCTTGAAGCTGTGTCTTTTGACATTGGTTCCAGTGTTCTTTCCACTTCATTACAATCCATTTACTCTAGAAGAGAAGCTAACTAAGGGCAGGTAGGAAATGCTGATAGGAGCAGTGCTTTTGGTAAGCAGACTCTGCTCTGCTCTGTTTGTGTTCATGAAAAAGACTGTTAAGCATCTGTCCTGAGCCGCCTCCCCATCACTGAGGCCCTCTGGGTGGGGCTGCCAAGTGGCTGTCCATTCCAGGGTCTCCTTCCTCTCGGTAATGCTCTGCTAAACATCAGAGAACTGACATAAACACTTAGGCTGTGGACCAGCTCTGAGTGGAGCACAGATCATCCAAGTGTGAACATTGTTGCTTCATCCTTCTGATGCACAGATTTGCATATCTACACGGAACCTACTAACTCACATTGGATCCAGGGGATTTCACGAAGCTCCTTAATACCCATGCCTCGCTAATCCTGGTACTCATGCCAAGATATCCAGGAGTCCAGGTGGGCACAATGAGTGGCTTTATTTGCCCTTACTTCATACACGAGACCAGACATTTTTATTGTTGTAGGTAAACTGATTTGGGATAGCAATGATATTCTTGCTGTTAATTATTTGAGCAATGCCCGAGGAGTCACAGGTATGGAGTGCCACTACTGAATTATTCAGAGATTTGTAGGTTTATGCTGAATCTCTGGCCTTTGTCTCTCCAGATCTGTCCTCACCCTGCAATTTACCCTAGACATCAAGCTGTATCTTCTGTTTCCGTTTTGCCCTTTGGCTTCTTGTTCTTTTTTTCCTAGTGTTGAGCATTTACAGGACATGATTGAACTCACTCAGTTTAGTCTCTTTTCCTACGCCTCAAGGTCAAAGGCTGGCCAACTGCTTTTTTTATACAGAGGCTATGTGTGGCCTTGTAGAAAGTGCCCCCCCTCACCCCCCAGCCTTTGTCTATAGATTCTAGTAATTCATCCTGCTCCCCTTCCAACCTTAGGGATAGTAACAGCTCCCTGAAGTCAACTGGCCTTGCGGTGTATTATGTTGCTTCACTCAGCTTCCCTGTAACCTTCCTCAACCTTTGCAAATAGTCAAAGTGGGTCCCTGACAGGTAGAGGTTACTCAGTCACAGATAGTAACGTGAAATGACTTCCATTTGTAATCCTCGAGGCCACAAGAGCCGGGGAAAAACCCACTGCATTACCAAAGTTGTCTTTCTTTTTCTCTGACTTCCAAATATACCCTTGGCTCTAGCAGCTGGAGTCTAAGCCCATGCACATGTGACTATACTTCTTTTTTTATGTTCCTAGAAAGCATATGGGAGGGTTCCCAGATCACCAAGTTCAGTCTTCCCCTCTAAGGATTCTAATTGTGCCACCGTAGAGTGCAGCTACGCTATCTTTACTTTGAATAATTTATAGCATTCAAGTGACTATGGGCTGTTTGGATTACCATTGAGTCACAGCATTGAGTCTCAGCCCTCTGTTCCTACCACTGTTTTGCGTCAGCAAATGTCTGTTAACTTTGTCCATGCCTCCAGAGTCATAGCATAAACTCCCTAAAAACAGGGGTCATGCTTGAGCCATCTTCCTATCCATGAATGGTGACAGAAAACAGTGTACAGATTTTTTTTTGTTGATGGCGTTCATACAGCTCCTTCACTTCTAGGGACGTGGAAATGAAAGACATATCTGTGCAAGCACTTATAGCAGGCTGCTGTAAGTGCTGGCTGTGGCATTCATTAGCTTTGTGACACTGACACACCATATACCTTTCTGTGCCCCAGTTCCTTGTCTGATGTCCTAGGGATCGTTAGGCTTACATGTGTTCATCTGTGTGAAGGGCCCAGAGTGCAGTGGAGAAAGCAAGTGGTTGTCAAGGAAGAAACTTGGGTTGAAGCAGGTCCATGGTCCCTTTGGTTTATGCCACTTCCTAGGTATTCTTGTCCCAGAGGGTTACTGTGAGACTTCAGCAGAAGCCTGTAGATTGAGCAATTAGTACAGTTCTAAGTAATCTTTGCCACCAAATGGCCATTGCCATCTCCTGAAGGAACTGAGAACAGAGAGGCACCCTTTGTGAGATGGCCTCTTCTAGTTCAGGAATTCTCAACCGGTGGGTCTCAATCCTTTTGGGGGTCAAATGACCCTATCACAGGGTTCGCCTAAGACCATCAGAATACACAGATATTTACATTACAATTCATTACAGTAGCAAAATTACAGTTATAAAATAACAATAAAAATGATTTTATGGTTGCGGGTCACTACAACATGAGGAACTATATTAGGAACTGTATTAAAGGGTCGCAGCATTAGGAAGGTTGAGGACTACGGTTCTAGATTAAGCTCAAAACTAGATACTGAAGGTCCCCTTTTTCCCATGTGCTATTCTGGAACCTAGGCAGGAAAGGCGGCATTATGGTCTGTGAATCAGGAAAGCTTACCAAACACTAAATGGATTAGTACCTCAAACTGGGGTCTTGTGAGAGTGACAGGTAGGATCCATCATTATAGATTTGGTGCTGAACATTTTAAGAATTTAGCCAGAGGCCTTTACTTGACCTTCCCCCTTAAAGGAATGGATTTCAACAACAGTCGCGATGTTGAAATCCCTGCCCCTCGGCACTGTCTAAATCATCTTTGAAAAACACTGATGCCCAGGCCAGTGATAGACCAGTTACATTACTCTTTCTCCATGTGACCTGAGTATTCCATTGAAGATCCTGAATGACTGTAATGTCCAGCCAACCTTTGGAAGGTACCAAGGTGTACCAAGTTGTCCTGTGTGTACAGAGGGGCAGAAACAGTGACAGAGGGCAGTGGATGGGGCAGGGAGCTTGTGCAGGGAGGATAATGCCTTCCACAGCTTCATCTCTTGGTTTTTATTCGTAACTATTGCAACTCCGAATTTATTTAGCATAATTGGAGAGGTCATTTACCCTGGGATAAGTTTCTTTTATGTTAAATATTAATAGAAGGGTTGTAATTTGAAAAATTATTCATTTCCCCCAAAAGCTTACTTCCCAGGCTTAAAAAAGAGAATACTTTTTAGATACAGAAATTTAAAAGAAATTAATAAAGGTTTATATATTCTTGGTTTGGGGTTGAACAAGGCATTGAAATTCCAAAACTCTACACTGTTAGGTGATCTATCTTATAATGGCTTCTGACAATAAAGCCTTTCTCCCTTCTTAAGCCTCCTGTGTTTATTCTTTTTTGTTTTCTTTAACTGCCAAAACATTTAGGCTTATCATCCATCATAAAATAATCCATTTGTTCATTTATTCTACCAGTGTTTTCCTGCTAAAGTATAAAGGTTCTTTCAGTTTGTTTATTTGAATTCATTCTAGGCAGCATTAGCATGCCCGCATCTACAAATTGAAATCCTAGCCTAAGATGGATCTCCCACAATGTACTATTTTTTTTTTTTAAGTCAGGAATTTCACTGGTTTCAAAAAAAAAAAAAAAAGTTCATTCTCCTTTATCCCCCTTGGGACATGCTTCCTGGAGTGGTCTGAAATAAGGCTGGAAAAATTGTATCCAATTCTTTAATAATCCTTTAAGTATCTTCAGATATGTATTTCAGAATGGTGCCACAGATGTATAATTTGTAATGGGAAAAAAATGAACTTGAGTTTTATAAGAACCTAGCGATTATATTCTTGAAATATGTCCCCGCCTGTGCCAGTGGCGGGGGACCCACCCGCTCTGATTTATTCCACACGGACTGGAATTTGTGACTGCTGATTCCTTTTCAACCACTTCTACTAATAGATTCAGGAAGTAATTTTCAAATGTGGAAACAGTAGATCGCAGATAATAGCACAAGATCATAGGCAATTTAGGAGGCAGATGAGTGTACGCAGCTCAGGTCTCTCTTTATGCTGCTTCCCCGGTCTGTACTGGTATTTAGACCTTTATTTCCCACTAAACACAAAAGTCTGCAAAGTGGGTCTTGGACGTGGATGGTGAAAGGAGTCTGCCAGGATTGCTTCTGCATACACACACTCATGCACACTCTTGCATAACTTTATGCTTTTCAGGAAAACTTTATTGGCTCTTTACTGTACACTTGGCTCATAAGCCTGCGATGTAACAGTTTAACCACTGTTGACCATCATTAAGGGGTCATGAACACTGGAGAGAGGTGTCACACTGATGGTGCAACCTGACCAGCATGGAGTGTTCTGATCATTCAGCCGTTGGCCTTTTAGGCAGGCGTAGAATGGGAGACAGGCTGGGTTTTGCTTATAAAGGGGGTACTCTAAGGAGTGTGTTATCTATGCGTCTTAAAGGTCACATGGGCAGAAAGAGTTCTTGAGGACAATCCCGTGTTATTACAAGATAATCTACTGTACATGCTGTGTATGTAGGCGCTCTCAGAACAAAATGGTATTTCTTTCTGAGCTCTTCAGTCTTGGTAGAGAACCGGGGGCTTAGATAGATTTCCTTGAGGGCAAGGTCTGCGAAAATCTTTTTATGAATGTGTGCACTGCAGTATGCTATGTAAAGTCAGGTGGAGGTCATTATCATTTTTATTAGGTGATTATATTATAAATATGAGTTGGGGCTCAATCATAAGCAGATCCTTTATGCGTGCTTCTGATCATTGTACCTCCAGAGTGCTAAATCCCAAATTGGAGTATTGATTATCTTATGCCTGAGATATGGCTCTTTTCAGATCTTGAACTAGGCCTCAGGGTACACATGTCTTTCTGGAGATAAGTTCCACTTGAAAGTTGGAGGTAGCACGTCTTAAGTGATGGCCCTGCAAGGTGTACCTCCAAAGGCGTACTCAGGTGTGCTTGTGTTGTGAATCGAGAGGTATTAAACATATCACTTTATTGTATGCATAAGAAAATTTCATAGTTTGTAAATTTTCCCCTAGTTTCCATTTGGGTAAGACAAGCATTAATGCATCCCTATAGATGTTTGTTATTCTCATGAAAATTCAATTGAATTACATATGTTGACCCTGACATTTTTAGAATGGTGAGACATGCCTTAAACAGGCCTTTGCAGTCTCTGTTATTAGTATTTTGGACTAAGTAACTGTTTAGCAGCATGCTTGGCCTCTGTGTCAGTATTCCTTTCTCCACTACTTGTGACAACCAAAACAGCCTTCCAGCATTGACTCCCAGAGTGTAAAACAGCCTCCAGTTGAATATCATTGACTTTCAGCAGTGTCCATTCAAAGCCCCTGCATATTCTTAATGCAGAATGTCGTGAAACTAAAAGTATAAACTGGGGTGCAGTGTCAGCCTCAGCATGAAAGATACTCATGTATCTATGTTCCCTCTGGATATGAGTCCTGAATTTTTGGTTTGTTAAACAATAGAAATGAATTGTCAATCACTATGTGTTCCCAGACACACGTTTTGTGCACACGTAGGGACATACATGTTATGTGTATATTTCCATTTACTGAGTCATTATTATTCTTTACTATTTCAGTGTCTCAACAGCAATAGGCACATAGCAGATATTCAGTGGATGTTGGTTGAATGGCTACCTGGCACATAAAATGTACATTAAAATGATGAATTACCCACACAGCCATGGCCATATGCTACCAGTGCTGTTTTGTGGCAATTGCAGCCATCTGTACAATTGGATGCAGGGCACTCCATGAGGCCCCTCCTGCAGTTATTTGTTTTGCCTCCTCTGAAACCCAGGCTTGATAAGTCTGTGCCAAGGTCCAGCAGGGTCTTTCTGATTCCTTTGGGGTGAGCAGGAAAGCATTCTGGTCCAGTGGGGGATGTACGACCTGGCCACACATTCCTGATCTTCATAGCAGGGCAGAGAGCCACTCTCTATGTCCCAAACTCCCATGGTTGTCTTGTCCTGCCAGAGTGGTGACCAACCTTGGGGAAAAGGAGATTTTAATCCTGTACCTAACGTGTCTAGAAACCCGAGAAGAACAGCTTGGCCCCAAGATTGACGCTGAGACAGCAACCAGTGTTCAGTATCGTCGGGAGGTATTTGAAGTCACTTTCTAAACTTTAGACTTAAATGCATTCTCTCTAGACTTTGGCCATAACAATGATGGGAATTTTAAAACGACCGTAAAAAACATTTACAAGGTACAGTGGATTTCTAGGTCAGAACTCAGGGAGGAAAGAGGAACGTGGAGTTAAAAGGCTCTTAGTTAAAAATCGGAAAGGAGGGCAGAAAGATGAGGAAACTCAAGTGATTGAGAAAGGACTTGTCCAAAGTCACAGAAGGCTTTGTTTTCTTCTCTTCGCATGCTGTTTCTCTCTGTGTGTTTTCATTCCCCATCTCAATTAGGTGGCAGAGGCCTGTGCACAGGTGAACAATGCTTTTCCTAACCAGCTAAACTACTGGGCATAGATGTGGGAATTTGACTTGAGATAGCCAAGTGTAACTCTTTATGAGTAAACAGGTCCAGAGAAACATTATTGTTGTATCTTCTTTTTCTCTTTCTTTCTCTCTTTCTCTCTTTCTCTCTTTCTCTCTTTCTCTCTCTTTCTTTCTTTCTTTCTTTCTTTCTTTCTTTCTTTCTTTCTTTCTTTCTTTCTTTCTTTCTTCCTTCCTTCCTTCCTTCCTTCCTTCNCTTTCTTTCTTTCTTTCTTTCTTTCTTTCTTTCTTCCTTCCTTCCTTCCTTCCTTCCTTCCTTCCTTCCTTCCTTCCTTCCTTCCTTTCTTCCTTTCTTCCTCTTTTTTTTTTTTTTTTTAAAGGTTGGCATTTGGCAAAACTGCAACTTAATGAGCCCCTTCTCTGCTTGCTTGTCCTTGTAGGGAAGCAAGCAACTTTCTCTTTGCCTCTTGTGTTCTCCTGCCACGCTCACTCACCCATTGGTCTCTTCATTCATGAATGTTTTGTAAGCATCTGCTCTGTGTTGGTGACCTAGACCCAGCAATACTGGGACAGGAGCCTGCTCTCCGGTTAGCTTTCAAAGGAGACTTAGAAGGCAGCAGAGGGTGCCTGCTCTTCATGGAGACCCCTGAGGGAGGCGTGTCAGGGAAGGTTCCTGATTGGAGGGGAGCTAGAATGTGAAAGCCACTTCAGGTGCACTGTTGCTTATGACAAGAGGGAAGAGTTGAGCTGGGGGGGGGGGGGAGGTTGACAAGAGTGTTAGCCTAGTGGAAGCCATGGGAGGGCACAAAACTGGAATTACACCCAGGTGTCATGGCTTCTCAGCTGGGAGAACCTTGGTTCAGTTCCTTGATGCTCTGGCCCTCACATGGAGAAATCCAGACAGTGGCGGCTGTCTTAACACTCACCTTCAATGATCCACCTAAGGGCTGTCCAGTGGGTGCTCCATCTCTGGCCCTTGCCAAGTGCTCACTGGGATCGTCTCCTTGCTCTAGGGCAGATGGTTTCCTAGAATCTGAACTGAGCCTTGGTTTCTTCCTAAACCTGCATCTAGAGCAAAAGTCTCTAAACTCTGCCAAACTGCTGGCAGTTTGCCATGGTGGAAAACAGATATATACTGTATGCTGATGTTAATTGTATGATGAAATCTCTGTCCATTTCTAGGTTCGTCATGTCCAGACATGTCCAGATGGAGCATGTGTGTCTATCACCTGCATTTCTTGTCTGCTCTTTTTCTATTGGAGGTGAAAATGTGTGTGTATAAAATAATGAGAAAAGCATTAATGGTGTGAACACTTGAGTCTATAGGAAAGGCATAGTTTTCCTGGCCGTGATGTCTTTAGTTAAGGAATCCCTTAGATTTGTACCATCTCGGTAGCAATTTGGGAGCCAGTTCTGCTGCCCGTCTAGCTTCCTATGGTTGATTGGGTTTTTACTCTCATAGTCTAAAGTTCTTGCCATGTGCTGGCCATTGTAATGAATCCATCAGGAACACAAAGCAGACCAGAGGAGCAGAAGCATGGAGAGCTCCCTGGTAGCTGTCGGAGCAGGCCAGGCACAACCTTGTGTCCTACTCCAGGGTGCAGCCTTAACAGGAAGCTCTGTTGCTTAACGCCCCAACCTGAGCAGACTCCCAGGGGTGCTTTCTGGTACCCGATGTCATAAACACAGCGGCAGCAATCCTGGAGTTCCAAGCTACTCCTTTTAATCCCACTCAACCTACCCTCATCTTGGTTAGTGACCTTTCTCTCAGTGTGTTCTGGGAAGAAAAAGTGGGCAACTTCCTTGAGTGCCAGATGTGACCTGATCGTTAGACTTGAACTTTTGTGGTCCCTTTATGTAGCTGCAATTTTAGAAGGTTTTGCTGTTTTCCTGACCTGTCACACTCTGGTGGAAACATAAAAACTAAAACTAACGCCAACCCTTACGTCTTTGATAACCCACCTCACAGTGGGTCTCTGGAAAGGTATGGTTGTTGTTCAGATGCCCAGACAAGTCAGGCCCCAGCTCTGATTGGAAACTGTCTTCAGCCTCTTGCTCTTTTCCAGAAGGCTGAGTCAGATGTCATCATTTTACACTTCTGGACTTCATTGTCACCGCCTCTGCTAGGGATATTCAGAGCATGTGGGAGTTGAAAACACTGAATCCATATTGATAACTGAGATACTGGTGGCTCTATCACTTGGCCCTGTGGTATGGGCAAGTGCTTTGATGATCTAGAGTGACGTGAGATACTAGTAATAACCAACCTTTTGAGATAATTGTGAAAATGTTGCATTATTTTTTTGTATGATTACTGCCTAGAGTACTATCTGACAGCAGGAGCAATGGCTCATTGAACAAAGAGCTTGCTCTGCCAGCATGAGACCTATAGTTCAGGTGCCCCACACCTACATAAATGCCAAGTGGTCGAGGCCATCTGCCTAGACTCCCAGTGCACAGGAGGCAGAGGTAAGACTCTACAGAGCAAACTGGACTAGACTAGCCAGATTATCGAAGCTCTGGGTTCAATGAAGAGACCTTGCTTCAGTGTGTGAGATAGAGGGAGATATCTGAAGTCAACTTTGGGTCTCCACAGGCTCAAATATACTGACATGCTCACCTGTACACACAGATGGGCCCACACACTTGTGAACGTGTATCCGCACCAACACCCATGTGTGAATGAACATGCATCCATATCCACACCAACATGCGTGTATAAATGTACATTGACATCTGTGACATGTATTGATATATGTTACCTACTATAATAATGAGCTGTTATGATTTACTTTTCAAACATCTATTATGCCACTGGCATGTGCCAAATACCAGGTAAGACGAGGGGGTGAATTTCTGTGTCCCTTTCAGCTCTGACACTCAGTGATGGATGTAAAAATCTCAACCCTCCATCCTGGGGGAAGTGCTCTGTAGTTAGCTCCGGGGAACTTAGAAATCGTTATGTGGGAAATGAAAAATGCATTTAGCTATTACTTTTCTTTTACTCATCTCGTTCACGTAGGTGGGTTGCATTTTACTACCTAATTAAGAGTTAGGAGGAAAAAAATGGAAGGGAGCGCATTTGTAGCTTGTGCGTGGGTTGAAATTTCCTGAGATGGGAAACAAACTCATAAACAGGAGAGACAATAACAGTATTTAAATGGAAATGTCTATGGCTATCCGAAGCAGGAGCAGTGCCATTTTGCTCTTTTTGGTTTGAGAAGGAGGAAAGCATGAACATATTTGACCATATCGTCCTTGGTTAAAGCTGGTCCCGCAAAGAAAATTATACGCGGACCTCTAATTCGTGTGGTCCAATCTCTCTGCCCACCTTTTTATTGCTGCTCAGACTGGGCACATGGTGCCCTTCTCCATGCAGACGAGGTTGCAAGGGGCTAGGCTGAAAACTCTGAGAGGACTGGCTGTGTTTTCGACTTAGCTGGCAGTTTGCAGGGCTCAGCAGAGCACAGTGACAGGAGCTAGGGTTCAGAGTCAGGTTGTCTGTGTCTGACCTTGAAAGTTCCGGGCAACTTTGAGAAAGACACAGCCACTTTCTGAGACTTGTCTTTCTCTGCATCAAGCAAGAGGCTTCTGTTGTCCAGGGGCCTATTGAGGAAGGTGACACACAGGCTTTGTGGTCAAAGAGGCCTTGTCCGGAGTAGAACCTCTCCACTTGCCTGAGCCCCTCATAGCTTCTGCCTTCATCTGAAAACCATAGGTTTTCAGTTATGCAGATTCAATGGTATGGATTTGGTTAGAAGGTCGTTATTTACTTTCTTACAAAAAAAAAAAACCCAGCCTAATTATTATTTTTCTAATTATTACTTTTTCTACTGTAGTTTTCCCTGGCTATGCACAGGAGTCTGGTTCCAAGACCAGCCTTAGGTGAATCTACACATACTCAAGTAGTTTTTATAAAGTGCTGTACTATTTGCATATAACCCATATAGCTCTCTCTGCATACTTTGCTAATGTCCAGTCCAGTGTGAACACTGTAGATCATTGCTGTGTTGTCTTGTTTAGGGGACGGTGACAAGGACAGTAACATCTGCCCGTGTTCGTTGTGGGTGCAGCCAGCCTTTTCCTGAGCATTCTCCACCTATAGTTGGCTGATGTGAGGCATAGAGGGCACATGGTCCAGCTATATAATCTGTTTTGTAATTCTGAAATACTAAATATATACAGAGACGCTTATGACACCCACACACAACTTAATGACTAATAGAATAATAATAAAAAAAACCAAACAAACCAAGTGCTCTTGTCTCAAGCCAAGGGACAGGATATGATGAGTCTTAAAAGTCACAGTGGAGCCTTTTCTTGATGACAGCTTCTCCAGCCCAGGTAACATTTGGACTGCCTTTTTAAAAATAAATAAACCCCTTGATGATTTTCACTATATATTTCAGCAACTTATACCATTTTACTCCCTTGATTTTAAACTATACCGATGGAATTATATTGTAAAGTAATCTTGGGACTTCGACCCTCTTATGTTCAAGATTTAGTTAATGGGTATATATGTAAGCCATTGCTTTCCACTGATGCATAGTATTCTATTGTAGAGGCAGCCTTTTTATATCCTGATCTAGTCGGGGGACATGGAGCTATTTTGTAACAATGTTTTACTGTTACAATAATGTTTTCCTGACATGAAATGTTGCCATCAATATTCTTGTATCCTTCCATCTCTTGAGTTGGAAAGTCTTCTTGGTTATGTAGTCTGATACCTTGCCCCTGACTGGTCGCTTCACTTGGAGATAGCTGTGCTGGAGATTGGAGAGCGATTCCCAAGCTTCTAGAAGTAGCCAATGGCGATGTAGGCCATGTATCCAGGTTTCGTAGTCTTGTGGCTCATCTCTAACTCTTCCAAGTCTGACAGGTTGCCCTTTAGTTTCCATTTCCCAGGCTAATCTTTTTATACTCCTCAGATGTCCTCTTGGGATGGTTATCTAAACCTCCACTAGACTTGTACTTTGCATGTGCAACCAACACTAGTTCTTTTCTCCCATCACAAAGTTGTACCACGTCCCATTATGGTGGCGCATCCCGGAGGATGGGCCCATTCATAAGCTTCATCCTCCCCTCTGGCAGCTTGTGCCTCTGAGATGTGTGCCAACCAGAGAAGAAGTCAAAATAGATCTCACGTGATCAAGAGGGGAAAACTGCTGAGGAAACAGGCTCTGAATCCTTACGAGGCGCTTTTGTAGGAAATGTCCCTTTCCTAAAAATAGGGATGGATGTTCAATTTTTGGCTCCTTTAAAAAAAAAAAAAAAAACATAAAACAACTCTGAGAGAGAAATTAGATTTGAAGCTGATGAAATGAATATAGGATGGGGAGATTCTGCACAGAGCTAGGCCACGTCTGAACATTCCGAGCAGCTGGTGTGGCGGAACAGCTGAGCTACAAACAAATACCAGTGGATTCTAGCACTTCTGTCCTCTACATGTCCTGGTTTGTTAGCTCCAGCGTGTGGCTCAGTGTGTCCTCTCTTCACGAAGAACCTCAGGGCCTCACCCTGTTCTGCCACAGATGTGGGCAAGCTTCATGCCTTGTGGGGTCTGGTGCTTGTCTACTCTCCTTAACTAGGAGTCGTAAGTATTTCCCTAGAAGTTTCTGGTGACAGGCTCTGTGCAGAGCACTTTCCCCGCACCCTCACAGTTTCTACACCACAATCATGTGGCAAGAGCTCAAACTACTTATATTCTTCAGTGAAAAAAAAAAAAAAAACGAGTCTAGGAAACTGAGGCACGCCTGGCCCACCTGACACTATTACACGGGAGATTGCGACTTTTATTCTTTAGAGATCTGGCCTGGCCACTGCCTCTCCTACTGTACGATTGGGAATTCTTCTAGATGAACATCTTCTTCCTTCCATAAGCCTCATTCACCACTGGTACCTGGATACCCGGCACATGTCAGCTGAGGAAGTACAGAAAAGAACTCAGTTAATATTCTGAGGCCCTAGTCTGCATGTGTCTATAGAGGGCACCCAGTGTGACTCTGTCACCCTAAAGGATATTTGTCACCCCAAACATTTGAGAACCAGTCGCTAAAATCATCAAAATAGACAACTGTAGCCAACTATTTGAAGATCAAGACTAGATCTATTTAGCTTACAAATGAATGAATTTCCCATGGTTTTGGGTGGTTGCTTTGTAATGATCTAACCAACAATATGGTAACTGATATTCTGGTTACACTAAAAGGCTTCACTTCCTCACTATCACATCACATTGGTTCAACATTTGAGGTAGTGGGTGGGGGTATATTGATCAGAATAGAGTTATGAATTCAAAAGTGGTATTTTATAGCTGGTATCATTGAGAAGGTATGGGAGGAATTTTCTTGAGTACATTAAAGCCACCTTCTAGTTGTTATTTGACAACTGTCATTGTTGGGGATGCAAATGTGGATGTTATTTACTGAGTAGGTGTTAGGCTTGATTTTTGAGAACTCCATAAGAATTAATTGATGTAACTATCAGAACGGTGGTTTTAAATAGGTAGTGCCACTTCCTTTGCTTAGGGGTAAAAAGATTGAGTACAAAGAGCTTGAGGACTTGCCTGAGGTAAGTATGAAAAGCAGGCAGAAATGTATCCAATTAAATCTGATGGCAGGTTTATCATAGGGAACAAAATGTATGTGCTTCAGCAAGACCTTTGAGATAATGCTGAGCTCCAAACTATTGCCTCTTCCTGCATAGTGAAAGGTGGAGACTGAAGCATTGATTATCTGCATAGCCCAGGGTGTCTTTACACACAATGTTGGTACTTTAATACACACTAGACATAGGATTTTCTTGCCACTTCTATGCTTGTTTTGTTAGCTGTTTGTCTTTACCCATATGCTATAGAGTGTCAATAACTGTAATGGCAGCCAGAAGTTGCTTCAGAATTTCAGTTGTTTAGGAGCTTGGCTAGAGCCCTAAGTCAGCTCCAATCCAAGAACTACTTTATTCTTGGGATCCAGGCTCTGAGAACAGCTCCATCTAGATTGGCTAGGTCTCAATGATGACTGAGAAGAAATGTAAAAACTTGCACTGTATGACCACGTGTGTTTACAGCTCCTTCCAGACTGAGGTGGCATGTGTCACATCCATCCCTGTTCCATTAGTCAAGGCAGCTCGTGGGGCCAATGGTCAGACCTGACAGCACGCATCAGGGGGTGTCTTCCATGAGCTTTGAGGTGCTGGCAGTCACAAGACAAAGGCAGGGCTGCGTAATTCTCTTATTAGGAAAGACACAGATATTGGAATCCACAGTATAGTATTCTACCATCTGCGTGTTCCTAGACTCCCAGTTTTATTCATTTGGAAAGTGAAGGCTAGAGATGTCACATATATATAATTATGTGATTTGGATTGTTATCTGACTCCCTGTCCATGTTCTTTCCCCATCTGGTACCCAGTTTTATCTCTTTTTGCTTGAAGCATGTACTCATTTCTTGGGACATGGCAAGTTTTATAGAATTTATCAAAGCAATATGTGTACTCATGTATCTGTGACTTTATATATTCTGTTTCATCTGTCATTGAATTTTTTTTTCTCATTTAGTGCAGTTAAGTGTTCATTTCTGTCTCCAGTGGACACTTAGGCTGAGATGCAAGCCCAAAGCCTTCCTTTGTATTCCATGGAATCCTTTCTCTTGGCTTATCTTAATAGTGTGTGTTTGTATGCGTATGTGTGTGCGTGTGCATGTGTGTGAGTGTGTGCGTGTGTGTGTGTGCGTGTGTGTGTGTGTGCGTGTGTGTTTGTGTGTGTATTGAGTGTACTCTGCTCATCTCAGAGTTTCTATGGCAGAAATAGGAGGCAGTTTTTACTTATGAGTCCCTACGCGATGAGTGTAAATAAAAGGTACCATAAATGTACGTAGAAATAATGAATAATCAAGACTTAGCATTGTAGGGTCAGTACTCATGCTTTTGGTAAACCCATTAAGTCACTTGGATTTAAATCATCCCAGAACAAAGGGAGCTCTGTTTGCTTTCATGACTTACATGTGTTCTGTCTACCAATTGTTCGTTCTTAAAGAAATCAGCAATTTTTGTACAATGTGTTTCCAAAGTGATTTTTATCCCCCATTTTCTGCTATAAAATCAGCTCTAATTATTCTCTTTAATTAAGTGGTTTTATTTTATTAATTGTTTCTAACTTACAGAATTCCCTAGAGACCTTTTACATGTTTCAAAATGAAGGCAGGAAGCAAAGCACATTAATTATACACACAAACTCCTTTTGGCGAATTAAACATGATGCACAGCGAACATGAAATGACTCGCCCTCCTGAGTTATCAATCTTGTCATTAGTGATGCCTTGTATTAGTAGTATTGACATGGGCTTATCCAAATTGGATTCTGCAAAGATTCATTTTAATTTTGAGCAAATGTAAGATGACAGAGCAGTTTGACGTACAGTTGTTTTTAACCCTTTCTTTTGCCAAGCAACTGGGGCTTTTGTTGTTGTTGTTGTTGTTGATAATACCACCCTGCATTTAGTAGAGTTTTAGTCTGTAAAGCAGTGGACCAGACATGACCTTAGCAACCCATGGACAGCCCCAAGGTAAGAGAGTTTAACAGATGAAGAAACAGATCATGGAGTTAGAGGCTGTGCCTCAAACAGAACAGTCTAGAACCTTTTGAGTGACCAATACATTTTAAATATATCTCTAAATAAGGGAGGAGGTTGTGTTGAGTTTGAAGGTCCTTTCCCTCTTTTTTTAAAAAAACTTGGTCAAGTGAACAGTAACCTAGGGATTTTTTTTTTTTTTTTTTTAGGTTGCCAATCTAATAAGCATTCCTTGGGCACTTGTGTGATAGGATATACTTATGATCAAATGCAACATCTTATAAACTTGCTATATGCCAATGTCTTCATGAGACTAACTCAGTTAACCCACTCAGTGAATCTTTAGTCTTTGTGTTCCCACTACCTGTTATGACCAGGAGACATTGAATAACGTTGTTTGGTTGCATGAGTTGGAATTCAGAGCCGGGATTTGGGCACAATATTGATGCTCCTTCCCAGTACATCTGGGAAGTAAGTTGTGTCTTCAGCAGCAGGCTTCTGGTAAGATATGCATGGCTTATGGAAGAAGGCAGTCAGAGCTTATAGCTTCATGAGAAATCACTCCTGTGCTTGCTGCAAAGTGTCAAGAGTAGCATCAGTCCCCTGGGGAAACATGGACACATTTTAGACACTTGCTGTTGGCCACAGCTAGTGTTTTTCCCTATAAACTCTTTGTCTGACAGTCACAGTGTTTTTCTAAGATTTCATTCTCTCTGAAAACAGTTGACTGTAGAATCTGAAAATGTCTTAGGGAGATTATTCACCTTCAAATCTAAGGAATCCATTGGACTGATGATCAAGCTTCCATGAGTCAGAAGCCATTGACCACACCCCAAGCAAATATAGAATGGTTATGGCTCAGTCCTTGTCCCCAGGGCCTTCTAGGGAAGGAGAACGAATTGATAGCATAGCATCAGGATTTAGTGTAAGCCAGTATCCATTTTAAGTTCTTTACTTAACATTCATTGTAACTAGTTTTAAAATGGGCATTTCCCCCATGTTATACAGGCGACTAGATATGACTGAACACATTTGAGTGATGTGACCCTTTAGAGGTAAGGGCTTTTCTCCAGGACCAAAGTTGAAGTCATTGAGCTGTGCCATCTTTGCAAACTGTTCATGCCATGATATTTATCGAAGAGGAGCTGCGCTAAACACCATGCTAGGAACAAGAATGAGAACAGCAAGCAAAGCCACATCCGTGTTCCCTTAGACTTCCTTCACTGGGGTGGGCAGACAATAAACATGAAGCAAGTCTGGTGCCAGGTGTAGTAGGTGTGATGGAGATTCAAGAATTATTAAAGGGGGAAAGTTAGCTTTCAATTTATAAAAGGGTGTGTTCAGAGAGGAGGTGTGTGTGTGTGTGTGTGTGTGTGTGTGTGTGTGTGTGTTTTGATTGAGGTTTAATTAAAAATCAAATCACCCTCGCCACGTCTGCTTAAAGCCTAATATTTCCCTCCATTGCTCCCAGAGAATCCTTACATTTACAGTTCCCCATAACAGGGGTTTGCTTATCTCTCCAGGCGCATTGCAGATTGTTCCCCCTAACTATACCTCACCTCCACAGAGCTACCTCTCTTTCCTGAACTATGCTGTATCCTTTTGTCTTCATGCCTTTGCATATGTCCCCTCCTTTGGGGCAATATAGCCCTACCTCATCAGGAAGCTCTCTTCATATATGCACAGATCCCAATTCCTACACATTCCTACAGCACCAGAGTTTTATTGCACACACTATATTGACATGGTCTGTGTGTTTGGTGACATCTCCTTGTAGACTTGGATCTTCATATAGGGAGTAACTTTCTATGTAGCTAGTAAATATGGGAAGAAGGAAAGTAAGGGCTAGGTAAGAGAGAAAGATAGGTGAGCAAGGAAGAAATGAAATTTAAGGAAGGTAGGCATAATGGAGAACAAAGAGAAGCCCAGAAAGGAAACTAGGAGAGGGGAGACAAGGAGGAAACCAGAGGATTTTTATCGGGTGGCAAGATGAGAAATTGTGTCTTAAAGACATTTATCTGGCTAGTGTTCTGAAGACATGGTTGTTTAATCTCACCGTGTACTTTCCTTGGTTTAGTAACTCTATAAGACAGTGCACATTCCAAGGCCCCTGGTTCCATCAAGTCTTGGAGAAGACAGGGCTGGTGGAGGAATACCCCTGGGTAGATGTCAGTCCTTGGACCTCCCACAGCCTGCAGCAAGAAGAATCCTAGCCCTTCTGATTGGAAATTCTAACCACAGCTCTGCCATCCTTGACAGTTCATTTGCTTCCTTTCATGCCCCTGCCCCTCTGGTTATGGTAGCTCCTATGCACGGGTCTGTCATTAGCAGGCAAAACATGATGAATTGGTGAAGGTCCTCCTAGCCTGGGAACCTGGGAAAATTCTTCCTTCTTCTGATGTCTGGAGCCCGTGTCATCATTCTGAATAGAAGAAGTACAGTGTTGGATTTGCCTGTTTGCTTTTGCTGTTGTGAAAGAGAATGATACAGTATGGAGAATGGAAACATGTGGCAAGTCCTCCAGCCCCACAAACCAAAGGTGGCTGGGGTGGCACGTATGTCATTGATCACACTCCATGCTCAACCAGGCCTGGAAATTTCTCTGAAGATGTTACACCCTTTTCAAACTTTGAAACAGACAGCAGTCTCCAGAGTGACCCTCGGAAGTAAAGCCTATCCCAGCTCCAAAATGATTAGAATTGATTGCTTTTTACCCTGGAAACTGGTTCTAGGGCAGTTTCCAAATGTGCTTTCTTTGGATAGGAGCTGTGGATGTCAGGTGGTTCCTACTTTATTATTATTATTATTATTTTTAAATTTGATTCTAGGACCCCGAGTCTGTATTTAATGTTCCAGTGAGCAAAAATAGTTATATTTGGCTCCAGCAAAAGATTGATAGTGGCGATTTTCAGATGTGGAATCAAAACAGAGTGAAAAAATGTCACGTTTAAATAAAACGCAGTACTTGGAGGCATCATGTGGTCTCGTAATAAATGAATTTGTGGCAGAAATTTGACAGCTTTTGGAGGAGACTTTCTTTCAAAAATTTGAGGTGATTCATTTTCATGATTAAGTATGGTAAAAACAATTACTAGGGAATTTTTAAATGAAAGGAAAAGCAGCTTTGAACAGTTTATAGATAACATCCGCCACTTTCATTTTTATACCTTACCTCAAGAGAGCTATGGAGGTGTATGTTGGGGGGGCTTGGCTGACAGCCCTGGGGCTCTGGGTACTCCTTCACTGGGGCCTCTTCTGCTGTGCAGCTTGGAAGGGGGAGAGACAGGAACAGACACCGTGGGTGGGAAGCCCCTGGCTTTGGCCCCAAATGGGCTATGTGTGAATCACACTGCATGACCTAAGGCAGGCTGACTACCCTAGTGGGCGGGGCTCTGTAAGTGTTCAGATTGGGGCGCAATGAAGCCAACACAAGCACGGACTACCTAGCATGAGACTTTGCATGTGGCACATCTTGCAAAGCAGCCAAGTCAAACGTAAATATGTATTTTATCAGCACTAACGGACCTTACCTGAATAGCCTTTTGTAAGCTCTGTCCTTGATGTTGTGCAAAGACGGCTTGTCAGCCATCCAAGCATCGGGTAATTCAGAAAAGTGACAGACCAACAAGGGATGGAAAACCATGAGCAGGGGAGGTCAAACCAACACCCGACTCAAGGACAGCTTCCCACCTTCTCTTCAGGTACGCCTAGTGTATGATCCATGTGGCGTGTCCAGGGAGAGCCTGCTGAGTTAATGTGAGGAAGGGTGGAAGGGGATAGACTGAGGCTTGTGTGGGGGTATTACCATGCTGGCTGGCAATTCTAACAGCTGCTGTGGCCCAGGCCCAAGGAAAGCCCAGAATGTAGATAGATTCTACAGGCAATCAGGTAGACAAAACTTCTTATATCTGGGAAGATTGCCCTTTGTCTTCTGGCTGTCAGTGGATTTGAGGAGGCTTACCCATACCATGGAGGCCAGCCTGCTTTACACACAGTCCATTGATGGAAATGACAGCCTAGTCCAAGAAGAGCCTCGGGGCTCACACATTTAACTAGTATGCTCTAGAAGTAAGAACTTCCAATAGCACATCAAGAAAGACCATCCTTGTCTAGAATGCCTGGCTTTAAAACTTCATCTTCCCTGTGCCTGAGTGGTACCAGAGTCTGTTCCACAGAGATCCCATGGCATTTAAGAAAGTCATCATTTGTAAATTATGTGTTCAGTAAGTTGGGACAGCTGTTATGACTGTTGGTGTTAGTAGTACGGAAACAGCCTTTAAGTTTAGAACACTACTCGTCCCACATTTTAAATGTATGGGCAAAAATATAGTTTCAGATCATATTAGTAAAGTTTTAAGTGGCCACAGTAAGCATTTTTTTGTCATCTACTGTGTTGAAAAACTGTATGCATTTTCTAACTTGATTATCAACATAAACATGGCATTTGGTATAGAACTGTGCCCATCTCTAGATAACCTGAAGCTTACAAAGGTTAAATGGTGTATTCTTGGTCATGAAGAGCCTTGGAAGCAGGAAAGGGTCTCAGATGGAACTCCCAAGTTTTATTTGGTGGCTTTCCATCTTGTTCTGTTTGTCTTGGTGGATGGATCTGTCGGGTACAAGCTTTCCCCTTGGATTTGGAAACAGGTCTTTTTGTTTGTGGTTTATACTTTTCTTTGCATGTAATGGGATTGTCTATGCAGTGCCGGACATTTAGCATTCTTTCTACTTTGCTTTAATTGCCTTTATGACTGCAGCTAGTCCCTGTAGACATGACAGGCACACACTCCCAAGGAGCAGAGTGTTATCACGGAGCAGGAAGAAATGACAGCTAAGCATGTGGGAGCTTTATCTAAGCTTAGTGTCAGCAAACTAGGCTGTCTGCAGCTGAGTAGACCTATGGACCTTAGCTGGATTCAGCTTGTTTTCAGTCACATTGGTGTCTGAACTCTGATTAGGTTCTGCTCTGAGTAAATCCCATAAAAGATGTATATATGGGCATATGCGCATGTGCCTGGGAGCCCATGTGTGTGCGCATGTGCATTCATGCATACGTGCCTCTGTGTGTGTGTGTGTGTGTGTGTGTGTGTGTGTGTGTGTGTAGTATTGACACACTTATGCATCACTTTTCAGTTTGTCTACACCTGTGGCCAACTGATCCTGATGACTTATATTTTATATAATTGCCTACAATTCCTTGGGAAGCAGTTCCTTTTTCTGCCTCTGTGCTCCTAAGTTCTTCCTGACTTGAATGTTCAACTCTGCTCCCCCAGAACCTGATTTATAAATGAAAAGCCCTGCCTTTCCTCTGTGGCTAGCATGAATCCCTTACTCTTTAGTAGCTTCTCCAGGATGGGTACCAACCTCCTTTGTTGTGCTTGTTGTGTGATGCAGTTTTGTTTCTCTTGGCAACACATTAGTGTCAAAGGTTTTTGAGTCTGAAAAATTTGGATTTGGGCAA
>NC_034595.1:55288640-55315126 GCF_900095145.1 Mus pahari
TACTTTCTTCTGCCAGCCCGAGTGGCATCTTCTCTGTAACTTTGCCCTTGGTTCACTGGGGTGACGACGACGACAGGAGCCTTTTTGTTTGGCCAGCTCCTAGGTATCCTGCACCAACACTGTCTGAGCTGATTGTGCACAATTTACCCTCCTCCAAGCTATGACATTCCTCCTTCAAACCAACTGTGAAAGCCTTTAAATTAGCTTTCACGGTTTGATTCCCAAGCAGCAACTGCAAAGCAGCCCCAGATTAATTTTTCCAGCCCCTACCACAATGGCATAGCTGAAGGCTATCTTCGCTCATTACCTTTAGCAGGGAGAGAAGCTGGGCCTGTGCTTGGGAGGACAGTGTCCTAGGAGAGATCTCAGTGATGTCAGGACAAAAGTTAGGAGATGCACAGTGGAGTGTGGGACAGAGGATGTGGACAGTGCCAACTTTGGAATTGGGCCATCTCCGTTGGCACATTGCTTCTGCTGTTAGCTGGTTGTGTAGTTCAGGGCATGTTCATTACTCTTCCCAAACCTTAATTTGCCACCACGTAAAATGGGGAGAATATTTCCAAGGCTTCTGGATCCACGTGTTATGGCTGGGATGTTGAAAGTCTTAGTCACTTTAGGCTTTCATCTCAAAAGCACAGCCTGCTGTCTTAGCACATAGCATTTATTTAGCACATACTATATACAAAGTACTGAACCTGGGCACCACAGATAAGGAGATATGACCCCTTGCATAAAGAAATTGTCAGTCAGAGGCAGATAAACATTGAAACTGTTTTTTCAATGCAGTCTAGTGCACTGTGGTACTTCTGACCAAGCAGCATGGGGCAGGGATGTCAGATGAGACTTTGTTTGGAGAGCAGAGGATGCAGAATTAGACAAGGATGGGGAGTAAAAAGTTCTAGATAGGGGAAATACTCTATGACAAAGAAAAGAGGTAGCCAAAAGGTGGATTCCATTCTAGTACTCTCTGGTTCCAAATGCTAATACAGACTATGTATGGACAAGGAGGTGAACTGTGCCTCAGTTTCCTCTCTTGCAGTATAGATACAATAGCAGTTACGGCCTCACAGCACTGATGTCAGGATAAAATAGGTAAGGCAAGGAATGATGCTATAGTGTGGGTATTTCCTTGATTTGAAAATATTTCTTCTTAGGAGGAGTGAGGTTCATGAGGACACTTAAAAGGCTCAAGAAGCTAAGAGAATTAGAAGGCTCATAAGATCTTTCCCCACATTTATATAAGCAGCCCATACCTGCTGGGTGAGAAGAAACTCTTTGGTGGACCTACCTAGGAGTTGAGAAGGGAATTCCAGGAATATAGCCAGAAGCCTTGTGATGTCAGAACTGCCACCAAGTCCCCCATGCTCCAGTAAGTAATGCTAATAAACTCACTGGTTCACAAAGATTGGCTTTGGTAGCAGCATTTTTTGGTCTGTCATCCATGCCCTATCTGGGATGAGCAGACATTTGTTTGCGTGGAAAAAAAAAATCACTCGACAAATGCCCATAAATACTTTGACTGTTACTATTAGACTTGGTATGATGCTGCACACGACGTAGCAGAAAATGTGTAGTGGATGCTGACAACTGTTGAGCCGTGTTTTGCAGATGCTTTTATCATACGGGATACAGACTAGAGTACAGCCTCGGAGGTCAAAGCACCCACAGTGGTACCCCTGCTTTACACTGTTCTGAGTGCAACCTTAGGCAGACACTGATGGGTATGAATCCTCATGTCTTCTTCACCTGTAAGGAGGGTCTCCTCTAACTGCAGGTCTTCAAATAGCACCTAGCCATAGTGAGGGCTATAATCATGGTAGATGCCAGATGAAACCGAGATTCAGTGCCTATTGAACAATCCCCAGGCTCCCCAGCCTCTGTCCCCTTTGTTCCGTGGCATACCATCGGCGTGCTTGGGAAGATGGGCCTCAATACAAGGCTGGGGCTGGAAGATCCTTCTAGTGCATACGTACATCGGTGCTGACTTCGGAATCCTGTTCTGAGGTCTGAGATGTTCCTCCCTGTTCTGACTCTTCATCTGCATCTTCAGCACGGATGAACTCAATGTGGCTGTTGTAAGAAAGAAATGCCATAGTGTGTACACCTAGCTTATGGCTCAACATAGGCCCAACAATCTCTAAATGATACTGATTGTCACACCCTGAGCCTGGCTGGCCAGATAGGCCTTGCCATCCCCCAGCCTCCAAAGGAATTGAAGCAAATGCAGATTGCATCTTACCTAGCCTAGAAATGGTTATAGTGACTCATTTCACAGTGCCTTCTCCAATCGATACAAATGGCTGCCTGATCAATTTGAGCACAGTGTGTCTGATAGACAGAGTTTACAGGCCATGACACGGAGGCAGAGGTTCTTCTGAGCTAAGTAGCAGAATGGATTTTCTCTGGTCTTTCATTAGATCTTGGGTCCTGATTTTTCCAATGCAGACCACTTACAAATTGATGGCAGGCCCCGTGTTTTTGAATGTAGCCAAGAAGAATGCACCGGTGTTCCAACCCTCAAAGCTTTAGCCCACTGTTGGGATTTCTGGGGCTTGGTGTTGCATGTTTTTCATAGGTGCTCTGTCTTTCTGGAGAGGGGCTCCCATTAGCTAAAGGGGTGTTGCCACCCTTCCTATTTTCAAGGGACTGAGTGAAAATAAGCTGCTCTCATTGTCTGCTTTGTAAATTCTCCTCTTAGGGATATCAAGAAGGGCATAGATTCTCTTGCTTCTACTCCTAGGCATCTTCGAAGCTGCTTTGAATAATGCCCATTAAAAATTTCTCTCAAGTTTGGATGAATCCAAACAGTTGTAGACCCTTCATGGTCTCTTTCATCTTTACAACACTCCAGGGTCCTGCTTCCTGGTACTGACTTGGAAACTAATTAAGACCTGCTTCTGAATAACCTATCTATTGCTTAAACATTGAAACCTTCTGTTGATCCTTAACTTTTCAGTACTAATGTCTTTCGAACCAGATTGTAAAGTCTATGATAAGGGACCGTATCTTAATTTTTAAATTCAATCCATATTTCTAATTATTATCCTTGACAACTCTTACAGCAAACGGTCATGTGCACATGATTATGTTCAGCAAATACTGGTTGGATTTTGATTAAAAGGCGACTGTAAAATGAGTCTATTAGTACCTTAAACATACAACTCAATTAACATGTCATCGTGAAGTCGTGACTCTGTTACCACGTTTCTTCCTTCTGACTGCTTTCTCTCACGTGTCTCCATAGAAATAGCAATTCTGTAATAAGAACATAATGAGATGTTTTCTTAAAGGGTTTAAAATCGTCTGTTGAGCCTTTAAAGGAAGGTTGTCACCGTTTTCTCTAAGGCGAGAAGGTGGGCAGAACTGGGTAGGCTAGGGACATGTGCTGAATAGATGTAGCATTTCAGCCTTCTGCTTGTGCCCTTTTCCATCTGAAATTCACTCAGCGATAAACTGCTTTATCCTTACTCACAGAGGGAGGACAGGAGACTTTAGGGAGGTAAATGAATCCCACTCCTGGATTAATTGTATCAGTATGTCAAAGAGCCATCTGGCCTCCCATATACATTGTAGCACTATTCACAATAGCCAGGAAAGGTGATCAACCTGATTGTCAGGGGATGAATTGATACATAAAACCTGGGATATGTACACAATGGTGTATTACTCAGGCATTTATAACAACTTGGAAAGGCCTGCAAGACTCTATAGTAAGCAAAATTTATCCAGGCACATGGAGACAAATGCCTTATGATCTCAAACATAAGTAGATCTAAAAGTCTTGACCTAGTAACCTAGTAACTGGGAGAGGTTGGGAGAGTGAGAACTCGGGTACAGATAGGAGTTATAAGTTTTAGTGCTGTATCTAAGAGTAGAGGGATTGTTACTAACAGTAATATACTGTGTAGTCCGCACGGGAAGTAGGATTTTTTCTTAATAAATTGTCAAAACACACTTTAAGAGACTAGTGTGTAGCGTGGTTGGTAGAGGGCATGTCTACCATGTACAAGACCCTGGGCTCTATCCTTGGCACCACATAAACCAAGCATGGTGGTTCGCTTCCAACATGTGGGGTCTTAAGCATCAGAAGTTCAAGATCAGTTTTGGCTGGAGGGTGAGCTCAAGGCCAGCCTGGGGTATAAGAGATCTTGTCTCAAATAAATAAGTAAAATTTTGTTTTATATGTAAAACATTCCAGAAAAGGTAAATAGGTGTACTGGGGTGATATAGCATTTTAATATTGAGAGTTCATGAAGTTCTTGTACATATGTTGTCTCATTTGTTCCTTCAAGTCACCATAGGAAGTAGAAATTCCAACTTTAGCATTAGACTAACAAGATAAATGGCCTTTCCAAGTGCTTACCCCTGGCAGGGGCAAAGTATGACTATTGCCCAGGAGTGTGGACTGCAAGGGTAATGGTGAAGCCCTGTAGTATTCAGTGATCACATCCGGTGAAGATCTAGGCTTAGCTGGGTGAGCCGGAGGACATCACGTGTGTGTCTCCCTGGCAGGTTTGCTTTTCTGAGGGGAGTAAGGAAGGGGTGGAGAGGGAGAGAGAGAGAGAGAGAGACAGAGAGAGACAGAGACAGAGACACAGAGACAGAAATGGGGAGAGATCATGACAAAGAAAGACAGGAAAGAGGGAGAGGGAGAGAGAGAGAGAGAGAGAGAGAGAGAGAGAGAGAGAACACATGAGATAAGAACAGGTTTATTTCTAAAATTGGAACAGAAAATTCAACTTGCATCCAGATGCTTGTGTTCAGGCACCCAGAGATGCTGAGAATGGCCAGTACAGGGAGAAAACTGAGCATGGTAAGAACAAATGATTGTATATCTGTCTGTCTGCCTGCCTGCCTGCTTGTCTAAGTTAGTTAGCTCTCCCCTGGCAATCCTCAATCAATCAAGTATCAATATGACCATCTACCTTTCTGCCTACCCATCTATGTAGCCATCATCTCTGGCAGCTATCATCTTAATATGAGTCCAGGGGTCCGTGTGTGTTTGATGATGCTATAGTATTTAAGGATTTCCAGATGCAACTCCTCCTTTATGAATCGGATACAGGGAATGCAAATAGAGTGGAAGGAAAAGAAAGCAAGAAGCATGACAAGAGGACTTTGGTAGGTGGCCTTGGCTACTGTGGCTTCTCACTCCTGCCATCCTTTGTTCCATGTGCACGGATACATTCACAAGTTCTCCCTCGCTCGCATGCTGGGTGCTGCTTTGGGTGTGAAAGGAACCCACAGCAAAGCAAACAGGATGGCAGGGTGCACTAGAGCCTGTTTCAGAGAAACCACAGCAGGGGAGGCAGATGGGAGCACAGGAGGTGGGGCTTGTCTTCTAAATGGGGGAAATCAGGATGGCCTGCCTAAGGATGCATTTGAGCATGGGCTTGGAGAAGCTCTGGGAGCCTGCAAAAGCATTACTAGGTCTAGGAGGCAGAAGGACCAGTGAAGGCACAGCTGGAGCCTGTGGTGTGATTCAGAATAAAGGTCTGTGCACCCACAGAAGGGCACAGGGGTCCGGGGGATGTTGGAGAAATACAGGTCTCAGGCGGCCTGTGTCACATGGAAGATCTGGATTTTGCTTTGGGAATGAGTTACATTGATGTCTTCTGTAGAAGACAGTTTATTGTGTGTGTGTGTGGGGGGGTACAATAGTCAGCAAAGAGGGGTGTTGGTGGCTTATAGGAGAGCATTGTTGTGGAGATTGAGAGTTTGCCTCTTGGTAG
Organism: Mus pahari; assembly: GCF_900095145.1. Taxonomy (NCBI): domain Eukaryota; kingdom Metazoa; phylum Chordata; class Mammalia; order Rodentia; family Muridae; genus Mus; species Mus pahari. The sequence goes on from NC_034595.1 coordinate 55,294,373, forward strand.
GGACCTTCAGAGCACTGAGACTCAGGGCACTGACTGGTCAGTGAATTATTTCCATTTAGGACATGGTTTACCTCTGGTGTGAGGGGAGAGGCTGAGGCCACAGCAGGAGCTGCCTTTCTTGGTCCAGTTCCTCCCGGGGTGTGTGAGGATATGAGCAGCACCCCAATCCACCACCAGGTCTTTCCTTGTGTGTGAAATGGAAAGTGGAATCTATTTACAAGCTCACCGTACAGAGCAACAATTTAACACCCTGCCTAGGGGCAGATAACGGGAGCCAGCAGGGTGGGAGTGGAGAGAGAGGTAACCCCTGGAGATTGCTGAGGGACAGAATAATGTTGTCCTCAAGAATCCCAGACTCACAGGCCAGGCCTTCTCCAACCCTGGTATCTGTTTGCACTGTGTGTTATGGAGCCAGGGTTCCTGTGGCAAAGGGGCTGGCGACACAGCCTTCCCACTAGGACTGCTGTAAGTCCAGTAAGTGTGCACACATCACTAGAGTAGTGTTGCTCAGAATATCCCCGAGACTGACAGTGTGTGTATGTGTAGGGCCCATCACACCTAATTCCAGTGCATTTTTTCCATTCTGTGTTTTCTGACTCCAAATTCTGCCTGAATGCCAGCTTCAAGCAAATAAAATCTTTTTTATTCGGTTCTCCTTTATACCATTTCCCATGCAATCAGGGCGCCTCTTTTTAATTTCTTCCTGGGTTACACATGTTTACCAACAGCTCTAGGAACACATTCAGGCTTTGATAAAGAGAAGGACAATAGCTATAACAAGGTATTAGAGGCTGTGTAAACTCGCCTTACTAGAAGTTAATGTGAAAAGTGTGGAGGAGAAAAATAACAAGGGGAAATTTGGAAAATTGGGCCGTGCAGCCGCTATGCGGGGATTCCACCTGCACCTCAGTGCAGATGCACTGTGGGTCTACGCCTGTGCCTTGCATCCCAAAGCTCTCATCCCATCCCTCTTAGTGATGAGGTATTTCTTTGCTTTTTTAGATTTTTCCACTTGCAGATGCCAACAATGATTATTTGTAATTTCAGAAATAAAGATGCTCAAAAGCAACATCTGCGATTCCATATTTTTCTGTGGGATTCGAAATGCATGTCTTATGCCTATCTGCAACCAGGGGCTATTTACAGTCAAACATCATTCCTGTGTACTCGATTTAGCTCTGGGCCAGATTGACTCCAAGGTTTGAAAGTGGTGCCCAGGCTTACACTATCTGTACAACGCGTGTCCTCAACCTCTTAATCCCCATTTTCTTTAATACAAATAAAAGGGAGTTTATCAGTTGATTCAGATGAGTGGGGTACGCCATGTGAATTTCAAGGAATTATGTGCTGAATTACAGGACCCATTTGGGGGCTTAAATATCATTTTCTAGTGCACAAAACTGGCATGGATTTTATTTTAACTGAAATGGCTCACAGTGGCAGGCAATTATTTTTGTTATTGTATTTCCTATCCCAGCCTCCACAACCTAAGGACAATAGAATGGGATGTTCATTTATATTTTGACCTCCTGAATTGGTCTTGAAACGCAATTTAATCCTCGTATCAAGCAAAGTCTAATGCTGTATTTGCCAGTAAAATAGTCATTTGCATTTTTTATTGACAATACAAATTGTGTTTAATCAGGCAGTCGTGTGCTAGCATTTCCAAATGATTGAAGACCCAGTTTTGCTCAAACTACATATCCTATTGGGGGTCAGACGTTACTTTGTTCTTTTTAATTATCAGGACACACAGAAAAAGTTGTTTTTCTAAACATTGCAGTTTTATTCTTATTATTTTCAGTTGTTCATTCCCATATTGCTAGAGTCTTTTGTCTCAAAAAAAAAAAAAAAAAAAAAAAAAAGAGCCCAGAGATCTTAAATTCTTAAGCTTATACATTTACATTTATAGATTCCACCCAACCTTAGAGGAATAGTTAAGGCATATATTTTTTAACTTACTTGATTCCTAGAAGAAAAAGATAGTTTTCTACTTTCTACTGAATTGCTTCTGAGGCTGGCTCCTTATTTGATACAAAGGTAAAAGAGCGTTTTCCCCCTCCCCCCCCCCACACAAACAAACAACTCCTGGAGTTTTCTACCAGGTTTTACTCTGTATCAGGTAACATGGGGACTCAGCCCCCAGCTCCAAGAGTCAGATGACCTTTAGCAGGGTTTCAAGCCCCTGCCATCTGTATGGTAGGCGCTGTACAGTATTAACTTCATAGGACTTGCCTGAGAGCCAGGGACTATATGTGACCCCATGGGAAGTACTACATGTATGTTCAACAAGCCCAACTTCATCCTCTGACCATATGTAGCCTTTCCTTCTGAGCTGTGTGTGGCCTAAACCAGTTCTTTCCTATCTGCAAAGTATTTCAAACCTAGTGAGTCCTACACATTTGCTGCTATGATTATCTCTAGTGTTCCACCATGTAGTAAGTGCTTACTGTATGGAAGACACTGTGACTTCACTTAGGAGAGGACAAAAGGCCAGCGTGGTGAATCCTCTTGTGTGGGATAAGCTCAGCAAGTGGCATAAATGACTAGATTCCAGACTGGTGTTCTTTACCACCCATGTCCTTAGTGTGCTTTAACTGTTTCAGCTGAAACTGTTTTCCATGACCACAGCATCATAACTGCCTCATTTGTACTCAGGGCTGGATAACTTTCACATTCACGAGAGGACCTTGTCTTAATTGCCCTCCTCATTTATCCCCACTGGGACTGGCTGTGGTACTCCAAGGGACTGGGAAGTCCCATGTTGAGGACATCTTTCAGGTTCCCCTCCCCCAGATCTCTGCCCGTGGCTGTCATCTTCTCATCCCTTGCCTCTGTTTCTCTGTCTTACTCTTAGTACAGTGAGCATTGCCAGCTGAGGTGTCAGGACAATGACGAGGCCCGTGAGAGACTCCCATTGGTTCTGGAGTAGACATTTGCTGATGGTAGGAAATAATCAGTTTATTTAGGTTGATCCACATAGACTCAGAATAATGGCCAGCGTTTACTGGGCTTTATTATGAGCCAGAACTACTGTAAGCAGTTAATGCTTATTAATTTACTTAATCCCCGCAGCAGCACCATGTGGTAGATGCTAATGCTGTCTGCAATCTACAGATAAATCAGAGTACCATAGTCTGGAGGGAGTGTGGCGGCTTTTCGAGGGGCGGGACTGGAGGATCCCCAAGAGTGTAATCGCACTCATTTCTTTCTGGTCTGTGTTAATTGGTTGGCTGCTTTTACTTCCTTTAGCACTGTGTTGTGCCATTCAGTACACATTAGATAAAGAGGAAGAGGTGCACATGGATTGGGCACATGCGGGCCAGATGTGAAGCTTGCCAACCACCAAGGGTGTAAGAGCCCTGGCAGGGAGCAGACCCACTCTAGTGCTGAAACGTGAGCCATCAAGCAGGGTCACTTTTCAAAGGGCAGAACTGGGCTTGATCTTGGTCTGTCCAACTACCAGGCTCGACTCTGGCATTTTAAGGTTCTTCCCCGCTCCTCTAAACAAGAATGCGTGCCCAAGGAGGCTTCTGCCCTAGCCAAAATCAGCTGGTAACAAACTCACAGGAAAGTCAAGAGGCAGATCGTTGTCCCTGTGACTGATGGCCACGGGGGAAGTAAACAGAGCTCTTGTTTCAGAGGCAGACACTTTACCAGAGCAAGCAGGATGGACTCTGAGGGCCAGCAGATGGCAGAGACACAGCCAAGCAAGGAGCAAAGCAGGCTGCCCCAAAGCAGGCTGCTGGGAGAAAAGAGGTCAAAACATACATCTAAGGAACCGAGGAGCAGGGCGTTGTGGCCAAGATGTGACAGAAGCACAAGCAGGGCACCACAACAAGACTTTCTTCAAACTCCGAGAACCTCAGGAGGTGTGTACCTGAGCACCTCTTTCTACTGTGGCTGTCCAGGTTTGGCTGGGTGCAGTAAGTAAGGGCCAGCTGATACAAGGAACTGCAGAAGGTCTTCTTCAACACCAAGGGGAAAGATGGTGGTTTCCTCTGCGACAGCAGCCTGTGTAAGGGATGAGGAGCCCCAGCAAGGGGCCTGACACGGACAGTGACTACCCAGAAAGCTCTTGTTATGTCAGAAACTAAGCTAAGTAAGCCACTTAAGCATGTTGCCATTTGATTTTCATGGCACTGTAAAGGACAGAAAGGGTTGTTACCTTCCTTTGACATTCAGGGTCGTTAAGTCTTGGCATCCTGTGTCTGGTTGTTAACAACAGAACTCAGTGCCCTCCATGAGCAAAATGTTCATTCTTACTATATAACAAGAAGCCTCAAGAGTGAGTTGGTGGCAATAAACTACTCAGGAAAGGCCTGGAGAACCCAAGATCCCTTCCGCCTTTCTGCTACGGCATCCGCGGTGTGTCGTTTTTATTCCTGACGCGCTTAAAGTCATTGCTGGGGCTCCACTTTCCTCCTTTTTTTCCCTCCTTGCCAAGTTAGGGGGAAGAAATGAAGCCAGAGGAAGACATGATGGAAATGGGGGGGGGGGCTTTCTTGGGAACTTGATCTGCATCTGTTTGGCCTCCAGCTGGGGACCATGGACAACCTTCCTGAAAGGGGAAGCAGGATTCTGGCGTGTTGCTCCTATCCTCCCTCTTAGGCAAAGGTTAAAGATGCTGTTTGGAGAGGCCAGCTGAGTCGGCCCATATAATTTGTGTCCCGTACACAGTTTGTAATAAGGGGACTGAGGTTTGTCAGCCCAGTGGCCTTGACCCGAGTAAGCCTGAGTTGAGCCACAGTGCGTCTTACTGCCCACTGTGGAGAGGGTAGGAGTCACTGGATAGTTCTTGCCCCTCTTTGCTCTCTATTTGCACAGCAGCAGAAATAGAGCATGTAAGTCCTGGGGCCATTATGAGGATGAAATCACTCCCCCCCCCCCACCAATCTCTGGCATGAATTGAGGGCAGCTGCTCTGACTGTCACGTTCCTTGTGGGTCCCCTGAGAAGTTTCTTTCCAGCTTTTACAGTTATGAAGAATCAAAGAGGAGCTTCTGCCAGAGCTTCTGCTCTCCGGGGGTTCCTCTGTCAGACTTGGTCATGGGCCCCAGTACACAGGTGCAGAGCAGTGACAGAGCAGGGGCAAAGGAAGCCGTGGGGAGGCAGGCACTAGGGGGATGACCTGGAAGAGATGGACAGGAGAAAGTGGCCAAGGATAAAAGGATGATGCTACAGAGAGTTGATGCTCATTGATGGCTGTAAGGAAACTAGGCATGCTCACTGAGAAAAGACAGGTATTCCTGGCAAAGGGAAAAGTGTGCGCTGAGTCACAGTAGGGCAGTGTTCAACCTCTTGGAATCACAAGAATCTCAGACACACTGGAACACACTCACTGTAGGATCAAAACCAGCCGGACAGGCTGCAGCAGGGTTCCCTGAGTACCTCCCTAAGCCTGGAACTGCCCCTGGCTCTCAGTAGTGCATCCTATAGGTACTGTATTTGCCTACTTACCAGATGGAAACACAGAAAAAGCCCAATTTTGGTTGTCTGTGAGGCTGACTTAGGGCTGAATGCTGAGAGGGCATTGTCTCCCTCATCCTGGAGTGAGGATTGTGCTCCCCTTTTACAGATGAGGAAACTCAGCAAGATAACCGCTTACCCAGGCATACCTGGCTAGTAAACCGTGAGGCCAGGATGAGGTCCTGCTTACTGGGCAGCCTGGCTGTGTTCTGGTGGTGGTGGCTGCGTTGCTGCTGCTGCAAGCCTGGGTAATCTGCACAGCACCTGGGCACCATCCTAGCCATCAAATGACACAGTGTTGGGAAGCTCTTCAGAGCCAAGTGCACTACAAGAGCGGCATGCATTTATCTATTTATTTACACGTGTTCTTGTTTATTGAGAACAAGAAAAGCCCTTCCTTTCCACCCCGGTTGATTTCCACCAGCTTGTCAATTCTTCTTCAGCCAGGCTGATTAGCTGGAGTGGAGCTGTCCAGGTTACTTACGTGAAGCAGATGACTTGATTGTAGTTCAATGCTTCAGCTGTCACCCAGCTGCCTTCTTAAATATGATCTGAACTACCCTGGTAACCCTTCCATAGAAACAGGGAGAGGAAAAAACATTGCAGCCATCCCAGGATGACTGCTATATCCTTTTTGAGGTATCATCAGAAATGCTCATTGGTGATATGGGGTTTTATTCAAACACTGTGACTTAACTGGCTAATGAATATCATATGTTATACTTTAACCTAATACAACACTATCCATTATCTTGTTATTTTTATTGATTGACTATTTCCGAGGTATTTAGTGGTAGATTTTTCACTATGAAGATTTACTGGTGAGTTCTTAGGTACCTTTTCTTGATTTTATGTCTTTGAGCTGGAGCCCAACTTACAAATATAGGAATATTTATGCACATACATGTTTTTTCACTTTTTTGTGAAAGAGACAAATTGCAAACCATTTTGGAATTAATGAATGCTGTGCACAAATAATGTGGCTAAAATCAAAGGTTTCCAAGAGACAGTCCACCTGCAGGTTGAATTTGCAAAGAGTCCTGAGAAGGGGAGCCTCCCCATGCAAAACTTAGGGGCAATGGAAAAGACGAGTAATGGCCATGCAGAGGAATGTATGTCACCAACCTCATAACCAAGAACTTGAACATGGAGGAATCATGCCATGTGGCTTGCACGCAGTAGGGTTGTTCTTGGCCTCTTCTGGGCTATGCGGGAAGACAATGCCTATCAGGCTGGCCGCATAAGAATCATTTTCCTCATGACTCGTATCTATTCAGCCATCGTGGGGTGGATTGTCCTGCTAAGCCAGGTGCCTCACTCAGGCAGACCCTCACTCTCTTTCAATTCATGTAAGCCATTTAGCGCTTTCCCCTAGACTGTCCCTTATAATAATATTAATGATCAGTAGAATTTATCTAGCAGTTTGCATTTGTTTGGACTGAAGCCAGGGCCCAATGCAAATCAGACAACCAGTACTCCACCTGAGCCACATCTCCAGCCCTCAATTTTTAGAGTAATGTATAGATATAGTATCTTGGTTCTCACAGGCAGACACTATTCTAGGTAGAAGTGAATAGCTAAGGTTTCTCACCATTAATTTAAGGTTGGTGTGGGAACCAAGAATCTTCTTTGACCGTTGAGTGTGGCATCTGGTTCATCTAGTGAGTACTGCCATCCTTTGGTACCTGTAGCAGATTGGATCTGATACCTACATGGATACACACATCCTCAGTCTCCTCTGTAAAATGATAGTGTTTGCATAGACCAATGCACATCCTGTTGTAGCTGTTGAGTCATCTCTAGATGATGTGTACCTAAAGCCATGTAAAATGCATTGGGATGGTTGCTATAATACTCTTATTATTTATTTATTTATTTATTTATTTTAGGGTTTAATAACAGCAAAGTTAAGTCTGGACATGTTTAGTACAGAAATAGTTGGGCCTTTTGTTGTTGCTTTGCCTATTGGACAGTTTCGATCTTTCTTTGGTTGATACTTGGATGCAGAATCCACTGACTGGGAGGGCTAAATGGACTGACCATTGAATGATCTAACCTCGGATAGTGGCGTTCTCCAGGGCTCTGTCTCACTATGGTGCGGAATCTCACATGTATTTGTCTTTGGAAGATTTGGAAGACATTTGTCTAATAATTTGTTTATGGGCGTGTAGTTTAATATGCTGCACGACTGAGGTACTTCCTTACCATGAAATGCAGTACTAATGTTTGTCCTAGTGTAGGATGTACCTGCCATTCAGGCTATAGCCTGCCTCCAGAACATTCTTTTCTGACATTCTTTTCTTTGAGCCCATGTGAAGTCTGTGGACCTATTTTTCAGTAGGAGTCCTGGTCGCTACTTTCTAGTTGGTTGACTATGACCAGCTGGATGAAAACTTGGTGCTTCTCCTGTACTCTGCTGGGCTGGTAAGACTCAGAGTCCACCCAAGCCATTCTCTTCTCGAGTACTTGGTTTTTCATTTTACTCTGAATTTCCATGTTCTGACCTAGAAAACTTGCAAAACCATCCACTTCCCCAAAGTTAGGTGTCTTGTGCTCCGTGCTACCGATGGGGTGGCAGCTGTGGGAAATGTCACCCCGCAGGATGCAACAGCTGTCATGGGTAGCAAACAGCCAGGCAAGGCTAAGAAATGCCTATTTTTAGACCATTAGACTCATTGGTGTGTGACATTCCTCCCTAAAAATATGGCCTGCTAGGGACCTCAGGGAAGAGCCCCATTAAAAATATCACAGCAAGTTGCTTTTAAGCCACACAAAGGAAGCAGTTTAGTCAAACTCCCATGTTTTATGCGTTGTGTTTTGATGACAGGTCTCATTCTGTACCTCAGACTGGCCAGGGACCCATGGTCCTCCTGCTTCAGCCTTCTGAGAGCTGGAATTGCCATCATGGGCCACCATGCCAGGGGTTTTGTGGTCGTTTTGCTTTTTTCTTAACAGGAGATCTCACTCTAGCTCAGCCTGACCTTGAATTTCAGATGAATCCGCTCCATCAGCCTACTAGAAGCTTTGATGACAGGCCTGAGGCGCCACCCCTTGAAGCCAGTTTTACCTTCCTATTCTTTTATAAGTTTTAAATCTCTCCAGCCCAGTGGAAAACTAACTTTGGCAAAGGTGATTTGGCCACCCACTCCTCTCCCAGAAGCAGCAGTTGAGCTGCTGAGGCGCTCCCACGTGAAGGCTTCCCCTCTCATTTTGGTGATGCTCCTGTGCATGCCCATGCCGGGGGTTTGTTTGAGGATTTGAGTATCCTCTCTGCTGCCTAGCCATAGGACGAATGTTGGGACACATGGTACCACTTGTTGAGACCTTTTCAGCTGCTTTTCTATCATTGCCCATGGCGGGAGCTAACTGCTTTCGAGTCTTAGAGGAGGTCTGCTGAGGGACCAGCTGCAGCAGGTATTCACACAACACTCTCGAAGGGCACCTGGCCACTACCTTTAGTGCAGAGAAAACATCTGGAAGATAATGTCAGCTGTTTCCTTAGGGTCATCCTCCAAGCTGTCTCAAACGGGAGTCCCATGACAGGCTTAGTGCCTTCATCAGGACAGGAAGAGACCAGAGCTCTTATTCTCCATCATGCGAAGACACAAGGAAGGTGGCCATCTTCATCCATGGAAAGGATCCTTGTGAGGCAGGGCCCCTGTTGGTACTTTGTTTTTGGACTTCCCAGTCCTCAGAAGTGTGACTTACAGCCCCATCCCTAGTGATGGAAATGGGTTCAGAGCAATGTATCACCAAGAAATCGTGAGTGCCCGGGCATCATAGGTTAGAGTTACCCAAGGTAGCACATCCGTGATACAATCTGGGAATGCCAAGACATGTGAGGTCTATCCTCAGTCAAAATGTAGTTCACTTGGTCTTCACATCAAACCTTGAGGGGGAATGTAGCTTCTTTAATAAGTAGAAAAAATAAAGCTCAGAAACAGAAGCCAAGCTCTAAGGTGCAGGACTAGGGATTGATCCTTGTAAGGTTTTTCTTCTCCCCATCCTTAGGGAGGACTCACAGAGCAGCCAGACCTTCCCATGGCAGCCTGGACCATGGTCTGAGAATCAGAGATGATTTGTATGGAACTCAGAAAGGGGAACACAGGTTTGTTCCCTTGTCTGCCTGCCTTCTGCCACCAGGCTTGTCCAGGATGGACTTAGATGCAGATGGGTGACTGAACTCCGAGAACCAGCTCCTAGAAGGAGGCTGGCAGTGAGGATTGCTGAGTGTGAAGTATAGACTCTGAAGGATGCCCCGGGGGTTAATGAGCACAGGAAAGGAAGGGCTGCCCCTGGGAGGGGCTTCAGTCGGGGAGAGAAGCAGAGCAGGAAGACAGATATGGCCTTGGAGGTGGCTTACCATGGGACTGGGAGGCAGAGAGACAAAGTGGGCAAGACTTAGGCTTTTCAATGCATCCTCTTTCTTCCTCTTTTTCCCCTTCTCCAATACAGACCATTAATTGAATGTTTCTTTATAGATTCCAAGACCCACATTACTATTACCTACTTTTGATCCCATACAATGGGGGAGGAGGCGTCTCTTGGTTTTATCGACTGCTTCTGCTTCTTTATCTGATTTCACGTAATTAGAAAATAAACAGATAAAATGATACCTTCATTACTAATGAGTGATACATGCCCCCACCCCCTCGTTTTTTGTCATAAGAGGAAGCCTAGCAGGTCTGTCTTAAATGAGAATATCTGGTAGATGAGAGAAAAATGTGAGCGATTAACTCCAAATTGAGTGGATTGTGAATTCTGAAGAGTCTGAGGGGTCCTCTGTAATAAAGTTTAGATTGGTTCACTTAACGGTTCACCTGGCTCGGGTGGAGCCCACATTCACAGCCTATGAATGCTATTGACCTGTTAATTTGAAATGTTCTCATCTGCATAAAAATGGATTGTATTAATTGTTTCACATTAACCAGGTCTGATTGTAATGTCTGATTGAATTAGGCTGAGTTTTTTCTGCCTCTTCCGCTGTTCCATCCGCTCCAAGCACACGTAACTTTCCCCCTCCCTGCCAATCATGAGGACTGGAGGGGCTGCCTCGCTCTGATATTGCAGAAACATGCCTTGCTTTTACAAATATAAACAGCCATCAGCTCTGTGTGTCTGCACTGCGTGACATGGCTCTCCAGATGGTCCTTGTTTCTGATCACCCCCAGTCACATTTCTCTTCCCATCCGCACTGGTTTACAACATTTTTTTTAGAATTGTGATTAATAAAGTATACACCTTAAACCAACCCATGCTTCAAAAAAAAAAAAAAAACCATGGAATGGAAAAGAAATTGACGTTTTAAAAATGTAGTTCTTAACCATCCTAGAAACATACAGCCAGATCTGTGGTGGTCTATACCCTGCTAAGTCTTAAGGTTTTAATTCATGGTTGAATTTGATCCTGCTCTGGGTGAGGCTGAATTCTGGGTCCTGGTGAGGTGGCTTAAGTATATGAAAAGCCAACCACAGTGCTAGTCAACACAGAAAGGGAAGCTTTCTGCTGCATAGGACTCTGGCTTAGCTGTGTAGTGGTCTCTATAGAGAAGAAGAATGCCTTCCAGAAAGTACTGGCTTCATTTTACCTCCACCCCCATCATTTCTGGATGCTCAGGCTATGCACTTGTCTCCCATATCTAGAATAGTCCATCTGTCCATGACTCAGAAAATCCTAACCTGTGAAGCCTTTCTTCCCTGCACCCATGCGTAAACCTCTCTTGAGTCTCTCATCACAGGCCAGAAAGCATTGTATTTATCTTTTTACTTATTTCAGTGAAGTGGGGCAAAGAGTCAGTTATCTATAAGAAGTCAAGGCTTCAGAGAGAACCTTAGGGGTAATCTGGTGATATTTCTTAGGCCTTGGCTATTCAGCCTGTGATCCAGTGGCATCTGGGAAATGGGGTAGACCCAAACGATTCCAGCAGGATGAGAACAGAATGTGAGTTTTAAAAGCCCAAGCAGGGAGCGGGGGGAGGGGAGGAGGAAAAGAGACACAGAGACACAAGAGACGCATAGACAGACATACAGAGACAGAGAGACAGACAGAGACAGGTACAGACACAGACCACAGATGCACACAGAGAGACAGAAGATAAGTTGGGAAGCACTGGGCTAACTAATTTGGCTTTGGAATCACCTGAGGATCTTTATAACCCCTTGGGTCACCCCTCATAGAGGTGCTAATTCTACTGGTTGGGGGCCCTTTCAAAGCAATCCTGAGGGAGCCTGACCTGGTCGAGGGCCTCCTGGCAGCTGGCTGAAATGCCACCATGCCCCTCACGCTCATCTCGCCCTATTGTCATTTTCACTTATGTCCCCACTTAAACATTTATGTACTTTTTTTTTTTTTTATCCTGCGACTTTAATAAAATCTCTCCGCATAATCATTCTTGAACGTGAATGGAAATGAGTCACTGCGGTTGCCTTTAACGCTGACTTTGATGATGAAATTGGAACACATTTATAGAAAAATCACAATCAATAGTTTGAAGAGCAGAGTCATATAAATGGCAGAAAAATGATTCAGAAAGTTGTTAGCTGAGTGAAGTAAAAGCTGATGGAATAAATCAGGTGGTTTGCACAGAGATAAGAAAGGACAGGAGAAGACATAGCTTGATCTCTCTTAATACGAGAGACGCTTACAGGTCCCCCTCCCTCTGAGCCCTAGGCTACACAGCTGTGACATTTATATGGCTACTTTATCACAGGACGATTATCAAATGCATTAATGAAAGTACAGTGTCCATTTAGATCAGGTACTGGACTGCTGTGTCCCCTGTAGGTACTGCACATTGAAGATTTAGTGAACATCATGGGTAATATAGAAATCACACCCTGGGAGGTGGAATGTGTTAGTGTGAATGCCTGAAAAAGAGAGGATGTAGTGAGGACATACATAATTGCTTTTTTTTTTTTTTCCCCCTCAGAATGGTGACCAATGTGTGGAAAGACTGGAGCTGTGCTGTGCTTCGCCACAGGACAGCACAGAGGCCAGTGGGATTCAGGGAGGCAGGCTTTGGCTGATATAGGAAAGACTTTGTGCCAGAGAGAGCTGTCCAATAATAGAACCGGCTGCCTGGGGAGATGGGGAGAGCGAGCGAGCTCTCTATCTTTGGAAATGTTCTAGCAGAGCCTGGATAGCCATCTGTTGTGGGTATTGTGGAAAGATTCCTGCATTTGATAGATGAATAGAATTGTGTTGTTGATAATAGTAGTAAATGTGTCTACTATGTGCACTTTGCAGACACACTGCCAGGTACTTAGGCAAGTTTGTCTCCCTTGTCACCTTTCACCCACAAAAACCATGCTGGGATGGGGGCTGTCACTCTATTTGTGTGGATGAAAGGGATTCAGGGTGAGAGTTTGAACCCTAGGTTTTCTGACTCCAGTGCAATTTGCCCAATGGTTGTGTCTGCTTTTGATGATCCTATCCATTGCAGTGATTCCGTGACAGATTTCATATGTATTCGTTTACTGCATTCAGGGTGTCCTGTAGGCAAGCCAGGTGTAAAAGGCACCGAAGGAGATGAATAGGAAGTCCAGGGAGCTGAGAACAGTGGTCAGGTATCAGAGGGAGACTTGAGCGTCCTTGGCCGTCGGATGAGAGGGATGGAGTCGGGGCTGATGTTTGTGAATGAGGAATATGGCATTGTTAGAAGTTTACTGAGTTTGTATAAATTTTGGTTCCTTTTGTATAAGGTAGAGATGGAAACAATTCCTTATAGGGTTTTGAGATTAAGTGAGATTTCATGCAGAGCGTGCTCGTAAGTACCTTGGAGCCTTTGATGTAGACAGTGGCCATTGACTTGCTGAGACTCCCAAGGTAGTGATTGCAGAGGCAGGAGACTGTAAACTCAGATTCTTATTTTCTGAGGAGGAAGGGGGAAGCTGCTACTGCATATTGGAAGATAGGGCTTTTGTTTGCTTGCTTGTTTGTTTGTTTGTTTGTTTGTTTTTGGTGTGTGTGTAATGTGTACTGTGTAATACAATACGGAATATGTAGCATGTAGTGTGATAACTGGTGCATACACATTCCTATGTGGATCCACATGTTCCTCTGTGTATGTGCGTTTGCGCGCATGTGCTTGTGTAGAAGCCATTGGAGGGTATAGGGGCCTTCTTCCATTGCCGTCGCCTTGTTCTCTTGAGGCAGGGCCCCTCACCGGTGCTCACCATTTTGCCTAAGTTGATTGGGCAAAGAGCCCTTGAAATCTGCGTGTCTCGTGCCCCCAGCTTTTTTTATATGGGTACAAGGGTCTTCCAGTCAGGTCCTCGTGTTTGCAGAACATGTGTTCGTATTCTCTGGGCTGTCTTCCTACTCTCAGAAGGTAAGCTTATAGCTTCAGTATAAGGTTCTTTAAATGCCTTATCTTCATGGAAACTGTGTAAGATCACCATCAACCCTGGAGTTATGAAACAGTGCCTGAAGGTATGCACTTGTTCCTGAGCCAGATCTGGGTGCCAGTGCTGCCTGGCTGTGTGTTCTCCTGTACCATTCCTTCGTTTGCCTCAATTTGATCAGCTGTAAGATGGGGATGCTTGTCTATCTTCCTTAGACCAGTTTACGGAATAAGAAGTCGGCTCACTGTTTAAAAGTAAATTTGTATCATTGATGGCCATTAGATCCTTTAGCCTAAATTAACACTTTTGTTGTGATTTCCCAACGGCTTCTTCACGATTCTACCCTGTTTATCACACAGAACCGAGTCAGCATGAAGTTAGAAGGACTGGGCAGGTGGCCTCCCGGCCTTTACACTTCAGTTAGTGTTTACTATCTCTGTGACTTGGGGCCACTCGAGGTCTCTGCAAGCCTTGGTTTCTTTCATATAATGTGGTCATAATGGCAACACCTATTTCATAGCCACTTGAGAATAAATGACATCCATATGTGGTGTATTTACAACAATGCCTAGGAGTCTTCAACCGTAAATTGCCAACAAATGACTCTGCACCTCTGTCTTTACTGCATGGATTGATGCTATCTATATAATTCTATGATATATGAGCATTATCTACAGACAGGTTTCTGTATAAGCAAGCATTTCCTGCATGGCAGGATATAATGGGATGGGTTTTTATATGGAGAATTTCTGGTGTTTGTAATTGTGCTGTGGAACTTAAAGAAACCAAGACATACATTCGTATATATAATATGAATCTTGCAGAGGAATATATGTGCTAGTTAATAAGAGACAACCGATAATTGGCTAACTGTGACTTGAGGGACCAGACATCTTATTGCTGGGTACAGCAGAGTAGGTGTTCCCAAGGTCGCTGTTGTTGTTCAAAGATGCAGTCAGAGGCTCAGGTTCCTTCTGTTAGCTCCTTGGGTTCTTTCATGGTCTCAGACTAGCTCCCACAGATCCACATCATCCTCATATGCCATTGAAAACAGAAATAAGCTAAGGCGCTGGGGACGGTCAGCTGGAACTTCCCTTGTTTATTTACTATTTGTTTTAATCAGAGGATTAAAAAAAAAGATGATTTCCCAGAAGGGACTCCCGTATAGCACAGCACCTACTCACTTCCTGCTTTTCTCTGTTTGCCAGAACCGGATCGTTTTGCCACTTCCAGCCAGAAGGGAGGCCAAGAACACAAGTATCTGGCTTCAGCTTCCTTCAGCATCTCTAAGGGAGAGGTGGGCAGGGAGAAGGGGGAGTGTCAGGGGAACAGCTTTCCATAGGTCAGTTACTAAGTGAAGAAATGGCAGCTCACGGCCTCTAGGAGAGGTCACAGGGGCTCTCTGGTAAGTGGGGGAAGCTGGGTTTTCTGGGCGAGGAGACAGACATTAAGGAGATTGCAGGGGCCTTAAAGAAGCCTCCCACTATAGAGACATCATTTTTTCAGTAACAAATGCAGAGGAAGCCACCCGGGTTCCAAATATGGGGACAGGAAAACTGTCATGGAAGAGGCAGCCAATTGCTCTTGCTTGCAGCTGCTGACTCTGACCCTATACACCCTCTTCAGTCCTCAGCTGCTGGGTACCAGTGCATCCTTTTGGGAGCCAGACCATGTGTTAGGGCAGAATACAGATGCTCATCTCACTAGCTACCCCAATTCTCCAGGCGAGCTGTTTGCAGGGAGAGGGGCAGTGTACACAGTAGTAACAGGTCTAGTAATTAGCAAGAGCCCCGAGGCCTTGCATCACTTCTAAAAAGACAAGGTGATTCAATAAGATCTGTCACTACCCCTGAGAGTTTCCCAGATGGAGAGACAGGTGGGGACCTCCAGTGCTAATGACTTGGAGGCCCCTGGCCCACAGTTGTTAGAGTAGATGAGGTGGGACAAAAGCAAAGCATGTGGGCATGAGGCTGCGTGCCTGCTGGGGATATGCGAGCCTGTTTTTACACTCACTGCCTGTGGTGTATGCACGAGCCTGGCAAACTGGGCCACTCTAAGGGTAGAACCATGATGGTCTGAGCCTGTTAACACACGTAAATAGGACAGCATGGCAAAGCAAGCCCTAACTTCCACTCATGTCCTCTGTCCCCAATCCAGAGGCCAAGGACTCAGATGAGCCTTCACTTTTGTTTCTTTACATATGAATTGGTAAATCAAGGGTTGGCTGTGCAGCAGTGCAGGTGTGATCATTCTAAGGGAGGATGGAAGGGAAGCGCGCCTACAGAGAAGTCCTGGAATCTGCTGTCTCAGCAGTCACCATGTGGACTCCTGGAGTTAACCAGTTGGTCACAGTGGAGGCATTGGGGTTCTGGGTGAGGTACTTGGGGTGGAAGAATTGCACTTCAACAGCAGATAGAATTCTTGTAGAATGCAAGAAGCACTGAATGATTAACCTTCTCCCATTTCTTTCCCCTTCCTCAGAAATAGAACCCAAGTTTTCTCTTCTACCACATAAACTGCATGATTGGATGGGACTACCACTTAGCTCCACCTTTAGACCCATCTGATTGGTCTAAGTGTATGCTCACCATTTTGTCTGAATTGGAGTCTTCCTTGGAATATTTAAATGGCTGCTAGGAGTGAGATCTGAGTCAGCCAAAAACACTAAAGCTTGTTCAGGACTCAGACTCGGCAGCTCAGAAGCACTGTTGGCTGTGGGCGATAGCAATTTAATGATAGAATGAAATTTAATGATAAATGGTTAAATTAACTTTGATCAAAGGGGTGATGAGTATAAAACTTTTAGAAATGTAGCCCCTACCTGTTCCTCATAGAAGCACACTAGGTAACTCCAAGGGGGTAGAAGTCAATGAATATTAACATCCATTATCTTACTGTCCCCTTTCTCTCATGTGTATGTATGTGTGGCATGCATGTATACATACGTGTATTGCCTAGATATGGGTGCATGCATATATGTGGGTGTACATGCAACATGTGTGTGTAAATGTGGAGACCAGAGGTTGATGTCTAGACTCTTGCTTGATCCTTGTCTACCTTATTCATTGAGGCAAGCTTTTTTTAAAATTTTTTTAAAGATTTATCTATTATTATATGTAAGTATACTGTAGCTGTCTTCAGGCACCCTAGAAGAGGGTATCAGATCTCATTACAGATGGCTGTGAGCCACCATGTAGTTGCTGGGATTTGAACTTAGGACGTTCAGAAGAGCAATCAATGCTCTTAACCGCTGAGCCATCTCTCCAGCCCCTGAGGCAGGCTTTCTAAATCAAACTCAGAGCTAAAGAATACCTCAAGTGCAGGTAGCCTGCAAGATCCATTGTCTCTATCATATGAATCCTGGAATGATTAATGAACTACTGTGTTTGCTGTGCTTTTAGGTAGGTTCTTGGCATCCAAATGCTGGTCCTCATGCTTGAGTGACAAGCACTTTAACCACTGAACAACTCTCAACCCCACATCATAATTCTCATTGGTGTAGAATATGCAGAAAAACAAAATACAGTTTAAAGACTATTTTATCCCATGTTAGCGCAGTGATTTTCAACATCCGTTACCTGCCAATCACTTGGGGGTTTCCCTAACAGGAGGATTGTGGCTTGGCATATCTGAAATGATCCCCGATGTTCATTTCAGGCAACTTGCATATGGTATGGCTACTATTAACTCACTGCTGGAGCTTCAGGAACCATGAGTGAGGCAGGAATGGGGAGAACTGAGCTACTATAATAATCTAATGAGATTATTCCAATAAGCCCAGGGAGGTAACATTTGAGCAGGCCTGAAATAGGCAATTCTATTTACACGACTCAAAGACTATTCTTTTCTATTTAGATACACATTCACTAATGTTTGCTACATAATAAATTACTCAAAAATATAGCACCTTAAAAGTACAAACTTAAAGGCGTGGTGGCGCATGCCTTTAATCCCAGCACTCGGGAGGCAGAGGCAGGCGGATTTCTGAGTTCCAGGCCAGGCTGGTCTACAAAGTGAGTTCCAGGACAGCCAGGACTACACAGAGAAACCCTGTCTCGAAAAACCAAAAAAAAAAAAAAAAAAAAAAAAAAAAAAAAAAAAAAAAAAAAAAAAAAAAAGTACAAACTTACTGTGCCCTCCTCTCAGGGTAAGCTCAGGTTGTTTGAATGGGCTGTATAATCCAGGCACTGGCCAGGGCTGCTACAGTCTACAAGCTTAGCTGTACTGGCTCTGGTTGCATCACACAACACAGCAGGCTATGAGGTGGAGGACCTCAGCGATTCTTAATCTTTTGTCTGAAGGTCTCCTTCAGTTTCTTGTCATGTGGTTCTCCCCATAGGCCAGGTTGCAGGATGGTAGTGAGTTTCTTTATGTCAGGGGGCAACGGCTGGGATACCAAGGTGAGAGCAGTGCTGTGGACAAACAGTTGTATAGGGACATCTGGACATTAATAGAAATAGAGATAGTTTATTAAGAATGAAGACATCTGGAGTATGAGAGTAGGCTAGTGATCTGGGAAGAGGTATACAGATACTGGTCTACAAATCCTGTGACCCTTGTGTAGGTTATTTATGTAGTTCCTATTGTCTCTCGTGTTGATAGTCTGTAGGGTTTTTTGCACTTGTAACTTTGGGTTACCAGTCTTTATCTGTTAATCTTGATGTCACTCTCTCTGCATCCCACTCCCCCCCCCCCCCGCAGCAGGGTCTCTCCACAACCTAATCTGTCAAGCAGCTCTTCATCACTTCTGCCATGTCCTGCTGTTGGAAGTAAATCATGAGGTTACCCACACCTGGGGAGATTACCAAAGTTGTGAATGCCACTAGGTGAGGGTCACCATATGCCATTTTATAGGCTGACTACAGCAGCATGTATTAACTATCTGGGTATCAGCTGTCCTTATGTAGGTTGCTGTTACAGACCGTCTGTTACGCAAAGAGCATCAGGAGAATGTTTAGCTCCCAACAGAACCCAGAGTTCCTCCAAAGAGTTCTTACTGAGCTAGAGTTGGGTTTGGCCTACCTTCAAATTTTAAGATGGGGAGGTTAAGGCTTTTTCTTGACTTTTGAGATATTCAAGGAGAAGCTGCAAGGCCACCCGAGAGCTTGTGGGCTGCTGAGCTCTGACTGACCCTCTGGCCATTTTACTACTGCCAATGAAACTGCCTGAGGAGCTGCCAACGAGACAGATGCTGCTGCTGGAGAAACACCCTCTGCAGCCTGGCATTTGTCCGGTAATTGCTCTCCAAGAGAGAATAAACTCTTCACTTGAGGGGGAAGGTGGATGGCGCCTGATTGTCAAGTGTAGGAGTGATTTAGAACAAGCCCTGCAAATAAAATGTAAAAGATTTCATTAAAAAAGCAGAAGACATTTGTATGGGTCTAAAGTTTGGCTGCTTAAAAATCCACTGACTCAAGCCGTGCTCAATTCCCAGGCACAGAATAACATGCAGTAAATTGAATTATGGGCCAACAACCTCACACTGCCTTTCTTCTTACTTGTGGTCATATTTCTTTTTGCAGCAGTCAGAGCCAGTATTTCCTTATGCCCTATAGTCTGATAATCCAGAAATGCTGACTTCGGACTGGGTGCAGTACATGCCACCCCTCGTCTGAGGGATTCTAATGCTTTTTCCCTTGTTGCTTTTATGTTTTGAGTCTTTCAACGCAGAGAGTAGCATTTTTCTCATAAAGTTGTAGTAAATAGTAAAATAAACAACCCCAGGAATAAAAATCTCCCACCTAATAACTATTGTCTCAATTACTTCTACTTAAATCGATAATGGTCAAGGAGCTTCAAAGCCCCTCCACCCAGATGGGAAAGATAAAGCCTGTGAAGTTTAAGGTGCTTCCTAGAGATCACATGATATTTAAACTTACTACCTACTACCTACCCACCAAGCACACCTTGCTGAGGTGTATGGTCTTCCTGCAGTGGATGGAGTGGGATTGGTGGGCTAGCACAGACACAGAAACACTGCACGGAACATGGACTGCAGAATAAGAGGAGGTTGAAATATGGAGTATAAGTGGTAGAAAGGACACTGGGCAGATATGTTAACTCATGGGACAGGAGTGAGAAGAACATTGGCAAAGGCCCTGCCGGAGGAAGAAGACCAGGAGATTTTTTGTTTAACTGAATTGTGGTATCTGTCTATAAAGGGCTACTGTGTTTCTCTAATAATAGAGATTTTCGAATTGTTAATATACTAATATTCATCATGGATTTTCAAGGGACCAATATATTGTAAAGTGCTTTCAGAACTGGTCAACCACAGACAGCCTTCCTTCCCTCTCCTCTCACCCAACCCCAAGTCTCCTACTGAGCATTAGCTGTCAACATAGGAATTGGAGAGGGAGGATAGTCGTGGTTGAATTATGCTTTCTAACTTATGAAATAAGTATGCTGCTAACAATTGATTGAGCACTGCCAGATGTTGGAAAATGGTAGTAGATTTGTATTTTCGAATGCTAATGCCCCTCACATCTTTTTTATTTTTTTTATTTTTTATTTTTTATAATTATTTTATTAGATATTTTCTTCATTTACATTTCAAATGCTATCCTGAATGTCCCCTATACCTTCCCCCTGCCATGCTCCCCTGCCTACTCACTCCCACTTCTTGGCCATGGTGTTCCCTTCTATGGGGCATATAAAGTTTGCAAGACCAAGGGGCCTCTCTTCCCAATGATGGCTGAGTACTCCATCTTCTGCTACATATGCAGCTAGAGACATGAGCTCTGGGGGTACTGGTTACTTCATAGTTTTGTTCCACCTATAGGGTTGCAGAACCCTTCAGCTCCTTGAGTACTTTCTCTAGCTCCTCCATTGGGGGTCCTGTGTTCCATCCAATAGCTGACTGTGAGCATCTACTTCTGTGTTTGCCAGGCACTGGCATAGCCTCACAAGAGGCTGCTATATCAGGGTCCCTTCAGGAGAATCTT
>NC_034595.1:55318974-55329061 GCF_900095145.1 Mus pahari
ACCTACGTTTGCCTTTCGCCATCTGGTNATCTCTGGAGTTAGTTGTTATAGTTGTCTCTGGTTGAAGCTCGTTCCTCCTGTGATTCTGTCAGCCTCTGTCAGCAGTCCTGGGAGTCCAGCTCTCTCCTGAGTCTCAATGGTCAGAGTACTCTCTGCAGGCAAGCTCTCCTCTTGCAGGGAAGGTGCACAGAGGCCTGGGGTTCAGATCTGCCTCCTGGCTGAAGATGTAGGCCCAAAACGGGGCCTGTCCCAGAAGATGTGTCGCTTCTGCAGTTTGCACACTCACCTGCACAGGCTAGCCTCCGAGGGACCCTGGACACAACATGTCTCTCTCACCTGATCTGGCAGACATAGCCCTCCCGGGTGGCCACCTTTCCTCTGGCGGCAAAGGTGCCCAGATGTCTGGAGCCTGAAACAGTGTCTGTCCCAGAAGCTAGATTGTTTCTGTGTATCCCAAAGCTGTGTAGCTTCTGTAGTCCACACTCTCACCAGTGCAGACTGGAGCCTGGGCGAACCAGAGCAAAGATGACTCCCTTACCAGCTCAGGCAGTGAGAGCCCTCCCGGGCAGGCACTCCTCCTCTGGTGGGGATGGTACCCAGATGTCTGGAACCAGAAACGGGATCTGTCCCAGAAGCTGTGTCCCTTCTGCAGTCTGCCCTCTCCCTGGCAACGACCGTAGCCTGTGCGCACTGGAGTAAAATGGCTCCCTTACCACCTCAGGCAGTGAGAGCACTCCCAGGTGGACACCTCTGCCCCTCACATCTTAAGAGGTGGGATCCACCACTTCCATCCATGTCTGTCCGGCCATCCATCCATCCATCCACCCACCCATCTACCCTTCTACCCATCCATCCATCTATCCATCCATCTGCCCATCCATTCATGCATCCATCTATCCACCTTCCCATCCACCCATCTACCTTTGCATCCACCCATCTACCCTCCCATCCATCCATTCATCCATCCATCCATCCATCACACCATCTATCTACCCTCTTATCTACCCACCCATTCATCCATCCACCCACCTCCCCATCCATCCTTCCATCCATCCACCCCCACCCCCCAGCTACCCATCCACCCATCCGTTTCCAGAACAGGGCCAACTTATCCTTTTAGTTCAATAGCCATGATGCTTCAGTCCCATGGTAATATTAGGGGCTCCACTAAAATGTTTTACTTTCTTTTAAACTAAGAAAGATAGTAACAAACTGTGAGGGAAGCCATGCACAGGTGATTAGATGGTGTCTTTTGAGTATTTTTTATGAAGGGAGAAGCCTTGGGGGACCAGCATTTGCAATGCAGAAACTCTAGGAGTCTCGAAGGAGTTGCAGTTAATGGTTCAAAGCACTTGCTGAAGACTGACAAAGTCCCAGACCGCCATCATTTCCCAACTGTACTGTGAGGTCTCATTCTCTTTTGGCTTCACCCCACACTTGCTCCGAGTATCATTTCCACCGAAACAGCAAGTGCCTAAAAACTGGGGCACCACATTCTTAATTTTAGCACCCCATCTGCTCTGAGTAATGACAAACAGAGACGCACAAAACCATCTTTTCAGAGAGTCTCCCCCCAGGATTCCTGAGCAAATGCATCCCCATCCCCCATGAAAGTTAGTGCTCTCCATGCCCTACCCTGATGCTGTGGCCCTGTGCACAGTGCAGTTTAGCTTGGAAGTAGCATCTTACAGCCTCAGATAATGAGCAAGTGGAAAGGCAGGTGCGAAGCCATTGGGTTGGAGCTTGCACACTGTATAGCTGCCCAGCAACCAGTTCAGCAACTAGGGAGCTCGGGTAGTTTGGCTCTCATTTCCCCTGCACACTTAGAATGGGGGCTGGTTTCCATTCATTGCAGAGCGCGCTTCCCTCCAGTTTCCTGTGTGAGCTGCAACTTTAATAAAGCCATCGTATGACCCTGGATCTAACAACAACTAAATTGATCCTAAGTGCAGTCCTGCGTGTCCTGGTGATGTTTCCTGTGACACAGAGTTTGTAATGCCACACTACCTTTGGCTGAGTTCATTACCAGAAAGGAGCTTCTGAATTATTACAGGAGGCATCTGCTTAGGTAAAGTTATATGTCCCTCATTGAGTCTCAGCCTCCCTCTTGTATGAAATGAAAGACACAGGTCATAAACTCCCTGGGCTCTGGATTCAGTTGTTTGAGTTTCCCTGGTTAAAGGTTGGGGAGTTGTTGAGGGAATTAGAGGAGATCACAGGTGGAAACAAGTACTTGTAAATATTATTCACTTTCATCTTCATGAAGAGGGATAGTGGGACCAGGGCCACTTTGCATACTCATCCCAAGAATATTAATACCATAAGAAAACAACATTCAAATTTCAAAAAAAACTAGCAAATAGTAAAGATTTGGGCCAGAAATTAAGGGCAACCTCACCTATGCATGGCCCTGTTGTTTTCCTATGACCATTTGTTTCACAGTCACACTGAGAAGAATATATACGCATGCGTGCTCTCTCTCTCTCTCTCTCTCTCTCTCTCTCTCTCTCTCTCTCTCTCTCTCTCTCTCTCTCTTTCTCTGTCTCTCTGTCTCTGTCCTTCTCTCTCATACACATACACCACCACCACCATTGCCGCCACCACCAGCAGCAGCAGCAGCAGCAGCACTGACCTAGTCAGTGTGAGATGAAGTTGGCTTGTGTTGAAATGGCCGCAGATGACCTTGGCTTGAGTGTAGAGTCTGTTGGAAATGAAAGGTGTGGACAGTTCAGGCCATAAAGCATCCAGGTGACATTTAGCTTACCTAATGAATATTAGCTGAATATTCATGGATTGGGAGCAATGTCTAATGCTATAAACTAGTGTTAATCAACAGAGCTGGTTTTCCTTTGCTTTACCACAAAGGCAGGGATCTCCCAGGTCATCCAAGCAACCCCAGACACCTAAGATGTCTGAGTACTTTTTCTTGATCGATCTTGCAGTTTGACCTTTGAGCCCAGCCCTCAGTTTCTATTGGGCCTTCAATGCAGATACCCCAGATAAGCACTGCTTCACTGTCTCCTCTTTGGGGTGGGTGTCTCCCCTCAGGGCCACCCATCTCCCATGGTGTGAGTGAGAGCTCTTCTGTCCCATGATGTCAGGCGGAAAGCAGCCTGGAAAATCATGTTGCCTCTGGTACTGTCCATTGTAGCTGTGGAGCCATCCGGTGAGCAGCTCAGCACTGTGAGCTCCCAGACGACGGAGATTCTGGTCCACAGCCTCCTTCTAACACCATCCTGGAGTTTGCTGAGTGAGAGATGTCACTCTGTCCCCGAGTTTCTTATCTGTGGCACCAATGTGATTTTGATACCGAGTATCATGTTTAACCTTTGAGATCATTTCACCCAATGAAAGAACCAGGGTTAGTGGGACAGGGCATAGGGCATTCTCTCCCTCGCTCCTCCCTCTCTCCTTTCGATCTTTCCTTCCTCTTCTTTCTTTTATTTATTTTTATGTTATCTTTTTTTCCCCCTCTCTTTCAAATACAGACATGGATACTCCTGAAATTTCTCTCTCATAAGATCCCATGGCTAGTGGCTGGTAAGAATCTCCCATCTAGATTATAGAACTGCTTAAGAACAAGGACCTTGACTTCACTGGAGCCTGGTTCTAGCCTCGACCTTGCTGGCCTCCTGCTTTTATGGCTCCCTCTTCCCAACGTGCCGTAATAGAGTCCTCAGTGTCCTTAGGTCACACTGACTCAGGTGTCTTGGGCTCTCTTTTCTCTCTGACATGCTCTCTCCCAGCCACGCTCAGCCACACCCACCCACCCTCTTGAATGTTTTATGCTGGTGTAATTTGCCCTTTCTCTGACAACCGCCTTAAAAAATGTCCTCCTCTCTGACTGAAGATGAGATGCAACACCCCCCCCAACTCTTGTTTTCTTTCCTAGCATCAGCCACATCTGGCATGTTATGTTTGATTTATATTTCTGTTTACTGACAGCCTCCCTCCTCCAGAAGAACACCAGCTACACTCCAGAACTAAATAACACATGGCACAAAACCACTTAAAAAATGCACTGAGTGGTCTGTTAACTAACCATGCTTGGCCGCAGCTCTATTTGGAGAGGAGAGGTCCATACCCCGTGCTCCTTACCCCGTGCTCCTCGCCCTGCTTGTATTTCCAGCAGACCCTTACCTTGTGTTGCCCCATGTGACCACACCCTGCCCCACTCCTCTGCTGAACACTTATCAGAGTCACTAGCTGTGATCTGCACTGTGCCCTTTGTCCCTTTCCCTCCTTTGGTGGCCAGGGTTGCCAGAGGGCCGGTGCAGCTGCCTCCCTAGGTGTTGGACTCTGCGGCTTGGTGAAGTTGGGTATTGTGCTATTTAATTTCATTTAACTTTTTATCTCAGGGTAGAGATCTTTATTAGAAATAAATGCACTCAGCCTATGGGGTTTTGTTTGCTTTCGGCATGCTGAGGTATTTCCCATGAGTTCTTTCTCCCTATGCCTGAGGTTCGGAGTACATTTTCTAGAAGCCACTCTGTGAAGCTGACTCGGGGGAAATTATGTTAGAAACAGAGGCCTCCTTCTCTAGAGTACGCAAAAGTTTGATTGCCTTTTTAATTCTTAAAGGTTTTTTTTTTTTCCTTGAAGTTCTCATTGTCCTTTTGAAAACGCCTTCCTCTCCTCTCCTGGGAGAATGAATGGCTGTAGATGTTAATAATCTTCGTGTGGGGAAAGCAGTCAGTGATGAGAGCTGTACTATTTTTTTTGGACCCCGGAGGTAGCCAAGATGGACTGGGAACCAGGTGACTCGGCTAATGGCTCTTCTTAATTTCCTAATTGGGTGACTTGTACAACCAAGCCAGTCAGTCTCTGGGATGTGAACCCTCCCTTGAGCAAGAACAGCTCTAGGCCTTTGCTGTAGACCATCTCCAATATCCTGCCTGCTTTACAGGCTAGTCTGGAAGCCTGAACCCTGGGGGCCTGCCTTGCACTTCACTGCACTGATGCTGGAGGGAGCTCCAGCTGGGCCACTCTCCTTCCCAGAGTCTTCCTTCCTCGGTTTATGCAATGAGGACCAAAGTCCCTCCCTGGTAGGTATTTTCCCAGCAGTATCAAGAACATTTTATTTGGGCATGCTGATGTGGAAATACTTTTGAGCCTTCAGGCCTTGCGATTATTTGATGCAACTTCTTTTTTCTTTTCTTTTCTTTTTTTTTTTTTTAATCGTGTGATTTTTCTGGCTATGTGCCACCAGAAAGGAGGGATAAAAGTCGGAGGATGAAAAGGCATAGCACATCATACTGACAGTTTTTAAATTCTCCCTTTTAAAATATATTGGGCTTATGTCTCCTTTTTGAGCTTTTTAGTTTTTAATCTCCACTGTACATTTTACGTTCTTGACTTGAGCTTGGGGGAAGGGCTCCTGGCTTTCATGCAGCTTTTCTGAGGCCTATTTGATATTCAGAGATTTTTCACCTCTGATTTTCTGTGGGTGTTTTCCTCTGGAATTCCTGAGGGAAGCAGATCTTTCCTAGCTTCCTGCTGATCACCTGACCTCTCTTCTAAACTGCTGAGGCCTAGAGAGACTTGGAGAAGGCAGAGGATTTACAGGGCTATTAACTGCTTTGTCTAAGCTGCCAGTTACTGGGCACCTAGTGAAGACCAGTTCAGGTTATGCTGCTGTGGTTGGTTGTTGGTTGTTCAGGTTTTGCTTTTTGTATTTTGTTTTGTTATGATTTTTTTTTTTTGGTGTGTGTGTGTGTGTGTGTGTGTGTGTGTGTGTAACCCAATGAAATACCTGGAATAATTGATTTACTAGTTTGGCTCTTTCTTGTACTTTCTTGTAAGCCATTTAGTATGAATTTGATTATCATGTTCTTGATCCCCTTATTTCTGAAAAATGTTCCTAATTTAGATTGTAAACTTTAATGACCAAAGGTTGGATGGAGTTCCTTCCAAAAAGAACCTTCTCAGTCGGGTCAGTAGCCCCCAGAGCCTTGGCCAGGGAGCAGAGACTGAGTGAAGGGGGTGCGGTCTTGACTCTGCAGATGAGGAAAGAGGTGTGGCCTCACCGGGTGGGGCTGAGTAGAGAGGGTTGGGATAGAAGATCCAAGTTTCTTGGGGTCAACCGGGATGGGAATACCCACACCCACATCTCTAGGCCCCACACTCTGTATTTTCAGTCCAGAACTGAGACTCTCATCAAGGAAGTATAATAAAGACCCAGGAGTCAGGTGCTATTTTCAAGGTATGAAAATGGATCTTTGAGCCCAAAGACATAGATTCCAGTTCTAATTTGAGCTTTTGTTTGCTGGGTGGCTTCTCCAGCCAGTGTAGCACAAGACCAGTATCATCCTCTTGCCTGGGTTGCCGTGACAATAGAATGTGAACACAAAAGAGAAGGTATTTGGTAAACCATGATGGTGGCTATGAGCCAGAAAGAACCCCTGAGTGAAGAGGGGGAAGTCTATAGGGCGCCCTTCCCCTGGGTCCAGGCCCTCCTTTCTTGTAGCTGTTATGCTATGACAAGGCTTGCTGTCTTCCAAGTCAATGAAAATGGGAGGTAAATGTGGAAGAGGGGAGAAGAGGGGGAGGGGGGAGGGAGGGAGGGAGGAAGAGAGAGAGAGAGAGAGAGAGAGAGAGAGAGAGAGAGTGTTTGAGTATGTGCTGTTTAGGCCCCAGGCCTCTACCTCCTCTTGAGCCTTCAGCAGCTCACCTCTGTCACCCTGCTGAGCAGGTAAGGGGAGTTAATGATGAAATGTCAGAAAGGCACTTGGGGGCTTTTAGAAACACTGTCCCATGACATGACACACAAACATGCTGTCAGGAGGCAGAACAGCTATGTCTGCATCTTTAATCATCATGTCACTTTTGTTAGCCGTAATCAAGAGCCCTCTTCGAGGAGAGTTGTGGGAGCCCCTCAAGGATGTGAGCCTAATACTCCTCTTAAAAGTTTGCATGAGGAGAGGCTACTCAGCAAGCTCATTCTCAGCAGGCAGAAATTAATCTGAACCGGTCTCCAAATTTACCAGGCAAGTGCTTGCCTGAATAGACAAGGAGCCTAGGGGGATGTTTTTTGTGGGAGTGATGAGTTATGAATCTCAATATGATATGTGTGTAAAAAAAAACAAAACACCAAAAAAACCAACACAACATCAGTCTGTTGTAAGAGAGAAAAGATGTTTGAGTGTTTGGCAAAGCAGGTTATTTTTAAACTGAGAAAAAAATAGTATTGTAGGAAGTTGAAAGATTTCACAGCTTTATTTATTCAGTTAATATATATGGGGGAGTTTCTTACATCTTATTAAGACAGGTGCAGAAGAAAATGCAAGGGAAATAGGTGACCATCTGTGCCCTCAGGTGGCCCTCAGGCTCACTGTGGGACGAGACACGGGTAGGTACGACTGACAGCTGACGCAAGGCAGGCTGATTTGGTGGGGACATCGATACTTATACTCTAAGCCAGGTATTCTTGTGTGTGCTTGGATTCTGTCAGAGAAATAGTGTCTAGGACTGGGTGTCCCATCAGTTTGTGTCTTTAGTTTCTCCTGCTGCAAAACGGATCTCATAACAGCTTCCGGGCTAAGCAAAGATTCAGTGAGACAGAAGTTAAGTCATGCTTAGAGCAAACTATGGCCCAGAGAAGGCACTTGGAGTGTCAGTGTGCCTCCCTGCCAGCATCTCCTTTCCTTTCTGTGCTACATCCCAAGCACATAGGTGTGGGGTTCCTTAGGCTTTTGAAGAATAAAGACCAGGGCAGCATGTTCTTCTTAGTGTTTGAACCAGGATGTTGAACAGATGTCTTTTCCATGGCCCTCTTGGTCAACTTTCTCCCTTGAATCTCAGAGACTGTCATGTGTGGGTTATCTCAGTCTCATTGTCTACCTGTCTGTCCACCCTTAAGCCTCCTGGATGCTTATTGGAATTCTTGAGTCCTGAATCCTGGCAGGAGGAACTAACATTTCCAGCCTTATTTTTTTTTTTTTTAGTTTCTTTCCACTGAGTTGCCTTTGGTCTATCACCAAGCGTCAAAGCTCCCTCTAAAGCAGCCGTTTCTCCTAGTTCTGGACATCCTCTGCCAGGCTTGGCAGAGCTAATCCTGCTCCATTCCTGCACTGCCCTTTGAGGTACAAAGCACTTTGCCCTTAAGCTCAGCTCACTCTTATATAAGCAATCTCTCTATGAAGCCTTTTGAACAATCTTACTATGAGTTTGACATCTGATTCCCAATGAAACAGCAAAGAGGGAACGGAGTTTAAATGGGAGAGGAGCTGTGGCCCTGGGTGCCTGCCATGCTCTGAATCTGTGATCTTCAGAGCAGTTAGAGTATGGGCTTCTTGTGTGCATGAGGACTGAGTTTTGGATTGGGGGAGATGTCCTGGACTAGAGCCTGAGGGTCAGGTGAAGTTAGGATATCACATCTCATTTCTCAAACAGAAATTTTTTTTGACACTTGTTTTTATTAACTTTTGACAAGTACACATTGACTAACCAATTTGGATATGGTATAGGAAATAAATATTAGGAAAGTTTCCCTTTTCGGAAGGAAGGAAGGAAGGAAGGAAGGAAGGAAGGAAGGAAGGAAGGAAGGAAGGAAGGAAGGAAGGACAAACAATGTATAATGCATTCCTCTCTCACTCTGAAGCTAAGCACAGTATATGCTGCCTTCTGGGTCCACTCAGAAGACAGACAGACAGACAGACAGAGAGAGAGAGAGAGAGAGAGAGATTGATTGATTGATTTCCAGTGCTTGATTTCACCAAGGTAGACCCTGAAGTTCAGAGACAGCAAGAGGCCACACTGTTGGTCAAGTCTCAGGGAGTTGAAGGAAGCACAATTTGTAATCTCAAGAGGCTGAGTCCCTGGGGCTCTTGCTTCTTTGCCAGCCCCAAAGCGAGCAGCAGTGATTTCTGCATTTTGGCAAGGATTAGCAGGTGTGCTTGACTGGAAGCTGTAGGTGACCTGTAGCTCCCTCCCTGGGGCTGGAGGATATCCCCTGCTGTTGCAGCAAGGCCTTAGATCAGGGTTCAGGCTTGGAGTCTAAGAACAGCCAGGCAGGCAGCCTGGCCTCAAGAAGACTGGAGTATGAATTCCTAGCAGGAGGAGGTCTTGGATGCCTCCTGGGAACTCAAACTAAAATAATCCTGTGGTCCCCATAGTGTGGGACTTTGTTTGCTCCCTGAAAAGAATGGCTCAGCTTCTACTTCTCCTAAGGTGACCTTTCCCCACTACTCTTCTTCCCACCCGTGGGCTGACACAGCTCCCACCAGGTCCCTGCTGCGCTGCCTTGGGGCTCTTCCCAGTGCTGGTCTTATGGACAGAGTTTCTGTATCAGAGAGCTGAGACTCTTGAAGGAGAGCATATACCCCTCTTTTACTTTGTTCATTTGGGTAGTTTCTTGCTCGGCTGCAAATGAAGATTCAAACCCAGGTCTGTGTAGCTGGGACTGGACTTGAGTAAAGGGGCTTCAGGAAGCAGGGTGGCACTAACAAATTGACAAGTTTCAGAATTAGAGGCTGGACATCAGTGGAGGCCATTATTCTCCCCATCACTGTTTTCCCTCTGGTGCCAAAGACTGATAGTCATTCTACGTGCAAAATACATCCATGGCACCTCAGTGTCTCTATGGTCTCACCCATCTGAAACATCTTATTTCCCCTGAACCTCATGAGCTCAAAAGTCCACATTTTCATTATCTAACTCATTTCCATCGTTTCCCAGAAATTAGAGCGTGAACCCTTTGGAGGGACATTTTTCTGCCTCTTACCAGTGCTCCCCGCTCTGTGATGAATACGTTATGTTGAGCACATCATGTCTGCCAATAGTCTTACGTGCTGTGTATTCCGAGTCATTTCAATTTTCAGTGACCACATCAAATTTCAGGGTTTTAAGTAACATATTCCATGGTGCACTTCTTGATCTGTGAGAGAGGGGGGGTCATGCAGGCCCTGAGGCTCATGGGAGCTCTCTTAACCATCATTCTCATCTTTGAATTCTGCTATCTGTCAGAATCACCTAGGGAGCTTTTTTTTTTTTTTTTTTTTTTTTTTTTAGTTTCTTTCCACTGAGTTGCCTTTGGTCTATCACCAAGCGTCAAAGCTCCCTCTAAAGCAGCCGTTTCTCCTAGTTCTGG
>NC_034595.1:55329761-55356102 GCF_900095145.1 Mus pahari
GAAGAGCAGTCTAATGATCATTGTGTTGTGGAAGCTGTTGGGATGAGTCCTCGCCCAAGGTCAGCCTGGAAAGCCAGGTAGCAAGGCAGTATCATGTCTCTCTCTCTCTCTCTCTCTCTCTCTCTCTCTCTCTCTCTCTCTCTCTCTCTCAAGATAATAAAATGCAGCTTGTAGAAGGGAGAGTAAATAAGGGCCTAATATATTTTAAGTAAATCAGTCGGTCAAAGCCAAATGCAGTAAGTATTTGCTTACTTAAAGCCCACAACCCCTTTCTGAGAGGGACTCATTAAACACTTGTTTCTTCTTTCTGCAAGACCCCAGGAACTGCGGTCCTTTTGTGTCAGCCAGACTCACATCACAAGGAGACACACATAGAGGAGAGGAGCAGGCTCAGGAAGGAGGAGCGAACGGTCAGTGTATTTGCCTGGACAGTACAGAAGAGGTCAAATGAAGGAGAACCCAAACGGGCCCGTGAGGGGCTCCCAGGGGGTTCTTATGTTGGGGGAGGCAGTGTGGTGCCTGGCTGGGACCTTTGGCCTAGGTGGATGAAGCAGCAGCCATCCCATGTTCCATCTCTCTAAACCTCCCAGCATCTAGAGTCAGCTTTGCAGAGTAGCACTGAGAGGCTGAACATTGAACTGATTTGATTGGCAGACACTGATTAATAGCCTTGCTCTTACCTGTCCTGCATGAAGATTCATTTATCGAGGACTTCTCCAGTAAGGGCCGTGGGATAGCAGAAGCCTTTAAACCAAGAAATTCTTCTAATAGAGGCATACCATCCTTTCCCATCCTGCTTGCTGACCTCCAAACCCTGGGTAGCACCTGAGCTATAGTCACAATAGTGACAGAATTGGAACAGTCCCTGTTGCTCCCCTCTGGTACCAGCCAGCGGTCACCCTACAGCTGCAAAGAATGGCTGAAGTCTACACTAGTCTATGTTTTTACTCACATGGTTGCCTGGTTTATTTGCTATGGCTATAACTGAATTCCCAAGATGTCCGGTGGTTTATAAGGATAGCTCATGTTTCTTAGTCTCTGTCCTTATTAACTGTATCTGTCTCCTTCTCTAGCCATCACTCTCTCTCTGTCCCAGTCGTTGTCTCTATGGTCTCCATCTCTCTCTGTTGGCAGGAGCTTTGCTCCTCGATATGGCTGGTCTTCACTAGCTTTTCAGAAATCAGCTGGAGCAGGCCTTTTCCACTGTCTCACTCCACGTCGTCGTTATTGACAACATCTGCTCCACCTGCTGCCGCCGTTTGTCCCCAGACTGAGGTAGAGCCCTATCGGCTGTGCACCACTCTGCCGACCTCCCTTGTACCGCACAGTGGCTATCTCTGGCTACCTACCGCACAGTGGCTATCTCTGGCTACCTACCGCACAGTGGCTATCTCTGGCTACCTACCGCACAGTGGCTATCTCTGGTCACCTACCTAGGGACCACTTGAACAGCTTGATGCTGGGATAACTTGTCTTTATCTCTTTCTGAGCCTGTAGAGTAGAGGATTCCAAGAGAACCGGTTTTCAGTAGCCACTTTACCAGTGACTCATAACCTCGCCTTTGAGTTGAGTGGATTTTACACTGGGGCCACGTGTCTGTGCATGTTGTCATCCACGGGTGGCCAGGTATGTTTCTGTTCAAAGTGGGGTGGTGTGATGCCTGACGAAGACAGTAGACACATAGCTGTATTAAAAGATAGAGAATAAAGGGATCGGCGAGATAGCTCTGTGATTAAGAGCACTTACTGCTCTTCCTGGGGACCTGGGTTAGATTCCCAGTGTCTACATGGCAGTTCATAACCATTGTAATTCCAACTCCAGAGGACGTGATGCCCTCTACATAGAGCGAATAAGTAATATACAGATGATAACAGTTCCAGGGCCTCTACCACCCTGTTCTAGCCTCCATGGCTACCATACACACGTGTGGTACACAGACATACATGCAGGCAAATATACATGTATAAATATACATGTATAAAGTACTAAGAACTCAAAAAGATGGGAATTAAGACTGAGAAAAGGCAAGAAGGTGAGGTAGGGAGAGGACCACCTCGAGCAGGCAGCTGTGAGAGTCCATGCTGCTTGACCCATTGACTTCTGAAAACACCCACCAAGATAGTGAGTTTCCCCATTTCTCAGATGAGGGGACTGAGGCTGAGTGATAAAATAGCACAGAAAACCTAGGTTATGTGGGTAGGCATGTAGGAGTCGGGTGCAGTCAGGCAGGATTTGAGTTCAGCCTCTGGACAGCTTGTCAAGTTTACAGCCTGACGCTTTGTGGATTGGTGTCATGGAATAAGAGACCCTGCAGGAATCTAGAAGGGCTCGAAGCAATGGTAAATTTAGCCTGCCTTCCTGTCTGCCTGCCTGTCTGTCTGTCTGCCTGCCTCCCTTCCTGCCTGTCTTTTTCTTAGATTTTTTTGATTTTGTTATTGGTTTGGTTTGGTTTTCCACATACAGAGTTTCATGTGACCTAGGCTGGCTCAGATTTAGTGTGAAGGTGAGGGTGACCCTGGTTTCCTGCTCTCTCCGCCTCTATCTTCCAAGTGCTGGGATTGTTATCTCTGCTCTTGACCCTTTTAAAATACCCCCAGTGTTACATAGTGAGTTTTCATGGTCCTAAAATATTTAACGAAACTATATGATCCACTAGTGGAACAGAACGCCTCTAAGTGTGCCATGTGGCTCTCACAGAAACCCTAACCTTGCTAGAACCTGGTTCTGATGGGTTGGCTTTGGGTTTGATCAGACGAAGGCATTCCAAAGTCCCTGGCTTCTGGAGGCTGCAGGCCCTCGAGGAGTGGCTCCACCTGCCTTTGAGGACGCCTTGTCCCTTCACAAAGCACGCTTCCTCAGACCTTCTCCTTCTTCCCATTCCTGTTAACCTGTGGAATTAACTCCATCGCTGTCCCATTCACAGTTGAGTAATCTGATAAGATTACCCACAGCCTGATGCTAGATTTTTTTCCCCTCTAGAAAAGTGAAACTAGCAGATATCACATAGTAAGTCATCCTTTATATTTTTACATCAGTTTTGAAAAGGAGAAATGTTTTCTGGTCCTAAGCTATTTTAAACGAGTTCAGCCTACATCTGTTTGGCCTGCTTTGGGCCAGCAAGATGGTTCAGAGCAGAAAGGTACTTACAGTGCAAGCCTGGAGAGCTGAGGTCTGTCCCTGGAAGTCATTTAAAAGTTGGAGAGAACTGATTTCATGTTGTCCTCTGACCTCCTCATGTGTGCTTGACTTACATGTCTGCCCTCATATCTCTCTCTCCCTCCCTCCCTCCCTCCGTCTCTGTCTCTGTCTCAGTGTCTGTCTCTCTCCATCTTTCTCTGTCTCTGTCCCCCCCCACACACACACACATACACAAACAGGAAACAGAAAGCATTTCTGCTGGTACTGTGTGTTGGGATCTGAGATAAATTGTAGTGTGTGTGTGTGTGTGTGTAAAATGGAAATCCTAAAATTGGCCAAAAAAAGTTAAAGGACATGAGTTTACTTAAGCCTTTTCCTTAGGTTAACAATGATAATGTTTTATCTCATGTGATTTGTAATGTATAGCCATTATGTTTTAGGTATTGCATGCATACACACATGTACATTTGTAGGTATATAATTTTCTTCTAGATTATTTCAAAATAATACAGACATATCTTGGCCCTTCTAAATATTTGATGTATTTCCCCCAAGAATATATATATATATTCTCTTACATAACCATGTATAAGTTGTCAAATAAATTTAACATTGATGCAGCATTGTACCTAATATAGTTTTAATTGTCACAAAGATTTCCACTGTAGTACATCCTTTCTCTTCACAATAGAACCCTGAACATAGACCATATCTTTGATATATTTGTTCACTTTCATCAAAGCTCTCTAGCCTTTCTTTGTGGTTTATTGCATTTTGGAGAGCATAGCCCCTCATGGCTTCCTTCCCAGTTTGAAAGGTTTAACCTGAGCAGGTACCAGGAGGCTTAGCAGGGTCTGAGGAGCTGCATCTT
The DNA here is from genome assembly GCF_900095145.1 of Mus pahari. Lineage (NCBI taxonomy): Eukaryota > Metazoa > Chordata > Mammalia > Rodentia > Muridae > Mus > Mus pahari. The sequence goes on from NC_034595.1 coordinate 55,333,771, forward strand.
CGGGCTGTACCTCCCCTGTGTCCTCCATGTTGACACCGACCTTCATAATTTAATTGAGATGTTGTTCAACTCCTCTACTGAATGGTTACAGATTTCCCCTTGGAACCCACAGATTAAGTGGGTTTAAGGCCTGCAGAGTCCTATTCCTCATGAGAACTTCCCAGGTCTACCTTTGTCTAGGGTTAGTATCTGACTCGTCTCTACTCCGGTGGTTGCAAAATGTCACTGTGTAGTTGCAGTGCTCCTACTGTCGCCCACTCCTTGTTGTTAGCATCCACTCTGTACAAGGCAACCTCCTCGCCATCCCCTGTGTTCACCTGTCAGCAGGGTTGGGCATAGCCAGCATAGCTCCAGACTGGGATGGTGAGGAACTCAAGAAACAGCAGACACACAGAAACACGGCAGAACTAGGACCAGCTCAATCCTCAGCCTTCTGGAAGCTCAGCCAGTCTCTTATGGAGATTGGGACAGAGAAGCAGGGTTATTCAGCACTGCTGGACAAGAAGGTAAGGGGATTGTATTCGAGTTAAGGAGGAGGCAGGGTCTAGGTATACAACCAGAACCAGAAGAAGCAGCGTCTGTAGAGGAACAAGTTAGACTGTAAATATCCAGGAGGTAGGGACACTATGAAGAATATTTTCTTCACATATTGTCAAGACTTGGTCCCTTGAGGAAAGCTTTATATCCCTCTGAGCCCTAGGTCATGAGATCCTTGATATGGTTGTGCCCATGTCAACGGCACACAGGACTGCTGGAGTTAACTAACATTAAGTCCTTGTTAACGTTAGCAGGACTTAACTCATAGGGGCCTTCTCTGTTTCCTACAGGTATGGGCTTACGGATTTCTGTTTAATTCAATGATGTATCATTCCCTATCATCTTGCTGCTTAAATCACTCTGTTGAGGTGGTCCTAGGACCTTTTCTCCTGTAGTTTTGCATTGGGCACTTCCTCACTTTTTGGAAGAACATGGCATCTGACCTGGTTTTGTTCCTATACGCCCCAGCCCCAGCTTCTTATGTAAAAAATGAAGGTAGAGGCCACCCCCCCCCAAGTTGGAGGTATCTCACTGCCCCTAGGACTCTTTGCTTCTAGGCCTTTTTAGGGATGAACACACACACACACACACACACACACACACACACACACACACACACACACACACACACACACACACACACACACACACATACACGGAGGTTTCAGGGAATGAATTTCAAATCTGCCGTCTAGCGTTCTTTCCCACCTTACTCTTTCTATGTACTTGAATATATCTCCTTTGCTGAGAACCTTGACTCCCAAGACACCTGTAGCACCCCTCCCTCGCTCCGTAGCATGTCAAAAATAGTTTCAGGTTTCTTTTGCAGAAAAACCATCTAAACAGGTTTGGCATTTCCCTTTTAGTCGTTGGATGCTCTTTCTGCCCCAGATGGAGTATTTGCAGTTACATCACAGATTCCTAAGTGACTTGGTCTGTCTTTCCCATCCAAACTTTGCATCACTGGCCTTCTGATTCTCATGGCTCTTAGGGATAAAGTAATCTGCTTCATTTTTTCCATGTCCCCCAAGTCCCATCAACTGTATAGAACAGTGTGCAAAGTCTACAATGAACTAACTTCACCCTCTGTTAAGGCACTTCAACTCGCTACCTGGTTACCGTACCACCCAGCCCTCTGTTTTATAGAAATCACCACTCTTCCCTGGATTATTTACCCTGTTCCTTATTTTTTTTTTTTTAAAGCTTTCAATTTAGATCTTGCAACAACAACAGCAATAACAACAGCAAAAGGTGGTCTGCTTTACATATTGAGCTGGCCCTTTTGGGGTGGGGGGACACTCTCTTACTTTCAAATCCCTTACCTCCTGTCGTGCAGTTTTTAGGGATGAAGAAGCCAAAGCTGTGTGTCTGTACCTTGCAAACATTTGTTCCTTTCTGAACTAACCTGTTTCATGCGCTTGTTATTTGTACAACATGGGAGAAGATGTCCCGCAAAGCCAACCATGGTGATGGTCGGGTGCAGTTTTCAGTGGTACCCATACAGAGTGCTGATCCTGAGTAATGGCTTCAGATTTCCAGGTCCTCATTGGCTTACTCTTTTAGAAGGGAATATGAACCCTTCTTGGCATGTCATATAAGGCTGTATCAAGCTGAGGCCGTTTGTTTTATTATGACTTTTCAGCTGAGGTGCAAGTTTCATAGCATAAAATGAACCATTTAAAAACGTTTTTATTATACTTATCACGGATGATATTTGCAAACCCAGCCTCCGTCCCCATCTAATTCCAAAATATTTTCATCACATCCCCCCCAAATTGCCCGTGGGTCCATTGAGCAGACTCTTACTATTAGCCTTGTCCAAACAACCACTGACCTGCTCGGGAGTGGGGTGGGGGTGGGGTTACCTGTCTTGACCATTTCCTAGGAATGAAACCATACACTACCCAGTTGTCTTTGTCAAACTCCTTTCACTTGGCTGATGTTTCCAGGGTCCCTCCATGTTACAGCTTGGTGCCTCAGTCATGTTCATTTTAACAGCTGAGTGATGGCCCATGGAGCGGAAGGACCAGACACTCCTTATTCATTCTCCCATGGATGTGCAGCGAGAGGTGAATGGGGGCAGAGACTAGCTTCTGCTTCAGTCTAAGCCATGTATTTGCTTACGTAGCTGTGTCCCAGTTTTCTCATTGCTGAAGAAAAATCTAACCTCTAACTCTTCATGTTGATGTAGTGACTGAATAAGTAATCTCTGAAAAGTTTATAGCCTCAGTAAGCCTTTTTAAGGCAAGACTCTATGGTGGGGGAGAGGGCATCTAACTCTGCATTATAGTATGTGTGTTCCCTTGTGTTTGCTCTGTTAGAGTTACCAAAACCTCCCTGCTTTGTTTCTCAAGAAGAGGCATCCCTGTTTCTTCTGTTTTGTGGTAGTTTGGCCCCCACACCATCTCTTCCCCAACACGGGGTTTTACATTTCGGAAGCAGTTCACTAGACAGAATGTCTGTAGTGGAATGTTACATAATTCACATTTAGACTTGAAGAGCTCATTATAAAAAACCTGACACACTTCAGAAATATTAAATTACTGCAGATTGTGTGGAGCAAAGAAACATTATTGAAGCATTTCAAAATTCCAGACGAGCCTGAGTTTAACTGATAGGGTTTCACAGCTTTTCCTGGGGAAAATGATTTGAGTTGTCACATGGTTTCTGGCCCTGGAGGACTTTAATCTCCTTAATTACAAAGAAATGAATTTCCTAAATAATTTGGAGCTACTTCACAGAATTCGCTCAACCTCTGGCTTTTGGAAAATTAAAGGGAATGCCAGGCCCTTGCTGCGCACGATTTCAACCACAACTTCCCTATCTCACGTTTCCATTCAGAATGGTTCTGGTGTCTCCCATCATTATTGATACAGCGAGGTACTTCAGAGATTCACAAGTAATGCTCACAGTACGCAAACGTATCACATTTTGCCAAACAAGAGACTCTAGATGCCCAGGGGAAATGGAGAGGTACTAGATGTTGGCTTTTGAAGTAGAAGGAGAGAAAATAGTCCAAACTTTATCCATTTTTCATAGAGCAGCTTTTGAGAATCTCTGAAATTGTATAAGCCCACGTCTGTGAGCTCCTTTCTATATCTAGGGATTAGGCACCTACTGTATATAGCACCACAAGCCTGCCACATTCTATACGTTGTCCATTCTCACAAGGCAGATTTAAGCTCTCCTGATTTCCCCATCCACAAGTCCATACTGGACATGAGGCCTCGATTAAACCACACAAGAACCTCTGGCCTCTTGTTTATGAAGTGCTGGGGAGGACGGTCTGCTAGGCTGTCGTTCAGGCCTCTGACAGGTGTGCTCTCAGTTCTACAGTGACTTTGTTGATTGGGCAACATTAGCTCCATCATCCAGGTAAAGACACTGAGGTGGGGAAAGCTCAGTGGCTTCCTTGGTGACCCATGGCTGACTGGGCAGCTGTCGAAACTCTGGACTTAGCCACAAACAGTATGGACAGAAGAGATTCCACTTTACAAGGGAACTCAGGATGTTTCTCAACTGGACGGTCTTTTTTGAAGTGAACCTCAAGCGGTTGGATAAACGTCAAGGCAGACCTAACAGAAGAGATCGTATGACCAGCAGAAGCACAATGGAGGGGTAGCAAGATGACCCCCAGTGAATCACCTTTCTGCCGGACTTGAGCTTCCCTTCATTCATTAGATTAGTGATTTCCAGTCTCTGCACCATTGCTCATGACAAGCCTCCTGCCTGTTTTTTTTTTTAAAAAAAAAAAAAAAAAAAAAAAACCTCATGCATTCACTTGTGTGTTTGTTCTACATGTGTTTATGGAAGTCCTTTCCACTGTGTGTTTGACAAAAGTGTTGTTGTTCGGGATCCTATAGAATACAGCTAATCCCATGTGCAGCTTTCATGAAGATAAACCAAAGCCTACGCTTGCTCCTTTGAGCCCCGGTATGTCAACATTTATGCCGGCTTTGGCTTTGGTCATGCAGGTGTCTGGCTGCTTTCCACAGCACTGATGCTTCCACTGGGTTACTCTTCTGTGTGGACTAGCAGCAAGCTACCAGAGTTGCATGGTGTTGGTTTCCTCACAGTCTACACTAGAGAAGAGAAAATATTTATTGCAATAAAACAATATGTCAATATGTGACCAATAACTGTGACTCTACATCCTATGGGATGCGTCTTTGGAAAGACAGTGTCGGTATGTACCTCATGTCCCAAAGATGATGAAGACATTCTCACTCCTTAATGTGTGGTTTCAGAAAGTCCGTTCTACAAAGGCAATGATCTCTTTTCTTTCCCTGTAAGCTTAGATCTTCTAATTCAAGTGCTTACATACAGAGAGAGTGTCCTTTGAAAGAAACTAATTAGGCTATTTTTAAAAATCTGACCAGGTATCATTGAATAAGGTGGACGTCGCCTCACAATTAAGTTTGAATGTAATTTTATATGGCTTTCTTATTAAGCCTTATAGTTAAGCCATCTTTAATTGTCATGATTAAGAGGGTTAGTCATTATTCTTTTTGAGCTCAACTGGCATTCGAGGCCAGTACTCTTAGATTAAGCAGTTCTAATTCTATGGAACGAGCTAAATATTGCTTGTACAATTTCAAGAAGCATTTCTAGTATCTTTTTTTTTTTTCTTAATATCGATAGTGGATAACTAGTGAGATGTTTATTCTCAGTGGATTCTCAGCTCCGACTATCAGATAGGGACTGGGGAAAAACTATTGACAGAGGCAGTATGTTTATTCAATTTAAATGAGATCTAAGGCGACAGTGCATGTGTACCATTGAGGTCAGCATATCGAACGTGTCTAGTAAGTGCATAGTAAATGCTAGCATTAATTGAAGTGTCTGTTGTTATAATCATCATCACTCTTCCCCCTAATGGCATCTATTCTTCATAATTCTCAGTACTCGTGTAATACATGTTCAGGAAAGACAGAGTGAACAAAACTGGGGTCTCCCATTCCCGGCCCTTTTCCTTTCTTTTCCCCACATTAAATGCTTGTCTGCCCTTACAGCTAAGGGAAAAGCTGACATAAAAATTGGCTGGCTGCAAACTTCCTCAGCCCCATTTGTCACCTTACCCTTGGAGCCCAATTGCATGTCAACTCTATGTCCCCTCTGATGCCTGCCAGTGAGGGACAGACTGCAGGTCACTCCCCTATGATCTGCCTTAGCTGTTCAGGCTCTGATCAAGCCTGGCTGATGGATGGGTGGCCTGTTGTTGGAAAGGTCTCCATGGGGCTGGTCAGGAAATCTGTCTTTGTGATATTTTCTGGGTGGCATCTAGTGCTTGGCCATCAGGAACATGGGCAACAAAGAGCTGGGGTTTGCCGCTTTTGAAAATTTACATTTCTTTTGGTTGCTTAACCGCTTTGCAAAGAATGTGGTCGTCCTCCTTGTAACGTAAACCCCATCCAAGGCCTCATAAACTCAGACTGAGAGGAACGCATTTGTCCACATAGACTAAGGTGTGCTTGCTGTGGCATGCTCGTGGGTTCACTTCCTCACATTTCTCTTCAGCCGGAGGAGGGCCGTGATCCTGACTGTTCTCTTGCTTTTATTTGCAGCACTCCACCAGAGTGAATGACATGCACGGCGTGGGGTGTCCTTTCTGAAGGGAGGAGCCTTTCTCTTGGAGAGGATCCTCGATGAGCCTGGCCGAGGCCCGGGGTCTGTGTGAAGAGGACTAAGGATTAAGTAGGATGTCAACTGAGACAGAACTTCAAGTAGCTGTGAAAACCAGCACCAAGAAAGACTCCAGGAAGAAAGGTAGGCCTAGCCATGCGCCCTTCACAAGGCTGCCTTTCTGTGTCGTAATAAAGTTAACTCTAGAATGATAGAAAAACAGAGCTGTGCAACAGGTCTTGTTTTTATGGTGATTTTGTGCTCCTGTTTTGATGGCTGTTATTCACCAGGCACAACCCCTAGTTATTTTTGTGAGACCCAGAGTCCTTCTGCTTATATCCTCTGGCCATTTCTCCATCAGGGTCCACCCTTGTCGACCCCACCTCTGTTCCCACTCCAGACTTTCTCCCTGTTGCATTTTCCTTTTACATCTTGCTGTGCTTCTCAAACTCTGACCACACCCGGCTACTGAGGGCTGATGACAGCAGAACGTGGAGTCCATCCCCAGCGAGGATCCAATATCTGCAGACTGTACCACTAATGAGTTCCCAGGCGATGCTGGTCTGGAGGCCCCACTGAAAACCGCAGAGCCGTTGACAGAAAGCCTGTCCTTGCTCATTGTCTTTCCTTCATGGATCAGTACCTGACTGGGTTTTGTGCAACCTCCTGAGCCTTTCTCAGTCCCCAATGGAGATGGCGGCTTGCTTGTTTTGCTTCAGTTGCACTTTTGTAGTGTCTCGCTTTATTTAAAATGTCTTATGTTTCTACGAGTCATCTGGGGTAGCAACTCTTAGAGCTAGGCCCTGTGCTCCCCCGGGGACTCTAAGCACATGGAAAGTTCTTAGAAGAAGGTCCACGGGTAGCTGGTGAGGAGGATTGACGTGTCCAGAATCCCTTACAAAGATCATTCTATCGTTATGGATATTTTGCAGGGAGAGTTGGTTCCATGGTTTTATGAATATGCGTATTGTTAAATGTGTGCCCTTTGGTGGTTAGGTGGTTAGAAGTGTGCTTATGAGATCTTTCCTCTCTGTCTTTCTGTGTCTGTCTCCATCTCTCTCTTTGTGTGTGTGTATGGTGTATGTGTGTTTTACGTGTGTGTATATGTATATATATGTGTGTGTGTGTATATGTATATGTGTGTGTGTATATATATATATATATATATATATATATATATATATATATATATGGAATGTGTGTGTGTGTTCCTGTGTGTATGTGTGTGATGAATGTTATATTTTTTTATGTGTTGTCCATATGTGTGTATGTGTTGTGTATGTGTGTGTGTGTATATATGTGTGTTTGTGTGTGTTACATGTGTGTGTTCCTATATGAATGTGTGTGATGAATATTGTGTGTTGTATGTGTTGTGTATATATGTATGTGTTGTGTGTATTATGTATGTGGTGTGGTGAGTGTGTGTGTGTGTGTGTGTGTGTGTGTGTGTGTTTATCCCCATGGTGGAGTTCCTCTCCCCTGTCTTCTCAGCTGCATACAAGGAGCTTAGAAGAGTTCTTTCTGGATTTGAAATCTTTGTGGGTTTGCAAATCAGGATGCCCTTGGTTTCCGTGTGCCATCGGTGATTTGTTGGAGACATCACTGTGCCTGCCTAATCATGTTTTGTGATGGCATCTGTCTGGCACCTGAGAAGCGCAGGGCATAAATGGAATCCACATTCAGCCCCTGGGCTATCAGAACTCCAAGACGGACTATAAATTTTGTGTTTGATGTTTATATGAAACACAAATATTTTGGAGACAGTCTGTTTTATTGCCTGAAACTTCATGTAGACCTTGCTTTTTATGCCTCCCAGTCTGAGAATAATAGACAGAAAGCAAATGGGCAAGGGAACAGGTCTTGAGAGACTGTTGTGTGGGAGAAGGTTATAAAGTCTGCTGGGCTCTAAGATTCAAATGCTTTTGCAGTAGAAACTGACAAGTTGTATTTTTGCTTCAAAATTAACCTTTCCACTAAACTTATGCTCTTGAATGTTTAATGCCTAAAATTTTTATCTTAGAGAATATTTTAATGTGCATAACTCAGCAATCTGAAGAGAGGGTTTTTAGGCTTTTTAGCATACTAATTTAAGGACTTGGACCTGATGGGAGGGCTAAGGTGACCCTTTTCCATCCTCCTTGCCTTCACCTCCGAAGAATCTACATTGCTAATGTAGAATATATTGGAGGAGTGTCACTTCTTTCTGAGACAGTCCACTAGGTCCACCTCCCCAGCCTTATTCTCCTCTCCTATAAAATAAGCTGATAGTATTTACTCAGGAGCTGACTGTATAGGTTAATTTAAGTAAGGCGAATAGTATCTAAAGTCTAGAACTTGGCGTGTGTTAAATGTTCACTAGAAGTTGGCAGTTTACGCTCTGTCATTTTCTCCCTTGTCTCATTTTCTTTCTTTTCTGTCATCTTTCTTTGACTCAATTTTATTTTCTATTTCCACATTATATATCTTGTCTTAGTCAGCTTGAACCGCGCTTACAAATACCATAGATCGAATGGCTTATAGCACAAATACATTTCTTACCGATGGATATGCTACAAGTGTGAGATCCCCACCATCCCTCCCCTTACAAAGGCTGCCTTCCCGTCTTGTAGATGGCCACCATCTAACTGTGTCACTTGGAGGGCAGAGCACCATTCTCTTTCCTTCTCTTTGCTTCTGCTCCTTTCCCTTCTGCCTCTCGTCTACTTTAGCTCTTGCTTTCCCTCTCCATTCCCTCACCCTTCTTCTCTCCTCCTTCTCCCTTCTCCTCCTCCTCCTATATTAGTCCCATCACAAAGATCCCACTCTCATCTCAGCTAGTACCTTTGTCTCTTTGTCTTGCATTCAGCCACCTATCCATCCAAAACACCATCTCACTGGGTTTGAAAGCTTAATATTTTTGGATTTTGATGGATCATGGCTGTTTGGTTAATAACAGATGCTGCTACATTCTCTTCCCTCTCTTTTTCTTTTCCGTCAACATCACGATTATCATAACCACAGGTTTTTCTTCTTATCAAATTTTATAGCAAGGGAGCTGTTGACAGATATATTGCCAGTTTGTCTCAGAAAATGAATGATTTTATAATTATTTTTACTTGTGTAATAGTAACAAGCACCATAAATGCATGTGAACACATTAAAATAGAAAATGAATGTGTAGTAACAATATTTATTCATTACTTTTAAGGATTTGATAATAAGTATTTTGTTAAAGGCTGCTACCTTGCTCAAAATAATAACTTTAATGGACTAGTTTACATATTGACCTTGAATCCTGAACACACTAATGCTATATTCTTGAGCTGCCTTTTGGATTTTTATAGAATCAATATAACGTGAAAATAAGTATTTTTCCTGTCATATTGCTTTGGTAGAGTCTGTCAGTATGCTACTTAATAATTATAACCACCCTTACCTTTGTTCTGGATCAATGAGAAATATTTTAAATTATATTTAAGTATAATATTTAACTTTTACTAAAGGTTCATAGTTATAAGTTCTTGGTTTTTTGTTTTTTAAAGGAAATTGGATTATAATATGTTTCTATACTTGCTTCAGAGACTGTGGAAATCACCAGTAGATTGTTTACTTTCAATTCCTGGGTCATCTTCACTTGATCACAGTGTATTATTTTCTTTACCCAGTTGGGTATGATTTGTTAAGTAAAGAAAAATTTTTCTTAACCCATAGTTATCAGTAGGATTGGCATATACCTTTTCTACCTTTTAAACTATTGTAGCTTCCATTACTGTCATGCCTTCATATATGGATGCTGTCAGAAAGGAAAGAGTGGATAATATATAGTCCACTTTTTATAGCTAAAGAATTTCCTTAGGTAATACATGCTTGAGACTATACAATCTGTATGATTTCATATCTTGATTTATTATCTGCCATTACTTTCCAAAATTATTACATGATTTTACAAAATAAAAGACACCCACAGGCAGGATTTGGGTGGATCCTAGGGAATATATTTTATTTCCTGGAGATGATGACCTTGTATCGTGAAAGCTAAGAGGCCCTGTTGAATTTATCAGAACCCCATTGGCGTGTTCTTTTAACCTAGACTACAAAAGCAAGCCAGGCAGCTTCAAGTGCAAACAACACAGGGCATATTTCTTCAATGAATAAGTTTCTAGACAAGCTGTGTATGAGGTTTAGCAAGAGTATTCAATATTCAAAGGAGAAATGGAAATAGTGAAAAAATAAGGTTGTTTTCTTCATTTCATAGTTATTAGATCATGTCACACAGACAACTTGTCAAATAGTGCCTGTCTCTGGAGTGAATTTTATGGAGGTCCAGAGGAAGGAAATTTGTATTTTCAAGTCCCTTACCAGCCACCAAAAGAAGAATCAAATGACTCAGTTCTTGCTGGTTGCATTCCCAGGATTGAGTTGCTGGTGGAAGGCAATGGTGGAAGGACTGGCCGTTAGACTAACAGATACAGGCATTTCTGGGGTCAGCGCCTGGCTTGCATCACCACCTGGTACCTGAGTGTGTACAAAGATCACTGGGTTAGGTGCAGGAAAGAACTTGTTTTTATTCTAGCTTTTCTCCACTTCTGCTGGGTAAGCAGAGATGGTGATGGAGACTCCTTAAGCCTGGTTTTACTTATCTTTAAAAACATGCATGCGTGCACTGTTAGATGAGAGAGGTAGACATATGTGAGTTGCTGTGGTTGTGGGACCTAGCAATGGTAACATTTTTCTTTTGATCTTTCTGAGGTCATAGGCCATCATGGTCTCCCTTTTTAGAAATATCAGCAAATTAACATACTGTTTGTTGTGTTGTGGTAGAGCTGGATCTCTGGGCTAGCAGCTAACTACAGCATTGATAACGAGCCAACGTATTGCCAGTAGGACTCTAGACTCGAAGTCTCACTAGGATCCAGGTGGTCTATGACGGAGGGCTCCACATCAGCTATATTAGAATGCATTACAATCCTGACCAGATTGTATTGAGTTTATGAAGGTTTTGGCAAGGCCATAGCTGGGTTCTTAATAGTTTGTTGCACTTAGGGAATAGCCTGTTAGTATTGGCTGACCACTTAGTTTCTATAATGGCATCATATTCCTTGGCCTTTTAGAACCCCAGGACACAGAAGGGTAATATTTTCACGACTCTTCAAAGATTCTCATCTATTGTTACTGCTATCTACTGCTCCATGCCTACAGTGATGAGGGATGTTGCCTGTAGCTCACTGAGACACTGGATTTGTGTTCTCTCTCTCTCTCTCTCTCTCTCTCTCCCTCTCCCTCTCCCTCTCCCTCTCCCTCCTTCTCCACTACTTTCTGATATAGAAACCTTCAGTTTCCTCCACTACCAAAAGAATGTAGAAATTATAGCTCCTTGCACAAATTTGAAACATTTAGATGCATTATTTCATCTTGTTCTTCACAGATGTTTACCCAGCCACGCCCATGAGCTCAACTGATACTTGATACCCTGGGAAGAGATAAAGTACCACAGGAAGAGATGCGGGATCTCATCTGCCCATGCTATAGCAGGAGATTCTAGCTAAGGGAGGCATTCTGACTTCTATAGGGTTTGTCTTCTATAGGGTTTGTCTAGAGAGATAGATTTACTATTTCCCTATTTTGTTCATTTTTAATACATTACAGTCAATAAATTTTTTTAAAAAATTACCTTTATTCCAAGTTGAATCCTAGCATTAGATAGAGCCCAAAAATGATTGTTGCATGTTTGAGGTCTATATGGTCCAACTGGAGCTTTAGGACAAGACCCTGTCATAAAATAAATATAAAAGTAAAACCACAAGTATGTCAATGACTTCAATTTTGAGTTCATCTGCATGTGATTAAGTACCGTAGAAGTTGAGACACGTAAAAAAGTATGAGGAATTAGTGGATGGAGAGAGCCAAGCCTGGCTCTCACAGATGGGATCTTGAGAAAAGGAACTACCAACAGTCATTCAGAGGGTCAGATGAGTTATCAGTAGTTACTGTTGTGAGTTTGACAGAACCTAGAATTGTTGAGAATGAGCTTCTACTTGATTATATAAATTGAGGTGGGAACTCATCTACTGTGGGCGTTCCATCCCCTAGGTATAGGATCTTGAGAGAAGGAACTGCCAGCAGTCATTCAGTGGGTTAGATGAGTTGTGATAGTTGTTGTTAACTGTCAGCTTGACAGAACCAAGAATCATGTGGGAAATGAGCCTCTACTTGATTATATAAGTTGAGGTGGGAACTCACCTACCATGGGAGGTTCCATTCCCTAGGTATGGGATCTTGGACTATAAAAGAGTAGAGAATGTGAGTTAAGCAGTAATGTACATGCATTCGTTGCTCTCTTCTGAAAGCAGATATAATATTACTGGCTGCTTCAATCTCCTGTTGCTTTGGCTTCCCCATTCGGATTGACTACACCTTGACCTGTGAGCTAAAGCAAACTCTTATCCCTTCTNTTGCCTTAAAAAAAAAAAAAAAAGATTTATTTATTTATTACATGTAAGTACACTGTAGCTGTCTTCAGACACTCCAGAAGAGGGCATCAGATCTCGTTATGGATGGTTGTGAGCCACCATGTGGTTGCTGGGATTTGAACTCAGGACCTTTGGAAGAGCAGTCGGTGCTCTTACCCGCTGAGCCATCTCACCAGCCCCCTTCTGTTGCTTTTATCAAGGAATTTTACAGTAATGATAAAGGGAAACTAACATAGGAGGCAGGGTTAGAACCTAGGAATGTCTCCTTGGCTGGAGTACCTTCAGCTCAACAGATTCTGAACAACTTAGTTTTAGCATTAGCCCCACAGACCTGCCTGTCTTTGTTTTATCTCCCCTTACTTGCAGCAGAGCCTTCTGAGAGGAGTTGGTGTTTTTCTTGCATGATAACCATTTCAGACAAGCCCTCCCTAATGAGCCCAAGTCTTAGGTTGCCCTTCTGTGTGTATAAGAGTATCATGTAAATCAGGAGACTTGTTTCCATGCATATGGATTGTTGTAGTCATTACAATATACACATTCTAGGGGGTTTTCCTATGTCTCAGTGCTAGGGGGTGAGGGGTATGAAACATTGCAAGGATTTTACCAGTTAATGGGCAGGGTTATGGACACTGGAGCCAGGTAAATCTATGGTGGTACTCTCTGTCTTGGTAGTTGTTTTGTTATGTTTTGTTTGTCTGTTTTTATAATGAAGTAATTGTTCACTTTCTTCGCTGACTTTGAGCTATTTAAGTTTTAAAGTGCTTCAAATCAAGGATTTTTGTTACAAGATGTCATAACTGTCCCTGAGGTTGGTCAGTAAAGCTCATGGATACAGGGTTGGGAGAAAGCAGTGGTGGTTTCAGGTCAACCCATCTTGATAGCGATCCTGGGTCTCCCATCATATGCCGTGCATTGGGAAGAGGCTCCTGTGTTTTCTGAAGTCACTGACCCTGAATATGTTACCAGATGCTGCCATTATCCTTAACCTTTCGAGCCTCTTTGCATCCTCAGTTAATGAATCACCATTACCAGCAAGTGACAAGTGGCATGTCTTTCCAGCCCATTAATTCTTTATCTCCTAACTGTCCTCCTCCTAAAGGTGCTCCAAGCTAGCTTTTATCTCTCATCTGGAACGTTCTGTAGTCTCCTAAGTGCATCCTGAGATTTCCTGTATTAGACATCTCCAGCCTTGTGTTGATTTGATCAGGAGACTTGATCATGTCCGCCTGCTTTAAACCTACAGTGAGAGGATCCCGATACCTCAGCTTATCTCTACGTCTAAGAAGCCGCATGTCCTCGCCCTTCCTTATCTTTCCACACACATCCCCTTCCACTCTTCATAATCATAGTTCATACAGTGGCTCAAGCAAATGAATTTCAATGTACTCACCCCACTGTGTTGCTCTAGCTTTCGGGGATTTGCACGTGCCTTTTCTTCTCTGAGGAAGGAATTCTTTATTTTTTCAAAGCTAACTCCATGTATGTAGTTTAAAGTTAGGTGTTTTCCCCCCCTGGCAATACTTGGTGATCCATTACTCCTCTCCCAGCCCATCCTGGGGCTTTCAAAGTATCTCTTACTAATAATCACAATATGTTTATTTAAGAGATATTTTTTTTCTCCTCTTTTAACCTAAGAGGCTCTGAGTTCTGAAGGAGTAGGGGCTATGTGCCACTCATCTCTGCCACTGAGCACTGAAGTTTCAGGTAAAAGAGATGCAGCAGAGTTTAAAGTATCCCCACAGGAGTGCAGGGATGAATTCAAAACTATAAGGCTCGTCTACTCCCCTGGTCTGGGTAGGTCCCACAGAATTGGTGCCCACTCACGTTGGCTGAAGTTCTCTAGTCATCTTTTAACTATTTCTCAGCCTCTACAGTTGGCTGTGGGTTCCTCACAGAGCACCTGGCAAGGGGCAGAGATTCAGTCAGTGCTCAGTGAGTAAGATTTCATAAAGTCAGCAGGGGAAGGATTTGCATACGGAGAAAGAAAAATAAAATAAAAAAAGAATACAAACATCTCTCAGAAGAACTTTGCCTCCTGAGCTTCTTGGTATGTGACATTCGAAAGTCATGCCATTCTGGGAGCCTCTCCTCCTGTCTGGGTGTGTGTCCAATCATGTCTAGTGCTGTAATTTAGCATGATGTGGCCCATATTGGTAGTAAGAGCTATACGATTTGCTGTATTAGTTCATCCCACTGCTTCATTAAGCTCAGTGTGTTGCCTCTGGCAGTGGCTGGGCCTGAATTTTGATGTTTGGAAGAACAAAGCCCTTCACTGTAGCCCTTTAAGTCCTCAAAGGAGCTGCAAGTAAGGCTAAGTGTGTGCGCCTTCTCTGAATTTGAGGTTCTGTGTCTTTGCACATCATCAACAAATGGCCTAGAATATGGGGCTTTGTTATTTCTCTGAGTTTGCTGAGCAGATGTGTCCAGGTGTTCTGGGATCTCAGAAATATCTCCTGTAGCATGGTCAGAGGACACCTGCTGCAATCCTAAGTATGTCTATGTAGCCCATCAGGAGAGCACCACAGAGGTCAAAGGTGGCAGCAGAAAATAAAGTAATTTTAATTATCTTCACAAGGAGAGCTAGCGAAATGGCTCAGTAGTTAAGCACACTTGCTGGTCTTCCAGGAGAACCAGGTTAGGTCCCTATGAAGAGCACATACATGATGACTGATGACCATCCATAACTCTAGTTCCAGGGGAATCCAATGTCTTCTTCTGGTCTCCACAGGCACTAAGTGTGCATATGGCATTTGTGCATGTGAGCGCGCATGCACACACACATACACATACACACACACACACACACACTCTTTTAAGTGAAGTTTTAATTTTTATATAAAATTAAAAGTGAAAGAAAATCTCACTTTTTCAAAGCTTTCAAAGTGAGTTATGTGTTTGATAGAATTATTTTCCAGATGAGGAAGTCTGTGCTCCTAAGCTGAGATGTTCGGAGTGACCCAGCATGCATATGGAAAACAGTCCTCTTAAAGGTCAAGTCTAAAGTAGCCATTGCGTAGTATTTCTGCACCATACCATATACAAGTTATTCTGTTCCACTGCTTTCCAGTAGTGATTACTGAGTAAAGCCTCAGCAAGTGCTTGGGTCCCAGGGGTCTCCTTCCCGCTGTGAAGCAGTAATTTTCCATTGTTTACCTTCATGAAGAACCCATTTGTGGTCGTAGATTCTCCCCTCCAGTTTGGGGAACATCATCATTTGAGTCTTTTTACCTCCCTTGGCTGGTCAGGGAGAACTGCTCTAGGGAGAACTTGCATGCTAATTGTTAACTCAGAGGCAAGAAAAGCCACGCAGGAACTCACACATTGGACGGAGCCCAGCAGATGATGAATAGCGGACCTGAATCTTATCATGTATTTCAGGATGATGTACGGTACTGTTGGAAACTTCCTTTGACAAATGTGCACGGGAAGGGGAATTATCTCCAACAATGAAAAATGTTCTTATTATGTGATCCTAAAAAGGATCAGGACCTCTATCATTGGGAAGATGATCATCCCTATATCCCTTATTAACAGCAGCACAGAAGAGTGTGTTAAAGACATTGGACATTGTACCGGGGTGGTGATGGATAACACGAGTGTTGAAATCAGGTCGGAAGAAGGAAAGGCTGCTTGATGCTTGAAAGCAGGTCCAAAGCTTGCAACTCACTAAGGTCTCTTTTAGCCCTCGCTTCATGAGGGTCTGGGAAATACGTTTTGCCCTGTCTATCAGTATCCAATGGCTTTTAGTAAGTTCAATGTTATACTTTAACTAGTAGAAAGTCCATGATATAAGGTGGTAAGAAATAAAACAGACGTGCAAGCGATTTTGAATACTCATTTTAATTTTCTTTTCACAATTTGCACCCCTTCGTTCACCCGTATATTGAACCTGTAAAAGTCAGAGAGAATCAGCAACTCTGGTCAGAAGCTGGAAGTTGGGATTTAAACCTGAGCAGTCTGCATTCATCTCATGCTTTGTTGACCATCGTATACTCTACTGACAAACCTCCTGGGGTTCAGAGTGACGGATCAGATGATTATGTATAGAATGGTGAAGGAGCCCTAATTCAGTTCTTTACCTAGAGCAGTGCTGTCCTTTGTTTTGAAGTTGGGATATAGCATTGCCACCTACAAATTGACCTCTACTGCATTCACAGTTGTCCTAGAACATAATATACCTGTCCTGTTAGCATCAGGTGGACATTATTTGGAGGAGGTGATCCAGAAAGGTTAGTTGATTTAAAAATGTCAAAACATTAACTTCATTAAATACAAGGCTCTATGAAAATTTTAACTCCTGTTTTCTTTCTCTTCCTATTGTTTAATTGTCTTCCATTTCCCCCCACTTGTTTCCCATATCCATTTAAAATGTTTTATTAAAGCCAGGCAGAATGATGGCCCTACAAGACTGTGATCAGGTCTTGGGCTCAAGGACCTTAAAGATATGCTGTGAACGATGGAAAGCTACTAGGTAAGGCGGCAGGAGTTGCTTGTAATAAGCTGGAATCACATAGCAGGAGGAAACAACCATCCATGGGCTCCCTATGGGGTTAAGAGAGTTAGGTAAAGGTCCTTGGCAGTCAGGTATCTGTTAAACAGTTCAACGAATGCTTCATGCAAAGCTCACCATTCCACAGACATTGTCTACCTATCACTCTTAAAGCATTGACATGGGTACTGTGAACAGCAAAGTCCACCCTTTCCCCAGAGACTGACAGACCAGCACATCAGACATCTCCTTGAATGGTAACTTGTTCTCAATCTTTCAGCATTGCAGTACCTTGAAGTTAGTATATTTTATACATCTCATATCATGCACAGGGTCTGGCATATAGTGTGCATTCATTATGCATTTGTTGAACAATAGATCAGCCTTCATTATATAGGCAATTCTTTGGCCTTTGGCTTATATTTTCTTAGAATCAGCCATTTATATTCCGTTAGTTTTTCTTTAATGCTTTGAAATAATCATTGCTGTGGTTTCCCTTCCTGTTCTCAAAGCTATAGATTACAGATAGATTTTTGTATGATTTGCCAATTTAGATCAATTTTAATGGCAGCCTCAAGTGCTCTGCAGAGTGTTTGTAGCCCCAGCATTTTCTTTAGTGAACAGCTAACACTCAAGTGTATTTCCTTTGGATGCTTTTCTTTTCCTGCACACGAGTGTATGCAGAGATGCATGCAAAACATATGTAATCGAATCCTCTTCTGCATTTACCTCTGTATAAAAAAAATGTGGTTACCATTTTTAAACATGGTGAATGATGTACTATTCTTTGGTCTTTTCTCACAGGACCTTTGACCTTACCCCTGTACCAACAAGTCATTTTTCACCGGTCCATTTTGTGGTTTGCCAAACATTCCTTAAGGTGTGTAGGACATAGAACTCTTTTTAGTAGTGGATAGTTCACATTGCCTTCTGTCCTTTGAGTAGATTCAGTGAGAAATGTGTGGTGCAGCAGCGAGGATATGACTTGTTTTCCTACAAGGGGAAGAAAGCAGCTGCGGGCTGGGAGCCCCTTCGCTGGACCTAGTACTCCAGCATGGTGCTGGCATTAAGATTCACCAATGGATGCCTGGGAGACTGAGTGCTTTTTGCAGTTTAAATCTTCTAACCCCAGCTTATCAACTTTAATATGCTGTCTTGGTGCCTTGATTTTTTTTTTTTTTTTTTGGTTCATCTATTTTAATGTGATGGAATGTAAAAATTGAGCTCACTTTTGTTTCCTTACAATGACTTTAGGGGATTTTGGCTGATAACCTATCCTTCGCCTCTCGGGGATTCAAATTTTAAACACCCCAAAAGACATTTTTCTGATATCTGCCATCAAGTGATTAGTGCAACTATTTAGTTCTGGCCTTCTTCCCTCTTCTTAGTAGATTTATTTTCTCTCCTTAGAATTCTACTCTCACTCTCTCTGTCTGGGAGACTGGAGATGTCATTTAAACATTGCTTATTAGGATTCCATTATTTGCCTCATATACAGTCAGCTAAATCAAAAAGTCAGGCAGTGTTTTTAAATTGCAAATTTAAATGACAATTTATAGACCAGGTCTACTGGAAATTTTCTGTCCTTGGCATCCATCAATGCCTATGGGTGTATAGTTTTGTATTCTCCCTCCCTCCTCTCATCCTCTACCCCCCTGAATGCATATTACACCAGAAAGATCAGAATTGCTTTAAACGAAACAAAATATAGCTCTCAATTGAAAGGAACTGTGGACAAACACCCAGTCCCAGACCTTACTTAACTGCTAGTTCCATCTCTCTTCTTCCTTAACCTGGCTTAGGCCTCAAGGAGGAAGCTTGCATTTGTCACTTTATCTTAAAGTGTTTTAAAGCTATGGTTTAGAGTCATATTCATATATATACATATATACACACACACACATACACACACACATCTTTAGTGAATGCCACATACTTACACATACACACACACACATCTTTAGTGAATGACACACACACACACACACACACACACACACACACACACACACACACACACACATCTTTAGTGAATGCCAGGAAAGTATCAGCTTCAAGTACCTGGGTTAGTCTTCATAAAACAAAACAGAATGAGACAAAAAAAAAAAAAAAAAAAAAAAACCCACAAAAAAACAAAAATCAATGTGGCACTCATCTCTTCCTTGATACTTATTGAGTGTTATTCTGTTATTCACCAGATTGTATTATGTATGTTTCTCCCCTTTACGTGTGTAACATACTCATCTTGGGTGTGTATGAAAGGTCTTGAATGTCATGGGAGGTGACAGTGAGTTTCTGAGCATTGAAGATCAAGCAGGACAGAGCCTTGAAGGTCAAGCAGGACAGAGCCTTGAAGGTCAAGCAGGAGAGAGAGCCTTTTGCTCTTGCCTTGGAACACTTTGGACCACAGCAGCCCAGTTTCATTTGCAGGGGTAGAATTCAGAGTCTGTGTGGTTTCTCTGTTTCATAAAAATGACGAGTTGAAAAGTCTTCTCACTATGCCTTACTGAGTTTTAATTTTTAGCAGATTGGGTTAGAAGAGGCAGCTTTAAACCTTGAAATCATCTTCATTTATCGGTCCATTTTCTCTGGGATCAGAGTAGATTGGCAAAGCATTATGATCTTCCATTTCAGAGTTGAAGGATTATCCATCCTGATGGATGAAATCATCTCTGAAATCCTTCTGGAGCTGGTTGAGGCATTGGTCCATTTCAGAAAATGCCTGAGTTCCCAACAACCTTAGAAATGAAAATTAACGGGATAAAGTTTGCATCCTGAAGACCTGCATTTAAAGGGCGAGCCCACTGCATCTATTGTATCAGCCTTTCCCACCTAGGGCAAGAGGTAGAGTGTCCTCTCTGCTTGGTTTCTACTCAGCAGCCTCCAGTGCCAAAGGCAGAGGGACAGATTTTGTTCGGACATAGGAAATAAAGTCATGTGGAGCTGGGCAGCCTTTCTCAGGCTGATGGGAAAAAGTGGAGAGGGTGTCTTTAGCTCACAAGGTAGGTTTGCTCTGGGTGAAGAAGGAAGGAAGAAAGGAAGGAAGGAGGGAGAGAGGGAGGAATGAGGGAGGGAGTAACGGAAGGAGAGAGGAAAGGGAGAGGAAGTTAGGTTGGGTTATACACTTGAAAGGCTTAAGTGCCCTGCTAAGGAAATTTCAGCAAGACCATTGGTGAGTCTCTGAGCCAAACTCGCTCTTCATCCTAATTGGTCCTTCAGTGGCCAGAAATGGTTGGTCCCTGGGAAATGGAGTGCTGGAGCAGCTGTGCAGGTAGACATCTAGGGGGAGCGCTTGTGCCACTTAGTCAGTGCTTCCTGTGTGGTTGGAGAGTTGTAGGGTGCATGCTCATGGGCCACATTGCAACGAAAGGAGTCATTCGCACTATATGCACATACTAGAAATTTTTTGAGGCACCCTTTCACATCTCCATCTTCCTCCTACCCCAGACAGACTAACTAGATAGATTGCTCTCCACAAGACACCCATGGCTCAGAGGCAAAGGTGGGCAAATGGGTGTCAAGTATGCTGCTGGTAGAAATTGGGTTACTAACTTCTCTGTCAAGTTGTTCCAGTAATTCCTAGAACACGTTAACCTTTCTTGGTCTACAAGGACTGGAGAATAAAACAGAGGGAGAGAAAGCAGTTACTACTTATTATCCAAGGAGAAAGCCGAGTGTCATCCCTATACCATTCCCAAGGAAGACCATTTAAAGGCTAGGTAGGCAGCATGGTATTCTAAGGATTGGTGTGTAGCTGGAGAGCTGAGCTGAAGTCCAGTTAGAGGAGCAGTTGACAGCATTTATGCTTTAGTTCTCTGCTCTGCTGTGCTCATTCCTATATCTGCCTCCATGGTTCTTCCCTGACCCTTGCCTGCACAGCCCAAAGCTGCCACAGAGTAGGTACCCAGCAAATGTTTACAGAACAGACAGTCATCCAGATGGGATAATGGTAGCCCTAGGCAGTGAGAAGTACTTCCTGGTGGCAATAGGAAGCAGTCATCCTGCCCCAAAGCAATTGTTTTTCCCCTTCAAAGTGTAGTAGGCCCAAGTGAGATCCCACGGTGGCTTTCATGTACGCTCATGTGATACATTCTTTGATCCCAACCTCCTGTTGGGTTTGAATCTTCGGGAGCTACAGCAGCTTCCCACTTAATAGCTATCCAGTGCCCAGTAAGTTAATGCAAATTAGCTTAGCAAAGATGAAAATGTTGGGGACTTAATGAGCTGAGCCAGCACCTGTTCATTCAGCACCAGGGTGACATCTTTTGAGCTGCTTAAGCTAAAGATGGTATCAGACTCCTGCCTCCTGGGAATGGCTTGCTAAGGCGTTTTCCATCATCTTTCACAGACTTATAGTTAATTTCCTTTGGATAGCTGATGTGAAGATTCTTGGATAAAAGACTTTGGAAGTTTCATAAATAAAGACACACCCCTGTGTCCCCTACTGCCCACATTGCCTCAGACCCTGCAGATCCAAAAGATGCTCTGAGTGGTAGAGATGGCATATGTGTGTCATTCCAATGGGCTGCGTGTGAGTCTTCATCTTTGCATGGAGGAGCTTGGTGCTGGGGCCACATAGACTGCCTGGTGCTCATAGTGATGCAGGGTACTACAAAGCCACATGGGGGGGTGGGGCTCAGTTGAGGATCCCGGTGTGCTCTCCAGCAGGGCCTGGCACAGCTTGGATGTCTTGTCAGTATTTGGCAGATGAATGAGTGAACCTGTGATGTCCCGGCCTGTCGTGTGCTAGCAGAAGATGACCCAGCCTCCAGCGTTGCTTCTGTATTTCTGAACATGTTGATAAAGATGGGTAATTTCTCTCACCTTTCTGACTCTGGTCCTTTAAACTATGATCTGATGCATTTATTGCATGGTTATATATAAGCACACAGCAAACATTCTAATAACTTGCATTAATAATGAAAAAGTAAGTTGTTTGATCCACCTCAATTGTCTTATTGATAAGATGGAACCTGTTCCATTTATATCCAAGGTTCTCACTCAGAACATGTGAATGTCTGGCTCAGGGCTCAGGAAGAGGTAGATGATGTCATCACTATTGGATGACTTTTAAGGCGCAGGCTATGCCCACCAAGCAACACTGAGAGTGCACGCAGGAGAAAGGGCTGTGTCAGGCATTCCCCCCCACACACACACAGTGTCTTTCCCCCTCCCCCTCCCCCTCCTTCCTCCTTCCTCCTCCTCCTCCTTGTCATCGTCGTCGTCGTCGTCGTC
>NC_034595.1:55356742-55370655 GCF_900095145.1 Mus pahari
CTTCTTCTTCTTCTTCTTCGTCTTCTTCTTCTTCTTCTTCTTCTTCTTCTTCTTCTTCTTCTTCTTCGTCTTCTTCTTCTTCTTCGTCTTCTTCTTCTTCTTCTTCTTCGTCTTCTTCTTCTTCTTCTTCTTCGTCGTCTTCATTCTCCCTGAAAAGACTTGGAAGTTTTTAGAGAGACCTTGGGCTACATTATCAGACTTTCACAGAAATCGATTTGCATAATTCTCATGACTTAAAGCCAAGTCCACTTTACAAAAAAATAAAATACAAAAACAAACCAACCAAACCCTCCCACATCCACCAAAAGAATACCCTTTAATCCTTTGTTCTTGTCTCAGTAAGAAGAATGATCTTATGCAGCCTGTCACCATATGCGGTTTATAGAGAGTGTCTAGGTAGTAACCTTCCTCTAAGTGCAGACCCAGTTCTCCTTACCCTGATCACCTCTGAACCTCCAGACCATGATCTCCTCAAAACTGAAAGAGTTGGTCATCTCAAGATGAGAGGATGAAGGTAATATTCCAGAAGGAGCGATGGCAAGGGTTGTTTATAGTCTGTGTTGTGACATGGATAAAAACTGTTCATGTGCTCAGGATAACCAGAGCCCCCCCCCCTAACACACCTTTGTAGCACCTCCCAAAGAACACAGCACCCCATTACATGTGGTCCTTCCTCTCTTGTCAGACTGAGCCAAGCAAAAGACAAAAGCTCCCTTGCTCTTTAAAAACCAGTACAAGGTGTAGCCATCTCCCGGAAGCACAGGGGGAGTGGTCATGCCTTGAAGCTGTTTCTGATAGGCTTTCTGTGGCAGCAAGGGGAGGCTAAGAAATGGAGTAGGCTAGGAAAGCCTGCCACGTGGCTTTATTTTCAGATTCCCTTTTCGCCCATGAAAGCTGGGAGGACAAGGGAACACATAAGCAGTAGCTCTTTATGCCCTTCTAAGGACAGCCTCCGGTGTCTCCTCTGATAGGAGGTCATGGTGGTGAACGGAAGGCAGGACAAAGGGAGAAACCTGTTCCCTCTCCTTATTCTGCCAGCCGCTGATCCTCTCCTGTCATGCTTCCCTGACAGAGAGAGAGCTCCTTTGGCCCAGCATAGGTCCAGCCATCCCCCAGGCCCATCCCTTGGCCTGGCTCTGGTCAGACCACCCACTCCTTTTGTTGGTCTAATCCCCCTGCTAGTGGCCACCTCTTGCTCTCACTAATCCTTGAATGGCTTCCTCCTTCCCTGGCTTTTAGCTTTTTCAATGCCACTGTGAATGTTCTCTGCTTTAAATTCCCTCTGAATAACTGACCAGGGCTCATTTTGCCTGACTGGATCTCCGTGGGTGGATGCTCAGTGGTTGAAACCTGGCTCTATGGTATCTGTGAACTAGAACCTTGGAGAGACTCCTTAACATCCAGAACCCCATATCTCTGCCCCCAACCCCCAAATCAGGATTTGGAATTAGACTAGGTGTGTAGAACCCATCAGAGGGCTCAGTGCACAGTAGGTATAGGAGTTCTGGCTCCTGTTTGATTACGTTCAGAAAGCCATTTCTTTCCTTACTTTTTTGCCTCCTGGCTAGTTGCCACACACTTACACTTGAGGAAGTAAGTGAACTTAACACACTGTTTCTCCACACTATGGTTTGGATAAGTTGAAAGGCTCTGTCAACATCATCCCCACACTCCTCATCAGAGGGTAGCATGAGTTTCCTCGTGGTGTTCTACCAGTATTCTCTCTACTGAAATGCCTGTGGAATCTTCATTGCCATAACTTTCACAACTAAGAAATGTCATCGCTGACCCTGGGATGTGCACCCTGTATGGCTGTCATCACCCACTTCCTTCTGTTTCTCAGTAGCTTCAATAGGTTGTTTTTGCTGTTGTTGTTTGTTTGTTTTTGTTGGGTTTTATTTTTGGAGGGTGATAATTTTGGTCTGTGCTTTCTCTGCCATTGTTTCTTCTCTCCTCCTTCCCCAGGGTGGTTGCCCAGAGCTGAATCCTTGGCCACGTCTCTGATCGTGGCTCACTCTGGGTGAACGCAGATGGTTCCCTCTGCCATGGTTCCTGGAGCCAGATGCTGTTGCTTAGGGGCAGGAATCATAAGGTTTCATTAGTCACACTTGCTAAAAGTACAAACCCTCTAGTGGGCTTGTCGAACATGGAGAAATCCCGGTGTGTAAATATTTATGGATTAGGAATCAAATATTAAATATTTACCTCAGCTTTGTGGAATTATAAATGATTTAATAAACCCTGTTGGGAGTTGGAATGGTGGTGGTTAAAACCCACTCTTATGTTTAATTGTTTCCCATCCCCTACTCTCCACCATGCAGTGAGGGGAGCTTGGGATGCTGGTGGAAAGGCAGCATTTGGATTTTAAGTTTGGATCTGCTTGGTATTTCTAATGTGTCCTCTGGGCTACGTGATGCGTGCCTCAGAGAGGGACTCTTACAAGGCATCTCAGCCCCATAGTAGTCATCACCATTGTGTGTCATGATCACCTGAAGCTGCTTTGAAAAACTCAGAGGGAGGTACATATCAGCCTGTGTCAGAAACTTGGACACATGCAGGATGCTAGAAGGTCCCCTACAAAGGCTGCCCTGGGAGGCCCAAGGCTGTGGGGACAAGAGGCACCCAGGTCTAAGTCTCATCTTTGTTATTGAATAGCTACATACCTTGGAGAAAATGCTTCCTAGCACAGTATTTATCTCCTACGGCCACTGTAACAAATGACCCCAGGCTTGTCCACTCAGAATGACATGGATCTAGAGGCTTGAAGGTATTGGCAAGGTTGTACTCCAGGTGGCAGCTCTGTAGAATCTGCCCTTGCCTTCTTCAGACTATGGTGACCACTGCCTGTCCTTAGCTTTGAACTCTGTCTTTAGCTAGTCTTTCCCCCTGTGTCTCTTAGGGTATACTTGACATTGGATTTCAGGCCTACCTGAATAGGAGAGAATGGTCCCAAGATCCATATTTTAATTGCGGCTATACAGTTTTTTTCTTTTTCCAATGTGGATTTTCAATATCTTTCTTGGGCTATTATTTAGCCTATACACTGTTTAAAGGGCTAATAATGTCTTTCATTGACCCCAGATTGGGTTACTGGACAGTTGAACCATATATTTATTTAGACGGTGGGTATTTTGTGCTCTTGTGGAGGTTGGCAGTTAAGAGAATGCCCCTAGGCATCCTGGCAAGGGGCCTTTCACTTAATGGTGGCTTCTTCTATTACAATTCACAAAGTATGGTTCATGTTACATGCCCATGGTCCTGCAGATATAAAATATGTCACTTTCCTAAGACACTGGGCATGGGCATGGGCAACACAACCATTATAGTCCCTTGTGATAAGCAACTTTGTAAGGGTAATTGACAGATGCAGCTGGGTGATCAGAGAAGACTTCCCAAGGGAATGATGTGGGTACTACTTATGCAGATCAATGGGTGAGGCCCTCTCTTTTCCCTCTGACTCTTGGTCACCTGCAGACAAGGAAGGATGAAGGGACAGAGTTGGAAGAATGGGACTTCCTATGGAAATGACTACCAGGATCAGCTTCAGAGAGGTGCAGCTCAACTTTAATTAGGGTAAATCAAGGGCTATATAGCTTTTGGGGAATCGGGTGGGGTGAATACATAGCAGCTTCTTTTAGCTTACATATCATTTGCTTGGAGAGACATGCCAGAAATTACAGGTGCTTGTCGGGCAGGTTCTTATTAGTTGAAGGGAAGTTGAACCTGTAATCTCACCAGGGAGAAGCCCTGCAAGGAGCTCAAGAGAGCCTTCTAGACAATGGTAGTCTTTGACCCAACAGATGGAAACAAAGGGAAGGTGGATCTCATGTCTCCTGAGAAGCCCCAGGCATTGAATGTTTGGGTATTAGGTATTTCTTGGAGATAGGAGGAAATTAGGTATGTTGAAACATGGAGTTCTGGAAGCAGGGCTGTGGAGGTGAGGCAGCCACAGAAAACAAAGCCAGATACCATGTGATGCTCGAAAGAGAAACTAGGAATCCCATCTCACAGGGGATGAAAGAGAAAATAGTTTAACCACAACATGTGCCTGGTTATTGAAGAGTTCAGATCCTTGCCACCTCACCCTGTGGCAGCATGGAGACACCACTTCATGTCTTCCTTCAATTGCTTGCAATGTTTTAATCCTGCATTTTTATTCCCTCTGTATTTATCGGGAGACCCTCAGTCCAGGACCTCCGTTCTAGGGAGTGCCTCTGGGCTGCCTTAGACTTGGCCCTTGATAGCCTTCTTTCAATGAGTTTTACTGTTGTGGGAATTGGGGCACCAAGCAACAGAGCTGGATGGAATTCTTTCTGAAGTCTTCTCTGACCCCTGTGCTCCTGAATTGAGTCTGTTTACATAAGAAGGTAACATTTGCTTTGGGGGGGGTCAAAGTGTACACATACCATGTGGGGCCTATTGCTACTGATTTCTCTGGAGACTGGGGACTAGTTACACCGCCGATCGCTTACCGGCTGTCACATGCTTTCTTATTGGTTTACATGTATAGATCCAGTTATGTTTACCATCTACACAAGCGCTGGACTCTCAATAATTCATAGAAATGTCGTTTGAAATTAATCTACAGTGAGAACTCAGACTTGACTAAAGCCAAACTGCCGTGCTCAGGAATGTCTTTGTTAACTGACAGCATCCATCTTGGGTTTCTTTATTTTTTTTCTTTCTCGTGTCTCATCAGTTCCGAATTCTCCTGTAAGAAGAGCCAGATTGAGGAAATCATTAATCTCTGACAATTGTGTAGATATAATTAAAGATAGATGATTATAAAAATACCTGCTATCTCAAATTACTTCCTAGAGGAACAAGGAGTGGGGACAGAGAGTGTTCTATTTAAAATGTCAGATACAGGCACATTAGCTTGAGTAGTCAAAGCACTGTGTGCCTGTCAGTCATGAAAACTGACAATTAGCTCCATAAATAGATTTTACAGGCTGTCATACAAGAACGTACATCCCGCACCGCTGAGGTGCATGGAAATGAGAACTGTATTGACTGTGCTGACTCACAGGAGGCTAGAAGGCAGAGGAAGCAGGGGATGAGCTCTTTGGAGCACTTATGTGGTTCCTGGAGGCCTTGGGAATGGCTCACAAGGAGAAGGAAGCCCACTGGTTTCCTCCACTACCCTTCCACTAGCTCTGCCATTAACTGTTCGTATGAACTCTGGCCACTCTCCTGTCTCCCCGATCTATTTTATTTTATCTAAAATGAAATTAATGCACGAGTGTCATGTTCTTCTGGTGGTTGTTCTGGAGAAGCCAATGGAGCTAGAGGAAAACTTGGCAACTGAAAGAGGAAATACACGTAGGTTAGCAGTTGACTTTCTGTTACCAAGGTGGCTTGTGGATAGTGACAGCCAGCTGGTTCTATAGGTACCAAGTGGCTGGTCAGAAGGCATGCAAAGTC
This sequence comes from Mus pahari, assembly GCF_900095145.1. NCBI lineage: Eukaryota > Metazoa > Chordata > Mammalia > Rodentia > Muridae > Mus > Mus pahari. Next base: position 55,362,167 of record NC_034595.1, read on the forward strand.
TGAGGCCTCAAAATGTCAGAGAAATGACAAACTGAAGCTGAGCTTTCTTTCATCCAGTGAGAATGAATGCCCAGAAAGAGAGGGTTAAGGGATGGGGATGTCTGTAGATCTCCTTCCAGGATCTGGCCTCCGTCCTGTCCTTCCTCTAAGAGCTCAATCTTGTTTAAAATACATGACACCTGTGCCCCTAAGATTCCCTGTCCACAGAATGGGGCAGATGATTTTATAATCACGTTCTCTTCAAGGCTGAAATAGCAAGAGCATCTAATACCAGGGATATGCATAAGGAAATTGCGGTGCCACTGTGAAGCTCGTGATTGGAAAATATGACCATTGTCAGATGGGGAAGGGGACAGAAGCAGGTCAGAAGCAGCGCCCATCCCCTCCCCCATCCTCCGTGCTCAGAGAGCAGCACAGTTTTCACTCACGATGTATTTCATTGGCTAGCTGTATTTCATCACAGAGTGGGGTTCTACTCAAGCAGGGAGGTTTTGTCTTTTGTTTATTAAAGTGTCCATGCATCTAGAATCCTTTCAGTTGAGACACATCGATAAAACGAAAGACAATAAATGTCTTGTGTGTTGAGTTGGTTCTATTTTAGGTAGTATAATGAGGATTACAGATAGCAGGAAGTACAGAAAAGAAAAATTGAAGCTTTTTTATTTTTCTTCAGTATTCTGTTGGCTTGGGAAAGTAAGGTAAAAAAATTACCAAATACAGTATATACCATATGCAAAAGACACACACACACACACACACACACACACACACACTCACACATACACACTAGAGCCAGGGAGCATTGGAGGTGTTCTCCCAGGCTAAGAACTCTGTTTCAGAGGTTTCAGAGGTTGTGAGTCTGCTTCCTGATACTACAGTCGGCTAATTGCTGCTGCAGTCTTCATAAAGAAGCATCAGCAGTGTGCAGGCAGAAACACGGGGGCATGCTCCCATCTTCAGCAGTGCAAAGAATTCTCTTAGTCTTTTAGAGACCTGGATTCCAGCCAAATTGGGGTGCCCGAAGCAGGTGTAGGGGGCTCTATTAAGCATTTTAAGAAAGGAACTCTCACAGAGAATAAAAGCACACCTGAGAAAATAAATGGTTGCCGTCTTATGGAGGGGGGGGCACTAAAACCCAAAGTGCAATGTACCCAACTGTATAGGCTCCTCAAGGGCACGTCACAATAAAGTGTGTCTTGCCATCAGCTGAGCATACCATTTTGGTGGCTCTCAAGTTATATTTCCAAAGGTTGCTAAGAAACCCTTTCCTTTCCGCTTCTGTCCTTTTCTTTTACTCTCCCCACTGATAAGTGTGGCTGTAGTATTGTTTCAGAGATGCCTTGGATGGGATTTTAATCTGATAAGATAAAAAAAACAGGAGTCCCTAGATTTGAACAAAGGCCTTAGCACATGTCCTTGCTCTGTAAGCTGGGTTTCTGGTGTGAGTCTTAGCAAATTGCAGGCTTATATGTGGGCAGAGAGAGAAGCCTTAAATAGTTATGAATTTTGCTGGAGTTTTCTTTCTTTCCTGCTGGCTTGAGGCTTTAAGGCTTTTCTTTCTTCTCTCATCTCAATAATTCCTTTTGTCTTTTTGAAATGAGGTGAAAACGAGGGTGCTTGAGAAGGATCCAGGCTCTCTTGCCTCAATCTTGGGTTAACTCCAGAGTTAGGATGCCGGGAGCTACCAGCCGCATAGAGCTTCCTCTGAGTTGGTGGCTCCAGGTCTTTGTCTCAAAAACTCAAAGGGTGAAGTTTATAGACCACGGAAGGGTTAGTTTCCATATGATTTATCAGAGGGTTGTAAGTAGGAGCTTGGGAGAAAGCAAGCAAGGAGAGCCCCTTAGATCAGGAGTGGGCCCAGAGATGGGGTACCATAGAACTGTCAGTTTAGAGACTATATATAGGACTCCCAGCAGAAATTGGGGTAGTAAGTTATGCACTGGGAGGAAAGCAGGTCAATCCAGTTGGCCTGTCTCTCCTGTCCAGGTGCCTTTCTGTTTTGGCTGCATCTACACCTTCTGCTTCCAGAGAATAGTGGTCATTTAACATTTTATGAAAGCAGAAGAAAGAATGGGAAACAAGACCAGGGACCAGTGCCCCTCAAAATCTTTTAGGCATTCCTGGCTTCTGGTACAAACAGGATTCCTATTAGAACCAAGGATTTCTGGCTTCTGGGCAAGGACATAAACCAGAACTACTGTTTCTGTGCTCTCTGCCCTAAAATGCCTGACCAATTTCTGCTTCCTGTCCCCATCATTTCTGTGCTGCCTCACATTTGGCATGGGGCAAATGAATTTGAATCCAGACTCCACCATCAAATGTGACCTTGAGTAAGTCATCCAAGCCCATTAGAGTCCCAGTTTCCTCAGGTGAAACCATCGCCAAAATGTCACAGATGATACAGCCAACGCAGTGACAATTGCTGGCATAGGAGCTGGCTTTCTGTCAATGGTATCCAGCCCACCCACCATTTTTTAGTTTCTGTGGAGTTCCAGTCCAACTGCAGCTCTTCCGGTCACTTTGCACTGACAAAAGAGTTCTTCTCCCAGCTTCTCACTGACTTCATCCCTGACATACCTAGCATGGTACTTCTACTATCCCATTATCACTATCACCATCACCATGGAAACCATCTCTAGTTCTGTTGAGAAGCTTTGACTAGGTGATGAAGCATTTTATGTATACAGTTTCATTTGTCACACAAAATTGAGTGAAAATGTATTATCTCATACTGCACTTGATGGAATATAGACCCGAAGGTGTTCCAGTGACCTTAGGAGACACTCATATGATGCTCCCTAGTCACTCCGTCCTTGAGCTTCTTGGGGGAGAAGACTTACAGAAGCCCACCTTATAGCTAGTGCACTAGGCCAGCTCATGAGTTCTGCTTGACTTACCACACCTGGCTCAAGTGTGCTGTCTCTGAGGTGGCATGGAAAGGTGTCATCATGTGTCTTCAGTCTTGGGACTGGGAGCCATCTTCCCAGGATCTGAAAGCGTTTTCCAAAGGGTCTTTCCTTTTAGAATCTGGATGTGAGCAGAGATGGGAGGGTGGTGTGCTGGGGAAGGGTCTTCTATTGGGGCTACTTCAACCGCAAAAGAACTCTGCTTTCTCTAGGTCACATTTCTTATTTTAAGTTCTTATTTAAGTTCAAAGGCTAGTCCAGCCCCAGCAGGGTAGACGGGATGCAAATAAGTCTCTTACACATGCAAATGTTTTCCCTAAAAAGAGTCCTGGTGGACAGCAGAAAGGAAGTAAGATGAAAACTACTGACAACTTAAAGAAAGAGGAGGTGGAGGAAGAGGGGGAGAAGAGAAGGAGGGGGAGGGGGAGGGGGAGGAAGCAGCAGGAGCAAAAGAAAAATCCCTATGGGGGTCTTGCCTGCTAATTATCAATGCTTTCCTGTTTAGGGGCCTGACTACAAACTTGTTCTAACATGTGGGCTTGGTAATTTGTCTATCTTTATCATCTTTGTGGGTAGCTCTGGGGATGACATCTAGGGCTGAAGCTTAGTCCTAGGGTCCTGAAGTTTTGATCCAGAGTATTAATCATAGCACTCAAGGTTGATAAGAGAATTTCTGTGACAAGCAGTCTTCCCTTTGCTTTGCCCTTTGGTCGCTTGTGATGTGATTCCAGCCCAAAAGGCCTGCTTCAGAGGTGGCTTTTGCGACTTGAAGTAAGTAGTTTCATCTGCCTAGGCCTCAGCGGCCTCACTGGTGCAACTGGAATACCGGTGCCCATGTTCCTTTTCTATTTCCCTCACTTGTGGTCCGGGATGCCACCTGTCTGAAGGTCCTGCCTCCCTCCCCTAATACGTGGCTAGAAGTCCTCACTGGACTCTCATTTTCCTTAAACTCAGCTACATTCTGTAGGGACGGTGACTTGGCCTGGTTTATTTTCAGTGTCCGGTGCAGGTAGAATAGAGCTGAGCATGAAGAATCATTGACTATCATTCTCTCCGTCTTTACATACAGGGGAGCAGTGATAGGTAGCATTTTCACTGCATATGTCACTTGGAGAAGTGGTTTTTGAATGTTTACTAAGTATGTGACAGATGTGGTATGATTGCTGTTTTGCAGACAGACCCTTGACAATGCTTCTGTGGAAGTACTTTTCATGACATCTCATACTTCATTTACTGCTAGCCATTAGGTGACTTGAGACCTCATGTGTGAGGCACTGAAAAGGGTGCTTTTGTAGTTTCCTTTGTGGAAGCAGGCTTTTTCCCCCCCTCTCAAAATAGGCACTCAAATGACAAGTTCTAGATTCTTCTGATGCACCAAAATAGACATAATCATCACCTTCATGGCGTTCACAATCACCGGTGGGAACTGTGTCAGAGGCTTTGGTGAATGAATTCATCCTTCATACCAGAGCAGAAGAAGACACAGGTTCGCTTACTATAGTGGGAAGGCCACAGTGTCATGGCATCTCCTAAGACTCTGAACCAGCAGTGCTCGTTGTTGCCACTATAGAGTAGTCCTCATGTGGGCAGTGTGTACCTTTATGTACACAACTTGATGCTTTCTAATCTGAAACAAATCCTGACTGGAGGATTTCAGTTGTAGGCAAAGTGACATAGGGCAGTGACATTAGGGTACGGACTGTTATCAGCTCTGAGGCAGTCTGGCCAGAGACAGAGTCCTGGTCTCCAGTGGTCTGAATGTGTACACACACACACACACACACACACACACACACAGAGAGAGAGAGAGAGAGAGAGAGAGAGAGAGAGAGAGAGAGAGAGAGAGAGGAGACGCTGAAATAAGCACTTTTCTTGTTACTTTTATAAACTATTGTCAATCCCTGCTGTGCAGGTGGGGTTAGAGGGTAAAGAGAGAAACTGCTCTGTAACTGCCACCATCATTGTATGAAACAAATGCTGTTTAGTCATTAGGTAGATAAGGGGACTATATAGGTATAGCAGAAAAAATATGTCAGACTCCAAAGTTCATTTTCAAGTATGAAAACGTAACTCCTCTCTGAGTTGTTTCTTACAAATCCTAAGTAGAAGACAGGGCTGCTCCTAAAGCCTGGTGGCTGGCTTATATGCATGAACTGAGAGGGTTGGAGACTTTAGTCATAAATGTTGCGGTTATTAAGTGCTTATTTTGGACTAGTCACTGGTACATGCATGCCTTTTCAGTAATTTAATTGGCTCAAAATGCAATGTGATGAGGCCTGGAGATATGGCTCTGTTGGTTAAGTGCTTGCCGTGCAGGCAGAAGGGCATGTCCTCAGTCCTTAGTACCTACATTCAAAAACAAAACGAAACAAAACAACAACAAAAACAGTGGTGCTTATAATATCAGTGCTAGTGACGTGGAGCCAGGCAAGTCTTTGGGGCTTGCTGACCAGACAGGCTATGCTATTTTATAAGTGCTAGGTCAATGAGACATCCCCAAAAGGTGGACAGTACCTGAAGAGTGACCCTGTTACTCTCTGACCCCTCTGTACGTGCCACATACATGTGCAGGTACACCAATACACATGTGTTTCCTCATGATCACACAGAAACCAAGAAGTAATCATCTGATGGCTGTTACCATTAAATGGGGGAGAACCTGAGGCATAGAGAAATTAATCTAAGTTGTCTAACAGGATGGCAGAGCCAGCATGGGAGCCCAGGCGGCTCTTCCCAGGCTCTGACAACTTAAACATAATTCCATTCTGCAGAGAAACCAGATGATTACAGGCCTGAGCGCAGTTTGGTTCAGCTGAACCGAAGCAATGGGAGTGGATGCATGGTGAAGTCCTTTGAGTGTGGAGTAAACCCATGTTGCGACCTCAGGTGTATGCCCAGACATCTTTTGGCCTGTCTGTACTATGGTAGGTTTGCGCTAGAAAATCTGTTGAAGACCTTTTTTTCTGTGCTCTGTAGCCCCAGGGTCTGTGAGTTTCAGCCGATGGCATTGACAGGTGACACTCAGTCTTTGCTTCAGATCCTGGGCTTTGACTCAGAGTGACATAAGCTTGAGTTGTGGCTCTGCGCTTTACTAGACATTCTGAGCGCTTGAATAACTAGGTAAAGTCGGAACACACGCATCTTCAGTTTTATCATGGATTAAGCGGGTGTGTCTGGAGATCATCTACAGAGTGATTCTAAAGAGTCAGTGAGTCCATGCATGCAGAAGACGAGCTCACTCGCCAGGAGCCCGCAAGCATCCCGCACTACCCCCCTCTACTGTTAAGCAGACTCTGGATCATGGATATCCATTGATGCTCACCTTAGGAGAGGAGGGGGGGAATGCATCATCTTCATCACCCCCTGTCTGAGCTTTGGCATGTTGTTGGCCTCTGGGTGAGTTTGTGGGATGAAGGGTTGAAGGGTTGTATGCAGAGCAAGTGGGTGAGCCTGATGCCTGGCAGAGTGATCAATATGACTGGGATTCTTACTGACATAGCATTCTGGAAGCCTTGGCAGGATTTCAATCCTAAACTCACAGTTGGAATCAGGAAGAAATTTGCAAAAAAAAAAAAAAAAAAAGAACAGGATGTGTGAGAGAAGACAACTCCATCATCTGGAGAGCAGCTTAGACTATGAGAGCCCACAATTATTTCTATCTGTTCTCATTCATTTGGAGCTGTGGTATCCACAGCAGCAAACAGCAGAAGTGGGCAGTTCCCTCTGTACTGTTGCTCTCCGTTCCATCATGGCCTACGCAATGCCCACCTTATGCCTCTTCCCCTGGGCTCCGCTCTGAGCGCCTGCCCTCCGTTCCATCATGGCCTACGCAATGCCCACCTTATGCCTCTTCCCCTGGGCTCCGCTCTGAGCGCCTGCCCTCCATTACATCATGGCCTACGCAATGCCCACCTTATGCCTCTTCCCCTGGGCTCTGCTCTGAGTGCCTGCCCTCAGTTCCATCATGGCCTACGCAATGCCCACCGTATGCCTCTTCCCCTGGGCTCCGCTCTGAGCGCCTGCCCTCCGTTCCTCTTCCCCTGGGCTCCGCTCTGAGCGCCTGCTCTCCATTCCATCATGGCCTACACAATGCCCACTGTATGCCTCTCCCCCTGGGCTCCTCTCTGAGCACCTTTGTTCTGTTCTGTTGTCTCGTACTGCCTCCCTGCTTCTGCTTACTAGGAGCCAGAAAAGCCTCAAGCCTTCTAGATCCTTCTTCACCTCTCATCCCATAGGTCTCTGCTATTTCCTTCACCTATGCTCTGCCTCCCCTCTAAGCTGTGAGGCCTCTGAGAACCTGCCCTCTCCTTCCCCAGCTGCCCCCTTCTTATAGTTGGCTGAATATTCAATGAATCCAAAGAGGTCAGATAGTGGCCTGGGGGCAGCCAAGACCTCATCCAGGCAAGGAGAGGATTGAAAGGTAGACTGGGGGCACGGCACAGGGAGCCTTGCTGTTCCTATTTCACAGCAGCTGCCTGGGTAGCATGATCCAGATGCAATGATCTATGCAGTGTTTCTCTCCAAGGTGCTTAATCAAACCCATCTCGTTAATCCTCACGGAAAAAAAAAAAAAAATCTTCCAAGGAGGCAAGAAGGCAGAATTCATCTTTCTGTAGCATGAGAAAATGAGACATCAAAGGTGCTGAACCCACACATTTGGATTGACACACTTAACTCTCTGGCTCCTGGGGATAGAGACACAGAACTCACTCCCCCCCCCCCCGCAGGGCTGGGCGGTACTCACATCCTCACCATGACATCCTCCCCACGTGGACCCCCCTCCCCACTCTGTCTATTTATGACCCCCTCCCCATCACATCCAGGTTCACAGATGATTTTAGAAGTGAGGGACGAGCAAATCCTGTCGAACAATTTAACCAGATTCAAAAGGATTGGGATCATTTGCGTAATTGGGCTAGCAGATGGTAAATGTAGTTCAAAGTACAAAAATGTAGAATAATTACAAGGGGAGAAAGTAACAGAGCTTGTGGATGAGGAAAGCCATTTGGGAGAAAAGCTCATTGAAGCCATCATGTCAGTGCTGAAGAGAAGGACAAACAGCTTTGGGGAGCAGAGGAGAGAGAGTTTACAGAGAGCAGCCTGCAGAGGAGGAGCCCTGAAGAAGGCAGGAGAGAGAGAGAGAGAGAGAGAGAGAGAGAGAGAGAGAGAGAGAGAGAGAGAGAGAGAGAGAGAGAGAGAGAGCGAGCGCTTGCTTCTTCTCTGCAGCGAGAAAGGAAATGGACGTGGTGGGAGGGTCTCTGAGAGGATGACAGAGTGGGGAGCATCCCTGGAAGGCTGCCAGGGTGGAGAGGTTCCCTGGTAAGATAGTGGGGTGCGACAGGTGGGGGGGGCAGGTCCTTGGGAGGGTGGTGGGGTGGAGACCGTCCTTAGGAGAGTAGTAGAGAGGGAGAGGTCTCTGGGAAGATGGAGTGGGGTTTGAAAGGGCCCCTGAGATGGGGTCAGAAGGTTCCCAGGGAGGAGGTGGGGAGGAAGAGTTCCTGTGAAGGTGGTGAGGTGATAGGATCAGGGAAGGTCACTGGTAGTCTGGTGAGGTGGGAGGCTCCCTGGGAAGATGGTGGGATG
>NC_034595.1:55370797-55397085 GCF_900095145.1 Mus pahari
GGGGGGGGTAGAGGGGTAAAAACAGCTCCTTGGAGGATGGAGGGTTGGGGTCTCTGGGGGGATGGTGCTGTAAGTGGTAGGAAGAGTCCCAGGGAGGGGCCTGGGATGGGGAGGTTCCCCAGGAGGTGGGTGGAGAGGATTATGGGATGGGACTAGGGAGGACTCTGGTCACATTAAGAAATTTGGGCTGAGAAATGATCAAGAAATACCTACAGAAACAGATGCCTCCTCGAGCCCTTAGTGTGAAGAAAGTACTCTTGACACTTTATTTCTCCTCAGCAGGAGTGATTTCAGTCTTCTGGTGTCACGGACCTCGAGAAAACTAGAGAAATGACTAGAGGTAGAAAGGGCACGAGACCTGTGCACAGAGATCTGAATCAAGTCCATGCCTTGGTCATAGTTTCTGCATCTCTAACGTGGAACGGTTAACACAGGACTGATAAAGGTTCCTGAGCTGCTGTCAAAGTGATGTTTGTAGCTTGTGCACCATGGATACATGAAACCGTGGTTAGACTTCCTTTTGAGCTTTTCATCAGGCTGCATAGAGTCAGTACTCTGAACTTGAGACTCCCTCATGGAACACATTGTGAGAGCTGGATTGAGCGCTGTGGAGACACCGGGAATGATGGCGTCAGAGAGTCTGTTTGTAAGAGGTAGGGCCGTGGGTACTAGACAGGGCTCTAAGTCTGCTTCTTTCCCAAAGGAAGGTTTAGTTGTTTGGAAAAGCATCGAGTAGAGCATCAGAAAAATGATGACAGTTGGAGAAAAGGATAATATCTTCTCAGGAAATCCGAGTGTAAATAGGAAAGGTATTATGAGGATACTAGATCCTTGTGTTTGGTTGCTGGTGAAGAACTGAAGAACATGGCTAGGTGCATCCCTGAGCCTCTTGGATACTGAGCCTTACTATTTTGTGGTCCATGGTATTAGCTCCGCAGAGTCAGAACAGTTCCAAAGAGCTGGTTGGCTAGGAGACTGTCTACTGGTGACTGCTCTGGAAAATGGAGACAACTGACTGAGAATTTATCAGCAGGGCCTTGGAGGGCAAGGGGCGTTTGAAGGAAGCTAGGCCTTACCTTAAGATCCAGCAGACTGAGTGGCAGACACATTTCTTGATGGAGTTTTGATGCAGAAGGAACGAGTACAGAGCTCTTCACTCCATTCAAGGGTTGCAACCTGAGGAACAAAGTCCTTGAGCACGGGGTGAGAATCTGAAAAGCAGGGGCGAAATGTGTGAGAGCTGTGGCTAAGGTAGCGCCTGAGAACCTTTGTGTGAGAAAGAGATGCTAGCAGTGGCACTGAGAAGGTCCCGATGAGTCAGGCAGAACTGCCCTGAAGTTTATTTTTCTCTTAACCAGATGTTCATGATGACCTACTGTGACCCTCTCAGAGACTTTCCTCTTAAATTTGGCTTCAAGATCCCACCTTGAGTGTCATCCGCATCCACGGCTGAGCAGCTTATGTGATCTCTGAGTGTACCTTGAACTTTTGAGCATCATTTAAGGAAAGGATGTGTAGAGAGAAGGGAGGATGTGGGAAGGAGAAGTAATTAAGCATAATAAGACTTTAGAGAGTAACCATTAATTTGGATGTGAAGTATAAAATTGCCTTTAAAGTAATAGAGGATAATGCCGGGCAGTTGTACTGTCTAGCATGGGGAGGGGTGGGCTGTTGTTAATAACATGCCGGGAAAGATCATGCATATAGAAGCTCCCAGTTTTTTTGTGGTATTAATGATGTTGGTTTCACTTCACTGCTGATTTAAGATACACATTTCATAAGTGGCACATTAGAGCAAGCCAGTCAGTCGCAACCTCTGAACAGTCATTTCATATCTTAAGGTTAATATTTAATCAGGAGATATTTACAGCTCTTTATTTTAATGCCTTGAGATGGCACTTCAACAGAATTATCAGGAATGTTCTATGTGTGGCTTGCGAGTATGCAGAGCTTGGTTCTGATATCTGTAGACACGGAAGACACTTGAGGATTTTAAAGATATATTTTGATTTGTTTAACATAACAACAAAAGGTCTGGATATTAATTGTTGGCGTGGAAACCCATGTGTTGCTTGGGTTTCACAGAAGAGTCTTCTGGAGGCTAAAGTCCCTTACATAAAATGGCCCAGTGTGCACGCAAAATCTACTTCTTGTGTGCCTCCCATAATCTCCATCATACCTAATTCAGTGCAAACACTCTGCAATTAGCCACTGTTCTGTGTTTTTAATACATGGTCTGTACCTCTTCATGACAGTTACCACAGCCTTTTTGGCAAGTATTTTCAGCCCTCTGAATGTGTGGGCATGGGACCTATGGACAACAGAAGGCTGCATGTCCAACACAGAGTTAGCATGATTTCTGTCCTACTTTACTTTCCAATGCTGTGATGAAACACCACAACCAAAAGCGACTTGAGAAAGAAAGGATGTAACTAGCTTACATCTCCCCCATCACAGTCCATTATGGAGGGAAATCAGAACAGCGATCCGAGCAGGAGCAGAGGCAGGAACCATGGGAAAAGCTGCTTATTGGCTTACTCCCAGAGGCTTGTTCAACCTGTGCTATCTGTCCAGTGGTGGCACTACCCATGGTGGACTGGATACTTTCACATCAATTATTAACCAAGAAAATGACCCACAGGCAATCTGATGGGCACAATTCCTCAATTAAAGTTTTTCTTTTTCAAATGACCCTAGTTTGTATTGTATTGTCAAAAAATCTAACCAGGTTTAGTAATACATAGGTTCATGAGGTATCTCTTGGCCATTTGTTAGGGATCAACAGCTTAAAAAGACCCCAGGTGTTTCCACTCTATACTGTGGACAAGTAAGTATTATATTCCAGAAAAATGTGCATTTCCACATTTAGTGATCAAGGACTTGGCAGAGTATTTATAAGATGAGCAGAAAAATTCATGTCTGTGTGTAGAGAAAAATTATTGCTAGAGCAAAATACTCTGAATATTAAACATGCCTCTGATTTTGCAGATTAAGCATCTATTTTATTTTCACTCTTGCATTTATATTTTTCAAGTTTTCCATAATAAGCACCCTCAGTTTAACAAAAACTAAAATAAGTAAATAAGGTGATATTCGGTTACATAGTTGGTCAGCATGGGTGACTGGAATATTTTTAGATGGTTACCCATGGTACATAGCAAAACAAACTTTGTGTAAAATGACTGTCCATTTGAATTCTTGCCCTATCAATTTGAATTTCCCCACTTCTAAAAGCCAGCGGGTCTACTGTCTTGTGTGGTATATGCTTGTGTCTGGCAAGATCAGTGATTTCTGATGTGATTAAAGGGGCTCATGCAAGTGAAGAATTATTCTAAAAAATAGATGCTTTGGGTAATTGATTATCTTGTGTGTGTTGCCCTAATGATGCTGTCTGCAGGATGAAATATCTCTCCTCCATTTTCCAAAGCAGCAGTCTGTAACCCCAGGTGACACTAGGTTTTCCTTACTAGCTTTAATTACTCAGTGCAGAAGCTCCCGTGCCGAGCTTCGGCGGGCTTCACCCACAATGTGAATGCCCACTGATGAGCTAGCCCATCATTGCGCACTGGGGTAGTCATGGAATTTGGAAACCATTAGAAAGCTAGGCAATTTCATTATTCATTCACTTGAAATAATCCCGGGACTGCTTTCAGTGACATGGTTCCTTCGGCAAATAAAGATAAGCCAAATCCCTGGGCACTCCAAGAAGGGTCGGATTCTCTAAATTAATTCCAGGCTCAAATAATTCAGCAGTATTTGTAATATTCTGTGCATAAATTGCCAATTTGCTAGCGAGATCAGGAAATGATAAAGGCTTGTGCTCCCCTCCCCCCTCCTCATCTTAACAAGTGCCGAGGCAGCTATAAAATAAAAGAAATGTTTTATTCTTAATAAATGTCCTATCAGGTAGTGCACTGATTAAAGGTGTCCAAACATGGCACCCCCCCACACACAAAGCAATTATTTTTCATCAGAAAGAATAAACTATATGGGGAGCAGAGGATGGCTGCAACTGGACTTTTCCACACAAGAAAGTTTATGTTAATAATAAATGTACTTGCAATGTGAAGTATTATGTTAATAATAAATGTACTCACAATATGAACAAGTCGGAAATGAAGGGCGATAATACCACAGGTGTCCTTTATTCATGGTAGAGAATGTTTTAAATTGTTTTGTGGGTTGTAAAAGACTGTTGGCTCTTTCCTGATGATAACAGACCCCAGGGACCCCTAAATCCACTCCTCATTTCTGGAATCTCTTTCCTCTTTTCCACTCCTACTGCCTTTTGGGCATCCTGATCCTGGCTGGGGGCGTCTTTGGGAGATCTGGTTCAATAACAGAATGCAACTGCTCCTGTTCCTCTGTCCTGTTCCTCAGCAATGGTGCTGAAGCTGTGCTACAGCGTGGGCCTTAGATCCCTCCAGTTGTGCCCCTTGAGTGAATGGAGATCCACAGTGCTGACAGTCCTCCAGCAGGTCTGCCCCTATCTCCTCCCTGCAATCAGTACACAAAGCTGGGGACTCCTGCTCTGTGGCTGTGTCCATGAAGGGCCACTAGCAGAAACCTTCCAGTAGGGGGAGCTCCACACCTCACAGCTCTTTCCTAGAAATCAGAGAAATCATCCTTCATATGGCCCCCAGCAGAAGGGTGGCGCTAAAGAGTGGTTGCTGCCTTCCTGCTGAGTAGTTAATAGAGGGGTAGCTGTCCCTTTGAATTGTTAGCTCTTCCTCCCATTTCCCCTGATGATGCATCCAATTCACTTGGGCAACAGCTGTCTGCAGTCACCTATTGAGAGCATAGATGCCCATGCTGTCTGGTCCTTTGAGCATGGTTTTAAGCATTTTCCTGACTGGATCCTGTCTGCCTCCTGTTTAAAAGTAAGCCCCAGCTATACCTTACAGTTGATATGATGTTCAAGAGAGGCCACTTTCTCTCAGCCCCCTAAGCTGATGCCAGACCCCCTTTGTCCAGGTTGAATGCCTTCTTCTCTGTGACAGAAACATCTCTTATTTATTTTATATCCATCATTACTGTAAATCACATCACATATGTGATATAGTTCTCTATCCAGGTAAAGAAATGAGAACTCATATCTAGCACATAGTAGGTACCCAGTGTTTATCTGATATATCCATGAGACTGTTTTTATTTTTAGCTACAAACCATACATTGAATCCATCTAAGACTGAAATTTACTTTTTAATTTTTTTTCATGGAAATAAATATTTCTTAATGTATTTTTCACGATATGTAAAATAGTCGTACAGATTTTTGTTATTAATGGAATCAAATAAGGTAAGCGCCTGCACCTCTTCTCTGGCCCTTCAGGTTAAGCTATTATGAGTTCTTAATCCAGTACTTAGATTGCAAGGAAGAAAGGGTTTTACCTGAGCTGAAATGTTATCCTCCTTGCTACAGAATCAACTTGGAAGACGTTGGCTGTGGGCCAGGTTTGCACTGGTAATTAATCAGTACTGGATAGGAGTTTTTCAGTATGAAAAGGACAAATGAATGGATCCTTAGGTGGGTATCAGTGAGATTCTCCTATTATTGAATGTACTCTTGAGTTATAGAGAACTCTGCTTTGAAGTCTTCGACTCTGTGGTTTTGGAGGAACTATGGCTATGCCTTATCCTCAGGGCTTCGAGGGACAGGCAGGCAGCTGGAGGGGGTTAGCCTTCATCACATCCCCAACTCTGCTCAACTGTTCAGGACTGGCGCTCCTACCACAGCCCTCGCACAGGGATCTCTACTCCTTTTTCAGGTCCCTTGGTCACACAGACTGTCCAGAGTTCTCTGTTGCTGAAATTGTTATCACCACACAAAGGGAAATCACTTCTCAGCCGGCTTTGCTGGAAGAAAAGTGCTTCAAAGACCAGCCAAGGAAAAGGGAAAAACCATCGTTCCCATTTCAATGCATAGAGTGGAACCCTTTTTAATTAATTTTTTTTTCACTCTGTTTAAATGGATCTGATAAAAGTCTTGAACTGAGAGAGTCAAGGGCCAGAAGTTGCATGCCCTTGTCTGGTGATGTCTCGTTTTGTCTTCTCAAGAGTGTGTTTAAGCTTCTTATTGGCTGTCCTTACTTCAGGTGATTGGTTGTATAAAACGCTAAACCTTTAAATACTTCTTTACAAAATTATCTAGCTCCAGCAAGCTAGACAGTTTTAATAGGCTTGTCCTTAAAGGAGCCATGTGGGTATAAGAGGGAGTTATGAACAACTCTACACGTCTCAGCATTTCTGTGAGTTCTAAGGATATCCATGATGAACCACAATGTCAAGGCAATAAAATGACTGAGTTTTCCAGCATCCCTGCAAGCCACCAGACCTAAAACCATTCTTTTTCCTTCTTGCAGTCATGGCTTTCACCGGAAAAACAAAAGTCATAGACAGTTGAGTATTTAAACTAATATTCATCATGGCTCGTTAGGTGGGCTGGAAGGGCTATTTTGGTAATTAGATGCCTCACAGTCTTTATTGACATGTGATTTTTTTTTCTATAAATTTAATTTTTTTACCACACTGTTATTCTAACAGCTTTATGCTGTACTGCCCTGTGTGCGTGCATGGCCGTTAATGCATTCTGTACCAACTCTATCAATACACACACACACACACACACACACACACACACACACACACCACTGCCATCACCGCCACCGTCACAGAGCTTCAGATCTCTGATACAGCAAAAGCAGCGTGAGCTTTGATTCCAGAAAGATGCAAGTTTCAGTCCTGAACCTGGATATTGTCACTCAAATCACTTTCTCTCAGCGATACTTTTCCTCTCTCATCTGTACAATGGGGACTAGAAGGATCCCCTGTTGAAGCATTGAATGTGGAAGCGTTGTGGAGTAAAACATGTATGATATGATACTAAACTAATGAATGAGTACTGTCGGGATGAATGGATCTTAGCTGGAACAGTGGACTAAAAGGAGCCCCAGGAAGCCGCAGGGGCTTCTACACTCCGGGAGAAAGAGAACCTTTCAAAGATGTTCTCAAGAGATCCTGCTCGAGGTGGACTTGAGGAGAGGTCAGGCTTTTGTCCTAGGCAGTGGGGGAATCCCCAAGGACTTCTCTTAGTCTGTTCTCTATGTGATGGGGGCTGAAGACAAACGTTCAGTACTGTCAGGGTCCCATGCTTGTTTTTTTCCCATTGTTATAACTTTTTTTATAGGATGTTCCCCTAGGTTTTTATATCATAATTCCTCAGTAGTTACTGCCCAATTACGTATTCTAATTCTTCAGTAGTTATTGGCTGGTTACATTATAAGAATGGAAACATGGGTGACCCAAATGATGATATTATCAAACTTCCCTTGTAGGTGGATTGTGCCAATTGGGAGAGGAGCTTTTGCCCTCATGCAAAATTCCACAAGCTACAAAGTGTTCCTGGCTTTCCCACGGCACCCTTGACTCAGTGTCAGATCTCTTCCCCATCCTCCGGTGACCGTGTCGAGCACTTTCGTTTCTTTGGGCTTTGATTTCTCCCTCTTTGAGTTCAGTAGAGTCAAAATTTGTCAATGTGATTGTGTTCTGTCTTCCAAAACCACTTAAAAATATTTATTTGTATACTTTGATGACAGTATGTATTGTATGTTGAGCATGTTCCCTCCATTCTTCTCACCCGTTCCTCTTTCACCTCTCCTGTACAGTCTGCCTTGTTACCTAGTCAGGCTTGTCTGTTCTTCCATGGCGTGTGCGTGTGCGTGTGCGTGTGTGTGTGTGTGCGCGCGTGTGTGTGTGTGTTATGTGTATGTGTTGCCTGTGCCTGTGTGCTCATGGGCACATATGTGTATATGCTAGTGGAGGTCAGAAGCGGACATTGGATGTCTTTCTCAGTTGCTTTCCACCTTACATTTTGAGAAGCCGTCTCTGATTAGACGTCAGGCTCCTGGATTCAACTAGGCTGGCCGGCCACTGAGCTCCGTTGTAGGGTTACAGGGAGACAGAGTCTAACTTTGATGCAGGTGCTGAGGCTCTCACTCAGGTCCTCATCCTCATAGAACAAGCACCTGTTGATGCTGCCCTCTCCCAGCCCTCAGTGTAGTTCTATTTTGCAGATCTGTAAAAATTAGTGAGATTTTTATGTTTATTGGTTATCTTTATTCTTTTGAAGACCGTTTTATTTTATTTGCTCATTTTATTGAGCTAAAATATCACCTTTTAATAGGTGACACAGGCCGGGCGGTGGTGGCGCACGCCTTTAATCCCAGCACTTGGGAGGCAGAGGCAGGCGGATTTCTGAGTTTTGAGGCCAGCCTGGTCTACAAAGTGAGTTCTAGGATAGCCAGGGCTATACAGAGAAACCCTGTCTTGAAAAACAACAACAACAAAAACAAAACAAAACAAAAAAATAACACAGACCAAAATATTGCAAATTATAACAAATCCATGATAAAGATGATTGCCAAAGAATATCAATTCAAGGAACACAGGGTAATGTCTTTTGTTTTGTTTTATATTTTATTTTATATTTTATATATATGATGAGTACACTGTAGCTCTCTCCAGACACACCAGAAGAGGGCGTCGGATTTCATTATAGATGGTTGTGAGACACCATGTGGTGGCTGGGATTTGAACTCAGTGCCTCTGGAAGAGCAATCAGTGATCTTAACCACTGAGCCATCTCTCTAGCCCCAGGGTAAATGTCTTGATCAGAATAAGGGTTGATCAGAACAATATAATAAAAGAGGAAATATCAGGGTGGATGTGTTCATGGTTCAAGGGTGTTCTGGGGAAAGAACTAGTTTGTATAAAAGCAGAAGCCATGTTGTGTGCTGGTCAAAAATTGGAGTGCTGCGTAGAGAGTTTTCTGGGTGCAAGGGCTTGTCTCATTTACTGATGTAGCTCTAGCTCCTTGAGTAAGACCTGGGTGTGATGTCCAACAACCAAATGGATGATGGGACATTAAGATCATATATATATATATATATATATATATATATGTCTAAATTCTAGGTGAAAACATGGCCACTGTGCTATTTTGAATGTTTTTCTTATTTCTCAACTCTATTATGCACTCCTCACTAGCACAAAGTACTTGGAAACCATCAGTAGATATGTGACAACAGAATAATGCTTTCACACCTGAAGCATTGTGCAAAACTCTTACAGATGGTCTGTCTTGGCACTGCCCACACATAGGAATCATGACCTTACAAGTCTATCTTGTCTGAGGGGCAGCAAACATCTGATGGGTTAATTCTGATAATTACCTAGGGAACTGGGACAGTGAAGCCAACACAGTTACTGCAAGAGGCTCCACCGGGACTTGTGGAAAGGAGGGAAGCTGTTAGGGAAAGATTCATTGGGGATTAAATAACATCCTATCTACTGTAATGAGGGCCTGAGCAAATGCAGATACCTGTGGTTAAAGAAAATCACAGTCCCTACACAGCCAGCACAATTGTGGGCGTAGGGGACCTTCCTGGCTCATTATTCTGAGGAATAGCATTATCAGGGAATTGCAAAGATTTGAGCTTCAAAATCAATATGTGCTAAGAATTACACGGCAGGAAAGCCAGGAACTGTAATACTTTGAACACTGTTTTTATAGTCAATTTTGAAAAAGTCCATGAATTCAAATTCAAGGACACATTTCCAGCACTCAGACTTGTTAGCTGATATAGGCATGGACTTGCTCATTTTTTTTCCCCTGATAGAAGCATTAATGATTAGACAGTATTGGTTAAGTACTGTTCTAATTGTGTGGCAGATACAGTGCTATGGATTGTGCCCTGAAGGCTCTTGCAATTGTTTGAGTTAAGGTGATTGTAGCCACGCTTATCAAAAATGGATAATCATTCAAACAAAATTGGTGTTAATCTCTTGCTCATATAAGAGTACTCGGTAGGTAAAGCGGTTGGTGGGCATCTCATTTGCAGGCAGCCATGCAAGAGCAAAAGCTTACAGAGGTGCTGCTGTTTCCTGAAAGTACTTGGTGGGGTTACCTGGGGCAGATCTTTACACCAGCCAACTGAAAGAGGCCAGAGGCCAGAGGCCCAGACGAGCACCCATGGCTGGTCCTTGAGATCCTAGCCCCAAAGTGCTGCTGCTTGTCCCCAGTTACACAAAGCGGGCAGGAGCCAGTCACAAGGCTAGAAGCAAGAGATGGTGGGAAATATAATCCCGCTGTACA
The DNA here is from genome assembly GCF_900095145.1 of Mus pahari. Taxonomy (NCBI): domain Eukaryota; kingdom Metazoa; phylum Chordata; class Mammalia; order Rodentia; family Muridae; genus Mus; species Mus pahari. Next base: position 55,380,950 of record NC_034595.1, read on the forward strand.
CCACAAGGAAGAACTCCATCTTTTAGGCCTTGGGAAATACCCTATTGCCTCAACCTACAGACGATGTGAGGTTCAGAAGCGGAAGAAAGAAATTCTCTGTAAGTCTGGGAGTAATAAATGAATGGCCCCTTGTTTTATAAAACATCCACGAAAATTAGAGTTTGTCCTCCAAATCACTTTATGAGCTCCCTCCTGTACCCTTGCTCTATAAAAGAAGAAATGGGGACTGGATTTTAAGTGACTTCCAGTTGGGCTTATGTGAAGCCACTAACGGGAGGGGAAGGGAAAGCCGGAGCTAGATGGAGCCCCTGCTTCTGTCATTTGCAGCCTAATTAACAGTGCTTGCATGGGTCGTGAGTTATGGTACACCAGATGCCACTCTGGGTGGTGGTACTGCTGTTCTGCGCAGGTGCATTTGTTTTTATCTCTGGCATTTTGTTTTGTTAAAGAATTCACAGTTGTTTTTCTTTATCCATTTGTAGTCATTCTTGTCCCACCTGTAGAGTTTAAATTGGTACTTCCCTCAAGGATCTGGACTCTAATTACAGCTTATATATACACACACACACACACACACACACACACACACACACACGAGTCCTGTATCTCCATCCTTTCCACTCTTCCTTTCCCTTGCACCCTGCAACTCCTCCTGTACTGTCACTCTTTCCATTCTGACCTGTGCCCAGAGATCATTACTTCCCATTCTTCGTTCATTCATGCATTTTGGAAAAGTGTGTGATACCAATATTTACCTGGTGATGCTCAAGATACAGGGCAGAAATGTATCACTCAGTGACTGACTTGTTCTGATCTAGTCTTTTCTCCCATCATTGCTCCATTTCCTTGTCCTTTTGCTCATCAAGAGTGATCACTGTCTCACTTGAATCACCTAGCACTGCATCCAGCGTTTAGACTACAGGAACCAAAACACAGCGCGTCTCCTTTTACCGGTTAACTGTTCAGTCAGGCATGGGACCATAAGGCAGAGATAGGTTTTAGAAAAGGCACGGAACAGAAGGTGTAATTGGACCTTGAAATGGGTGTGGTGTGTCCAGTCTTCCTGAGTACAGCTCACTGCAATGGGTGAGACCAGAAAGAAAATCGAGGTTGTGATGAAAAGTCCTTCCCTGTAGAAGCAACAGGGGGCTGAATAGCATTAAGAAAAGGGAAGGTAGAATGTGAAGGCATCCGGTATTCAAGACTGACCACCAAGAGAGCAAAACAGCCAAGTGTAAGTTACTTGTATGGAACAGCAGGAGGTGCCCTTCCAGTACGCCTGGATGAGAACTCATACCCCTGTGTCATTACTGGGTGTACCCCTGCCTGTGGTGCACAAGAAGCATCCCCTTCCCTTGCTTAGATGACCTGGAAGTGAGCTTCCTCAGAAAACCAAGTGAGGGAAGGAAGTCAGCAAGGCTCCTAAGCACCAAAAGTTGCCCTGATGCTTGATAAACTTGATGCAAGGAAGGGAGCCCCACAGGTTAGACTTGATAGATCCACAGTGAACAGAAAGCAGGGGCGACTAGTCTCCTCTTGCCTTTATGGCATGCATGGGACAGGGGACATGGATGGGTTGAAGACAGACAGAGAGACTGACAGATGCAGAGATAGACGAGAGAGAGCGAGAGAGATAGAGAGAGACACATACACACACACACACACACACACAGAGAGAGAGAGAGAGAGAGAGAGAGAGAGAGAGACCATTAGCAGCTGAACCCCAGAGCTAGTTTTCAAGAACATCTCAGCTGTGTTTTGGTTTTTTTTTAAATTCACAGTGTTTTCAGTGCCCACTCATAACTGTACCACATAAATCCTTAAGGGTGATTAAAATAAAAATAGTAATAATAGTAGGCTTATGTGAGTATTGATCCACCACAGATGGCCAATCACACCGTTTCTGTTTAGCTGGGTGGGCAAGCTGTGCTCTTGGGCGCAATGACTCACACCTACCTGGTGTGAATCAGGCAGGAGGAGCTCAGAGCCTCCACTTTGGGCCCCTCCTTTGGGCTGGCAGCAAGCCATTACAAGCCAATTCAAAAGTGCTCATCGAGCATCTCCCAAGTACAGGAATTATGCCTCAAGAATCACAATGATCAAAGGGTACTGTTCTAAAATTGCCCTCCTCAAATTTTTTCCAGTTGGTTTATTGTGTTTAGGATGGTGGCTCCGGGGAATGACAAGTGGGAACTTTCTGAACACGGACCTGTTTACAGGTTTGGAATACCTAGGGGGAAGGGCTCCTTTATAAATGGAAAAAGATGGTTTAGAAGTTGCTTAAAAACCAAAAACAACGACAAAAAACAGCGGAGAGATTGTCTTTAACATTCACTAGCAAGGATCAAGGATCAAAGTACATGATTTTAAAAACATGTTTAAAGCACTGGACATAGCAGCTCATACCTGTATGTTTCACGCGTGAGAGACTGAGGCAGGGAAATTGCCATTAGTAGTTCAAGAACCTCCGCTACATAGTGAACTCCATGTCAGTATGGTCTACAGAGTGAGAATCTATCACAAATGTAAACTAAATTAAAACTCGGGGGGGGCTGTTAAATGATTAGAGGAGAGGGAAGTGGTGACCCCAACTGTAGGAACATCTGTGAATTGTGCAGCCACCAGGAAGAAGTTATTCAGAGCAACCTACAGTGATCTGAGTGCTACTGCTTTGTGTGTGTGTGTGTGTGTGTGTGTGTGTGTGTATTCATTCCTGGTTTCTGCCTTTTTCTTTTGAGCAACAAACTACAGAAGTCAGAAAGAGGAATCTGCTCTGCAATAGCACATGCTCTGAGCACCAGTTTTGGCAGTGAGGGTGCTCCTGATGTTAGTCTCTTCCAGTCAGCACCATCAAAGGAAGGAGCCCTGAAGGTGCATCTCCCTCCCCCTGCAAAGTCTCTTTGTTTCTTTTTCTTTTTTTGCCCAGGAAAAGACCTTTGTGACCCCTCTGCTCACAGTTAGAAGATTAAAGGTGAAGAAATGCACCTGAAAATGCTTTTGTCGCCAAGATGCCCTGAATCCCTGCCAGGGAGAAGCTGCAGCGATACTTTTAACTCTTAGAAAGGGATTGGAGCCTGGTGAAGGTTGCTTGTTCCCCTAGGTCCTTAGAACTGGCTTATAGAATATGCCTTCCTCTGAGCAGTATGGGTTTCAGCCATAAGCTAACATATAAACCTTTTTCCATGTAACTCCTTTTTTTTTTCCGTGTAACTCTTTTTCTTATGTATGATCAAGGAAAAGAAAGCTCCCTCAAACCTAAAGCCATGTGATCATTAGAACTTAATCAGACTCCGGAAAGGCTCTAAGACTTACTGTAACATGGGGACATTTAAGAATAGGGGACATTGATTGTGACCAACATTGTTAATATATAGTTCTATAGATAGATCCATGGGCAGCCTGGGTTCTCCTTCAGCTGGCTCATATGGTATAACAGATGGAGTCGGGAGCAGAAGGTATATGCTTGGGGCATTTGAAATCCTGTGTGCTAGAGAAACTCCAGGACTTTGCTTAGAGGGCAGAATCCAGTTAAGAGCTGAGGAATAAGGAAAACGGGGACTTTGTTCTTGGACTGGACCTGCCAACGTCAGCCTGAGAAGACATGGTAGAATCTGTATTCACAGGTCTCATTCTTATCCCACATGAAGAACATTGTACACTTGCTAACCAAAAAGGAAGTATAGTCGTGCACATTGTGCATGCACACAGAGGAACACTTTCTCAATTACTCCCAGGCTGTGAACAGTGTCTTCCAAGCTCAACTGAGAGTGAGGTGATGGCCCTATGACCAGTGACAGTAGCGACTTGCTAGTGAGGTTGATTTCTCTTGTCTTCTGCTCTACTCGGTGAGGTTTAGTCCCTCTAGACAAGAACCTGGAAGCTCTCAGCAAGTCCGAGTGTTTGTGACAGAGGGAAGAGGCAGGCTGCCAAAGGTCCTAACAGAGGAGAACACAGGCTTATCAGTTCCTTTCTTAAGTCTGTTCTTTTGTCTTTCTCGGTTACACTACATGTTTACGTGTTTCCCTTTTCAGTGTTGGTACAGTGGAGATTATAACTGCTGACAATAACAACTGGGTTAACGAGAACAGCACAAAAAGCTGCTCAGTTAAATAATTCAGCATTTTTCTTTTGAATGTCTGATCTGGACCAGGTGCTTGGCTAAATGTGGGGCATCTGCGATGAACACCGCAATCTCTGAGCGATTTCTGCTCCCAATCTTAGCTGTCTTCCTTGGGGTACCCACTCTGCTGGTGGATTCATGTATGTGTGGTAGAGACTCATTCAAATGTACCTGTGCTCCCTGTTTTAAATAGCTAGGGATAGGTGGATAGAATAACCACCACCATAACCACCAGCAGCAACTAGAAGAGAGAGAGAGATCTGCATTTATCATGGTGGGAGGGGATCCCTCTTCAGAACAAGAGGAAATCCCAGAGGGCAGGATGATATAATGAACCAGGCATTGATAGTAAAAGCGCTCCTTGTAGTTTAATCACCCAAGTCCACTCTGCACTAGTAAGCTTGGTTTAATGACTAAAATTTTAATTTCCGTGATGGTACTAGGTCCATCCTTCATTTTCAAAGCCCTGCCTCCTCAGCTCATGGAAGTCCGTGTCCAGCTTCTTATCTCTGTCTCTCTGTCTCTGTCTCTGTCTCTGTCTCTGTCTCTCTCTCTCTCTCTCTCTCTCTCTCTCTCTCTCTTTAAGCCACAGAAAACATAAACCATAGTAATAGAGGCAGTGCTGTGTCGTGGAAGTGGGAGCTGCATGCAGGGAGAAAATTGCCTCTGAGTCTGGGAGCCTCTCATTACCTGGGACATGGGTCAAATTAGCACTTGCTAAAACACAGTGATCCCTCTCCATAAGGCTCCAGCCCTGTGCTTCCAAACAAGCCCAGTGTGCCTTTGTGAATGATGAATCATGATGAATGATTCTATCAAGTCATTATTTAAAGATCTGTTTTTTTTTATTTACCTTTTTAAAAAGTTTTTACATTTTTTTAAAAACTTCCTTTATTGAGATTGTAACACTTTCTCCTTTCCCTTTCCTCCCTGCAAAGTCTCCTCTATACTCCTCTCGGCTCTCCTCCAAGTCTGCGCCCTCTTTTTTCACTAATGGTTATTACACACACACACACACACACACACACACACACACACACACACATTCATTTGCCTTCTTAAATGTAGTGTTTTCTTCAGTTTCTCTGTGTGTTTTTAATGTTGAATTACTCCCATCAAATTCCCAACTCCTCTGGGAAATGCTTTTTCATGCATGCATTTGTCTTTTCTCCTGCCCTAGGGCTGTCATCTGGGAACTAGGGCATCTAGAAATGTTCAGCAAAAAATTTAAAATATAATATTTATATTAATTCTCTGAAGTTGTCATATATGCATACAATGCATTTTGAGCAGAACCCCCGTGCTTCTCTGCCTGTCTCCTCCAACATCCCACTGGAAGCTTTATGTCTTCTGTTTTATCATAACCTAACAAACCTGGCCTGTGATGCTTATATACTGATGGTTGTGGAACCATCCATTGAAGTGTGGTTGATCAACCAGGGACCACACCCTTAAGGAAAATGAACTATCTCCCAGAAGCCATCTGTCATGGTTTGTATATGCTTGGCCCAGGTAGTGTCACTATTAGAAGGTGTGGCATTGTTGGAATAGGTGTGTCACTGTAGGTGTGGGCTTTAAGACCCTCATCCTAGCTGCCTGGAAGCCAGTATTCTGATAGCAGCCTTCAGATGAAGATGTAGAATTCTCAGCTCCTCCTGCAGCACACCTGCCTGGATGCTGCTATGTTCCAGCCTTGATAATAATGGAGTGAACCTCTGATCCTGTAAGTCAGCCCCAATTAAATGTTGTTTTTATGAGAGTTGCCTTGGTCATGGTGTCTGTCTGTTCACTGCAGTAAAACCCTAACTAAGACACCAACAATTGTCAGTATTTCCTCAAATAGGAGTTCATGAACCCCTTCCCTCCATGAAATATTTATTTTCATTTAGGTGTGTGTGTGTGTGTGTGTGTGTGTGTGTGTGTGTGTGTGTGCGTGTTTGATTACGTGTGCACACAATCAGCTAGTGTTAAGATATTGTTTAAGTATTTGTTGTCAGTGTGTCTGAAGGTATTCCTTCAAAGTCTAGTGAGCTCTGAGAGGTGTGGCACACTGCAGACAAATGAAGCCTGAGTGTGTGCACTGGTCCGACTGGAATAATAAGGATCAACTGGCAAGGCAACTTTTAAGGCTATGTTGCTTTTTCTTCCATGCAGTCTCAGCAAAAGGACCAGGCGCACCAGGGGCTCCATAAAATTTCCTTGTTTGTATCGATGGGTTAATTAATTAGTTAGATGACAAATGCCCTGTAGATAGTAAAGGTCTTTGAGAGTCATAAGGCAGAGAATTTGTGAAGTGTTTTGATTTGTTTTTCTTCTGGCAACCTTATTAAACAAGCTGGGTTCCTTCAGGATGAGGTCATCTTTTAAGGAAACACAAAGAAAGAGGAGTCTATTAGGTGACACAACAGACACAGAATAGGCAAACAGGCCTTATATCAGTGACTGGTCCTGCTGAAGCCTAGCATAAAATGTGAAATCCGGGGCTGGAGGATGCAGGGTAGAGCACACCCCCCCCACTGTCCCTGCCAGGGGACCTCAGTTATTTAACACACTTGTGATCTTTGACTGTATGCTCAGTCATCAGTCTAGAGCAGTGGTTGTCAAAATGTGGGTCATGACCCTTTTGGAGGGCTCACCTAAGACCGTAAGAAAGCACAGATGTTTACATTGTGATTCATAACAGTAGAAAAATTACAGTTATGAAATAGCAACAAAAATAACTTTATGGTTTGGGGGGTCATGACACCATGTTTTTTTAAAGAGTCACAGCATTAGGAAGGTTAAGAGGTACAGGTCTCGATTCTGCAGATATTCAGGGAAGAAAATACACATCTTGTTTGCCTTCGGAGTGCTCACAATCAAGGTGGGAGTTACTAGAGACTAGCAAAGCCAAGTGATACAAGATCTCTATACAGGATGGTGCAGAACCTTTGAGAAGATGGGTAATGTGCAAAGGGTGACTACTGAGAATGGGCAAACCCTTTGGATGAGTAAAGCATCCCTGTGGACACTTGAAGTACAGCGGGGGGCCTGGTACATGGAGATAAGGGTGGCTGGTGCTGATGGAAGCGGGGGGGGGGGTGAGGGGATGTGAGTTTCGAGGGCCTGGATTTTAGTGAAATGCATCATTTCCAAAACACAGTGGGCTACAAACAAACTTTCCCGTACTCTTAATATTTGTAGGTAAAGAAGAGTGCTATTGAGCTATGAAAAAGTAGTTTATGCTCTCCTTCTCAATCTAAGGCCTGAACCCCAGGAACACTTGTGAACATTGTACATGAGTGCACAGTTAGGTTTCTCTTTGCTCTGACTGATGGTGAAACTACTGTGGTACTAGGGAAGGCACTGGCTGGAACCTGGTCTGAGGTCCCCTTTAGGATACAAGGAGGAAGGGTGGCTAGAGAAGACGGGGATGCTCAGATCATACAGGGAGTTCACTGTTGACCTCATTCATCAGGTCCCTGGTTCATCAAGAGCAGCAGCATGAATCTGTTCCAGAATGAGTAGATAACCGAAATCTAGTAGTAGAGATGAGGTCTTCCTTTGTCTACCAGATATGAGGCTTGATGACCACAGAGTTCTGTTCTCTCCTGTGCTGCTTTCTAGCCTGCTGTGGTGCCAGCAGAACAGATTGTTAAAGAAAATCAGAAATATACACCCAGGATGTGTAATTCAGGGGTTCCAGGGCAAGACATAGAATTTTCATTTGAACGCCTTTATAGGCAGTGATGCTGTTGTCAGGGGCCCAGGAATTATAGTACTGTGCTAAGTTCTGGCCTTGGCATGTTGGTTTGGGATCCTGTCTCTTCCTTCCCCAGACTTTTGCTTCTACCTTCTATAGAGCCAAGCTGAACTCCTCCACCAGGCAGCAAGCCACCCCTTGCTCTGCAAAGGCTCGATGGTTTCTGTCTTATGCCCAGGTCTAATCTGCTATTTATGCTCTAAGAAGATTCCATCTTGGCATTCGGTTAGATTGCCGTATAATGTATACATTTCAGGTTTATTTGGTGTTTGAGGCAAAATGATTCCCCGGTGACTTTGTATTTTGGAGAAGCTCTGCTTTTCTCATGGAATTTTTATCTTCTGTAAAATGGGAAAACTGGTTTGAAACCTGAAGTCTTTTGGGATCAAGGCTCTGAGCACATAACGTTGTATTTCCTAAATCACAAAGTGCTGTTATATGCTGGGTGGTTTATTGTGTTTTGTTTGCTTAAAGGTCTTGCCTTAGTCAGGGTTTCTATTCCTGCACAAACATCATGACCAAGAAGCAAGTTGGGGAGGAAAGGGTTTGTTCGGCTTACATTTCCATACTGCTGTTGATCACCAAAGGATGCAGGACTGGAACTCAAGCAGGTCAGAAAGCAGGAGCTAATGCAGAAGCCATGGAGGGATGTTCTTTACTGGCTTGCCTCCCCTGGCTTGCTCAGCCTGCTTTCTTATAGAATCCAAGACTACCAGCCCAGAGATGATCCCACCCACAAGGGGCCTCTCCCCCTTGACCACTAATTGAGGAAATGCCCCACAACTGGATCTCATGGGGGTATTTCCCCAACTAAAGCTCCTTTCTCTGTGATAACTCCAGCTGTGTCAAGTTGACACAAAGCTAGCCAGTACAAGTCTCTTGTTTTTCCTCTCCCTTTCCCTCCCTCCTTCCCTTTCATCTAATGTTTCTTTCTGTACTAACGATGTAGCTATGGCATATAAAGCAAGCTCTCTATCATGGAGGAACATTTATAGCCCAAAGGTTAGTTCTTACAGTTATGGATCTGAGAAAAAAATTGTAAATAATTTTTGGGTTAGCTAGTTAGCATTAAAAGATTGGGGGGGGGGTGACGTTTTGGAAACAAAAGAGACAAGGAAAAAATTCCCATTGAACCTGACCTTGGGATGAAAAAGTAACAAACTCCCCTTCATTCATGTTTCTACATGGTTTACCTCTGGGGTATTAAATAAACATCTTGGAAATGGTTTGTGGCTCATCGTAAGACTTCCTTAGGAAAAGATGAAGTGCTTCCCCATGGGAAAAGTGCTTGACTCTTTCAACAGATGATCTTCTTGCCAACTCTCAAGTAGAAACAATCCTCTTGTATACCCAGTGATGACAGCCAATAAAAAAGGTATCACAAATATACCCCCACGGGATACTCGTTTTTATCCCCAATGACTGGGAGGTAAAGAAAATCTCAGCACAGTATTTTCTAGGACATCAGCCTCCTATTCTAGCAAAATTTAAACTTAGAGTAAACCTTGGTACCACTTACAGTTTGCGCACTCACAAACTCCCCCTGACCAGTGGCTGCCTCAGTAGATAACAGGCAACATTTCTGCCACCAGAGCAAGTCCTTTGGGGTCTACCCTACCACTCAGTTCCCTTAGAATGTATCTTAACATGCCAGAGCCTTTTAGGTCCTGTGACATCAATGTCTTGCTAAAGCTCTGTCCCTTTAATTTGACACTATATACTCTGGAATGAGTAATGAGTTCTTTCAAATATCAGGACTGACCTTTGTAGACAAGGTGGGCCCTTGTGTGTGAGGCCGCTATCTTGTTCTTTCGCTATGACGTCATTCCCATTGGTAGGTATCATTGTTGCACTGAACTTGTCAGTTATCAGTCAGGTTCTGACGTTTCACTCTTCCAGCTCTTTGCCTACAATGCATCCCTTCCTTTCCCCCTTCTTCCTTAACCAGTCCCTGTGGTCCTTCAAGAAGGTCTACATAAATGTCTACTCTCTTTCCTCACTCATATGGCTCTCCTGTAGCACTCCTGAGATCTTCCTGTGATCATCTGTTTCTGTGCCTCCTACTTGAATGTGAGCACCTAAGGGCTGACTCTGACTCCATCCCCTCCTTGAACACCCCATGGGTAATACAGAGGGGCAGGTTGCACCAGGACTGAGTCGCTTCTCACAGGAGTAAGGTGGCTGCTTTTCAAACACAGGACTGAGTGAGTGAGTGAGTGAGTGAGTGAGTGAGTGAGTGAGTGAGTGAGTGGCTGCCTGCCTGCCTGCCTGCCCTAGTGACTTGAGTGGTAAACAGCCTCCTCTATAGGCCACAAGAGGACCAGAATCCTTACTAGCCCAAGTCCCCCATCCTGGCATTTCTTTCAAACCCCGGGGAATCATCATGTCTGTTCAGAACCAATACCTTTGAACTTGTGGTATTAGCCTAGACACTAGGGCCCCACTCCCTAGCATGAGTTAATCATTCTAAGAATAATGTAGGTCAGGAGATAAGGAGACAAACTGGCTTCTATTTAGACAGATGTTGCTAATAGGCTCTGTGTGTACTCCTAATGAAGTGGGCCATAAATTCCAAGCTCTGCATACTGTGGCAAGGTGGGCCGCTTGCATTGTGATGAGTCTACAGTATTCTGCTAGTTTAGTGTTAAGGGGATTAAAATGCACGCCATTAAATTGTGCTTACTGTGGCGGCTGTGATTCAAGCATGCATAGGGAACTTGTTGTTTAAAGTTTCTAGTAGAAGTTTCGGTACTAGGAACTAAAGCAGATCCTGGTTTGGACTCTGCTCTCATTTAATGAGGGCCTTGTAACAATTACGTGAGCCTTACATTTGTTGAGCCTTAATTTCCCATTATAAACTCGACTGCATTTATCTCCCACCGGAATCCTCAATATGGAAATGATGCTGTCACTGGAAAAATCTATCTGATCTTTCAGAACCAAAGATAAGTTTCGGAGGCCCTACAATATTCCAGGCATTAAGCTAGTCTGCCTCATGGGTGTGATGTTAGTAAATCCTCCCCTATCTCTCCATGAGGAAATCAGTTAGTGCCCACCACTTTTCTTATGATTGAAGCCCAAAGACATTAAGTGCCTTACACATAAACACACAGAAGAAAGAACTGAGTTCGTAGTCATCCCTGCCCTGCAGCTACCAGCCCAAGAATGCTCCCACTCATTCTGTTGGACGTCCCCTAGTAGGAAGAATTTCTAAAATGGTTCTGCAGAGGTGCTGTGAATATGGTAAATTGTGCTCTAGTTGGCTTAAAAGCAGAACAGTACTCAGTCGCTTCTTCCTTCAACAGATTTATTTAATGGCATGTATCAGGGAGATTTAGTACGTTTGGGAACGCTTGCTATGGCTAGCTCGAACCCGGAGAGGCCATGTTAAATGGACCATGGGTAGCCTGTGAGAACAGCATATGATACTCTCAGCTTACTGGGAGAAGTGGGGACAACAGTCCAGCAATCACAGGAACTGAATTCTGCCCAATCAGTCTGAGCCTGAGAGCAAGTGCCTTTCCAGAGCCTCCAGATGAGGGCCCAGCATGGCCAACGGCTTGACTTCAGCCCAGTGAGACCCCACTGTTGGGCCCCTCTGAGCCTGACTGCACTTCTGACCCTTAGAGTTGTGAATGGTACATGGGTGTTAGTTTAAGCTGATAAGTCTGCAGTGATTTGTTATATGGGCAAAACAAAACTAATACAAATGTGTTGTATTAGTTTGTAGCACACCCTAGCTCTGATTGGGCATATCCAACCCCAGACTGGCAAGGACAGCTATGACCACAGCCCAACCCAGAACTGTAAACATCTTTACAACATCATGAATTGTGTTTTGTGGCTCATCTGCACAGTCTTCAAGAATGAACTTGTAATGGCAATATTGTGTCACAACCCGGTAGGATAATTTTGTGAGGGAAAAAAAATGAAAGGAAGACTATGAAATACTTGATATGCTCTTAGAAGCACTTATACATTACTTGTAGGTCCTAAGAGCTAACTCAGTCTGTAAAGGGCTTGCCATGGCTTGAGTGTGAGTCTCTAGAACCCACATAAAAAGCTGAAGGTTTTTACAGGCATGAAGCACATGCCTGTAATACCCTAGGGACCCAGAGACAGAAGATTACCATGACCCACTGTCCAGATAGCTTAGACTATGGTAAGTCATAAGGCCTAGAGAAAAATAATGGTCACTCACCCTGAGGAACAACACCCGAGGTTGATCTCTGACCTCCATACATGTGCTTGTGCACACACATACGTCAGCACACATGTGTACACACACTCACACGCACACACATAACTTGATTTTTTTTTTACATCACACTCATGTAATAAATAGTAAACTAAGACTTCAAATGAATAACTCGCATGCTAAAATCCATGGAGCTGGTGAAAGTCAAGGAGCAAACACTTAAGAAGAGCCACTTCTTCTGAAGGCTCATGGTCCAGAGTCATAAATGTACAGGGGCACTATCCGTGGAACCTTCAAGGATAAAGATTCTTACATTCTGGTCTCAGTTGTCAAGATCTAAGACCAGGGTTGTTCCCAGATAATTATAGTTTAGATGCTTCGTGGATGTTTTTTATGGTCCTACCCATAGGGATGTATGGCCACTACTGTAGGAATGACATCCTTGAATCTGGAGTCCTTATAATCACACTTGCATCTGGAGTAGGGCTCCCTTGCTACTTTGCAGATGCCCCCTTGATAGCTGATACAAGGTGTTGTAAGTTACCTGTCCCTGACATCCTGAAAGGATGCTAGGCTAAACTCTTGGCTTCTGTCTCTTTGACCTTGGAGTGGTTTGTGGTGAACCCATTTCCTCATCTCCATCCATCACCTTGTTTTGATGGCTAACAGAGCAAATCCTATATCTATATCTGATACCATTCAGAGCTTATGAATCAGCTGTTAGCATCCTCTCCCCCCCCCCCAGTCACCTGCAGGCACACCATTCCTCTCTTTTCTTACTTAGCCGAGGAACCGTGTCTGCTACCTGACAGCAAAGGGTTTAAAATAAGCTGGTTCAGAATAGGAGCAGAAACGGAGCTGCCTTGTGGAGATGGTGAATCCTTCCTGAGTGGGCTGAGCTGTGGGGGACAGGCAGATAAAGACTGAGCGTGAAAAGAACATTCGAGCTCAGAGTGGGATCCCAACTGTGAGCGCTGGCTTTCGGATCATCTTTGCAGTCTCAGGAGTGGGCATCCTTGGTGCGTCTCTTGTTTCCCACTCAGATTTAATTTTAAAAGTTTCCTTTCTCAGAACAGTGCTACTCCTACTATGCCATACAATGAAAACCTTCATAAAGAATAAGGAAGGCAAGCGGAATCCCTCGGACATGTGGCTCTCTACCCGATATGGGTATGCTAACGATGGTCCCATTCTAAAATATTTGTATGGTCCCCACTTTTTTTACAAAGAAATAGCATGACTCTGTCAAATCAGTTTATGTGGCATCTTCTGGAGCTCCTGACAATGGAAATGAGAGCTGAGAACTCCCCACCCCCCAATGCCAAGCCTGTAACGTTGTGCCTTCATGGCACCTAATAAACGACAGTGCACAAGCTGCAGTTCAGATGGTTGCCATCTGCCGGACTGGAGAGGGCTTCTGATTGCAAGGTGGAAGGGAATCTGCATCCACTAGCTCTCTAGCATCTGGCTCTGTTTCCTCTCTAAAACCAAGAGAATGTGTTCACATCCCCTCCAAGACATATGTAAGCTGTCGGAGCCCAGAGCACATTCAGGATGTTAGTGATCACATGGCTTGTTCCTCCTGCATGCCTCTTGCTTAGCACAGTGTCCTGCAGGTAGCAACTGTATAGTAAATATTTACTAATAAAGGTTGGCTGAAGTAATGAATCTGGGGCTATCCTTGAAGTCCGTAAAGAAATCATTGCATATTATCTGCGAAAAAACAAAAGGTCATTGCCTTTGACTGTTGCCATGCCTGGGTTATTACAGTAGAAACCATAGATTTACTGTCCTTTGGCTCACCAGTCCCCTAGACTTTAGTTTCTTATAGATCTTGCATGTTATGTGAACCTCAAGTATTAGCCAGTCTGGGTATCACATTGTCTGAGAAGGCGTGTGTGACGGTGGCCATTGAGCATATAGAGAGAACCCAGAGCCCAGGAGCGTACCTCATCCTCAGTTACTCTGTGAAGTGTTACCATGTAGGGATGTTACCACAACACTGTGGAGAAATGGCAAGTCCAAGACCAATGAAACACCCAGCCAGGGAGCCAACAGCTAAGGCAGAGCTATTGAGACCAAGACCTGGTTGATATCTGATATCAGAATGGAGGCTACTGAAGTCAGAAGTCACATCTGGTGTTTTTCTTGAATGGCCTCCCTCCTAGAGGGTCTATTAACCTTCCCTTTCTCCAAACAGAACACATGTTGTCTTGGTGGTCAGGAAAGGAAATTCAACTTAAATAAAGTTAGACAAAATTAGAATATTAAACAAAATGATGTCAAAGACTGGCACTGTGGTTCACCTAGCCATAATGAGTGATATACCTCTAGGTCTCAGATTCTCCATTATTAATATGTAGCTGATGAGACATTCATGGTATTGGTGTAGTCATGGTACCTAGCATATAGTAGATACATGTTATCTCTTCTCTTTTTCTAAGATTTACTTCTCTCTCTCTCTCTCTCTCTCTGTCTGTCTGTCTGTCTTTCTGTCGGTCTTCCTGCATGCATAGTGTATGAGTAAACCAGAAGAGGGTATGGATCTCCTGGAACTGTAGTTAAAGACAGTTGTGACCCACCATATAAGTACAGGCAATTAAACCCAAGGTCTTCTGGAAGATCAGCCAGTGCTCTTAAATGCTGCACCATCTCTTCAATCCCTCTGTTCTCCATTTCATTCCTAGTTATTCCTTCAATGTGGCTTGGATACCAAGTGTTTCCTAAGTGTTGTGTTTGATGTAGGCAGATGCAAACATAAACAGCCTTGTTTCCCTTGCTGCACAGATGAGTGTAAGCAGCAGCCATTTGGCAGAGGGAAAAACAGCAAGTGACCATACAGTTGGTTACATCTCTGCTGTGAATACAAATGGGAACTGTGAGGACAAGTCTGTGGGACAACTATAAGTATGATCTATTCTTCCACAACATAAGTGTTTTAAGATGCCTTAGTTAGCCCAGTTTGGAAGACACGTGCTCTCTAACATTCTGTGTGGTGCTGTATGTACTTTTCTTACTGAAAACTGTATTCCTCTGTACTCCAAACAGTCAAAGGATATCAGGTATAAAGATTCCATGCCATCTGAGGATGCATAGTGAGACCCTATGTCAAAAACCAAAAATCAAAAAGAATCCTTTGGTATGGCAATCGTGACTACATACCTGGAGATCTGTAAATAAATAAATAAATAAATAAATAAATACCTTTCCCTATGGGTCAACCCTCTGTCAAATGATCATAGTAGTAGCTAACATTTGTGACAACTAAAAAGAACAGAGGCTGAGCACCTCAAAGTCAGAATGCTCCAAAATGTGGAACTTCTCCACATGCTCACGTGATGGCTTCATGGAAACACTTTGCTAGCTGATCTACTGAGTGGCTCACAGCTGTCCTGAACATGCTGCACAATGTCATCTTCAGAATACATGAGTGAAGTGTATATGGAGCACAGCAAATTTTGTATATGCCTGTGGATCTCATTCTCAAGGGGATTCTGCAGATATTCTGAAATCCAGTTAAATCCAGAGTCTAAAATTCTTCTGTCTCAAGCCTTTCTGGATAAGAGATCTAGGTTTATAGTCATGAACTCACTTTTAATATGCAACATAAATTTTTCTAAGCATTTACTTCACCAGCTTAGCTAATACCCCTTGGCTTCTCATAACACAGGCACATTTTGTTGTTCCCATGAAACCAATGAGGGAGCAGGAATATCAGGTAAGTACTTCTGAAGAGCCACCAGCTCGTGGCTGGCAGAAGTGTGAACTTCCAGGTTTGCTTGACTTCAATGCCCATGTTCTTTTATGAGAACATTATGCTGCCTCCAGACATCTCTTTATTTAGAAAAGAAAAATAACGTGATTGAGTTTGTTAACAGCAGAGCCAAAATAGAAAGCTGTAAATGCTGTCGGTTCTGTTCTATATAATCACTTAATTTTAATAATCCTATTTCCTTATTAGGATGACGTTCTTTTTTGAAGATCTGCTAAGTACACTTGATATCTCTGTTGTCATTTAATTTAACATCTTTAGCAGCTGTTTTATTTTTGCCAAAGGAATGGGAACTGTAATCTCT